>NC_086318.1:283707995-284055495 GCF_036172605.1 Pelobates fuscus | reverse complement strand
CCCTCCAGACTGACCTGCAAGTTCTCGGGGCAGGCCTGCCCCTGTTTAGTTGGGAGCGGGCAGTGCTTGTGCTTGGCAGTATGCATTACAGTCAAATATAACTTAGACAATACAGTAGACAGTTAAAGTTTGAAAATTACAAATCAGAACTGCTTCACAACCATTTTCAATTACAACCTGTTTATTCAATTACAAGTGTTTTTACTTGAACACATTTGAATTCCATGTTACTCATTTTTAATAGGTTAATTGCAGGACTGAAAATACACGACATAAACAAGACAAACAATTTGGCAAGCTTTGCATTTCATCTTCTTCAATTTTTATATATATATTTTTTATTCTTTGAAACTTTATTGGGCATTTTACAGAAGCTTGATTATGCCAAATAATTACATGTTATTGTTCATGCATTTTACATGTTTCTTTTACGGATTTATAATGTGCATGGTCAGTGTGACACAGGGTCCTCCAGGTATTCATTATACTTCAGTCTGTGATGTCTAGTGACAACTTTCAGGTGCACAAATACATAGGATCAGCACAAGGAACTAAAACAGTGTTAATAAATGTAATAACTTTCATGAAGTATTACATTTAGAGTAAACGTGTTTAATATCAGGATTAGAGTGTGATTTGTGGGGTTAGATAATGCTAATGTACAATTCTTACTTTCTCCATTGGTTTTCATTGCTCTTGCTATCCATCTTTTCATTTCTATTGCTCTTTTATCCATTTCCCATTGCTTTCCTGTTATTCGCTTTTTCTCCACTACTCTTTCCACCATCACCATTTCCAAGGCTCTTCCTGCGGCCTTTTTCATTACTATCCTTTTACCACTTGTCCATTCTTCTCCCATCTGCTTCTAACTTCCTCTTTGCGTACCATTCTGATTTCCTTGTTGTCTGGTGAGGGTCTGGGTTGTCTTTGTGCTTTGATGGCAATTCTACTCCCATATGAGTGCATTCAGATGGCCAGGAGGATTTGGTATATGGCACAGGAGCCATGAGAGCTGTTTCTAGTAACAGAGAACTCGTGGACAGCATACCCTCTCGCTTGTTATTGGGGCCATCCAATATTTTCTGGTCTCTCCGGCAGAGAGACATAATATTCTGTGCTGGTTTACAAATTTGTTTCACAGAGGTGAATTAAATTATTTATGGCCCCCTGATTTAAGGAGATATTTTTGTAAGCTTTATTGTTGACAGTTTAGCTATACATTCAAACAAACCAAGCATTCTTATCTCCTATAAAAGATGCACATTATGATTTTGTAGAAACAAATGAGTTCAATTCTTTGTTCAGCATGAAACTTCTTTGGAATCATACGATCTGCATATTAAATACTAAAACAGTATCAGAATATATAAAACATGTTCTTCCTTACGGGTACAGACGTTTGGCATTTAAAGTAGTTTACAAGATACACACTCACAAGTGAAACGGTAAAATAAGAAGATGGGCGCTTTTCAAAAGCGAATCAATCACTTTTAAGGAAGTTCAGGAACAGTTAATATGCAATGTCAGGGTGTATGAGCGCTCAGTGACAACATGAGGTAGCATCTGTCAACTCTTGTTCATTTCAGTTTAAGTCTGCTGTAAGTGGAAAATCTTGCCAGATGCAGCTAGTGCTTCTTATTCATTCAGATTTACAAGAAACGGTCGAATTGATTAGCAAGTGTGGTCTTGTAATTAAGGCAATGGAAGAGAAGCTTTTTGACTAAAGAGTTTGAACACCAGTTTTCGATCCTGCAATGCTGGAGACTTTGCTTCTTATGGTGATTTTCTATAGAACCTTCTTCTATTTCTGTCCATCACCATTGAAATTATGTTATAGCTTGATTAGCATGCATGTCTGAGGGGGCGAGATAGATGTTGCAAAGAAGGTTTCATTTTCATTTAATATATTAACATGATGACCAACTATTCACTCTTTTATTTTTTTTTATTTTATTTTTTCTAATGAGAGATGGGTGAAAAATTAATATCATCCTTGCAAGAACATTTTGTCCATCCCTATTAACCATCTTCAGCTCAATACCTCTATTAAGTTAATGGAAGAATGGACCGAATAGTATAATCATATATCGTAGATTTATTATGTACGCATGTCTGAATCCAGGGAGTTATATGAGAAAGTATACATTAACAGGGAGTGATCTATTTCCTGTGCTGCAAATGTGTATGACATCAACAATTGCTTTAAGTGTGAGAAGTATTTTCCAAAATGGCAGAATAACAATCAACTACTAATAAGGTCTTATGGTTTCATCATTGTGAGATAATGTATATCATTACAAAAGCAATTTTGGGTAGTGTATATACTCAAAAAGATATGTTCAACAAATGCTGAATTTTCTAAAATTATTTATATTGAGGGTTCCCATTTAAAGAGACACTATAATCACCAGAACAACTACAGCTTAATGTAGTAGTTCTGGTGTCTACAGCCTGACTTAGCAGGCTTTTTTCATGTAAACTCTGTCTTTTCAGAGAAAAGGCTGTGTTTTCATTGATGCCTTGTAACACCTCTAGTGGCAGTCATTTAGACTGTTAAACTTTTCTGTACATGCGCTATAGCCACCCAGTGCTTTACTATGGGAAAGGCATTGGAATGGCTAAGATCATCAAATTTGACTATGTCCGTCATGGAGGCGAAACAGAAACAGGCCGATCCGAGCAAGAATGACGTGGAGCTGGAAAAAGGGGAGTTTAATACCCTTTTAAACTAAGGAAAAGGGGGACGGCCACTTAAACAGCACTTTCAAACTATAGTGACAGGCATGCAGTCTTATTATGTTAATCTCTACGGACCCTTGCATTCTATATGAAAACAAAACCTATTATTTGTTCCACTGTAATTTAAAAGACACTCTTGAAGTGTACCCATGCATATAATACATATTTTTTAATAGGACAGAGGGCTTTACTTTAATATTATATAGATATAGTTAACAAAACATTTTGTGTGAATAAAATTCTTTTTTTTTAAAACAATTTTATTTCTTTACATTTTACTTGTAATAAAGAAAATGAACTCAAAATAGATTGTCGTATCAGTCCTGATTAACTACCAAAAATGTACCGGTATTTAGATCCTAGACATAGGAGGCATTTAAGGCCAACCTTCTTCCACAACCACCACCACAACTCTATACCAACCCTACCCCTTTCCATATGCTTAAACTTACTCAAATCTTACCCCTAACACTACACTATCCATAACCATAAAACGGCATTAACCATTTCTTTAGCCTAACACTAACTCTTCACCTAACCCCCAATATTATATCAATTCTGATATCAGCAGATGGGTTTCCTAGTTAAAACTGTATAGTGGTCTGTAAAAGGCCATTTACTGGCTATTTTCAGCATTACAGGGACATTTCTTGCAATGCAGAAACTAAAGCATACTGCCTCTGACTATCGACACTACATTTCAGTCAAAGAATATTTAAATTAAATTTTAAGAGCTGTATGCAGTGCTAACTTTGAGCGCTGCATACTCAATAAAAATGGGGATCAATGGGGCTGACAGAGGGGCTCAATTGATACCTGGGATTTAAAATTATTCACGCCAAAACTTTAGGATGTGTCAATATGACCTAATAACATAAATTTACTAACTCAGACCTTTCTCTAAGCTTTCAATGTATGCCTATATTGTAGCCAAATTCATATTATGTCAGACAGCCTGGCCAGCTACTATCACTCTGAAATTTCAGCAGAAGGTATATATATTTTCATTGATTTTTGTTTTTGATATATTTTTTGCTTCATGTATATACTTTCTTTTCGTTTATAGTCTTTTCCTACATTTTGTAGCCTATAAGGCTAATTTTCTATGTGCCTTTATCTTCCATGGATGCATAGTTAATGCATTTTAATATACAAATATTAGAAGTTAAGTTTTGACTATTATTAGGTCTGAGCAACTTGTCACTTTCTTAATCAATCTTTGTGATCTTTGTCAATTCCCTAGGAAAGCATTGAGAGAGGCTATTGTGCATGTGTGTAGAGAGCATTCAGCAAAGTGACTGGATAAGGAAGCACCTCTAGTGACTTTGTGAATGACTGCAACTAGATGTGTTAGTATGCACCCATTCTCTGACAAGGCAGCATTTACGTTAAAAATTACATTAAGCTCTAGCGGTTCTGGTAAGTATAATGTCCCTTTTAATAAATACTATTTTCAAATAAATAAATCATATTCTAATGGCAGGCATTACAATAACAGTCTTGCAGTAAAATGGCTAAAATATAGCTCTACAGATATTGGCACAAAGCTGGGCTTGGCACTAATTTACAACTAAGCTTGTTTAGCTCTAAAAGATTAAACCTGCATACACTCTCATTTTAATTATTTTTGAATATTGAAGGCCCAGCATAATTAGTCAATTTAAAATCTTTAAGTCTTGCTAATTAATAGGTCAAAAAAAAAAAAACACTGAAATTATGTACACACTTGAACCTCTGTCTTGTCCAGCTTTTCTTAGTTATTTATTCTACTTTTTTCCCCCTTTTATTTTTTGTAAGTTTTAAACAGATTCTCACGATTTAAATCACAGAAGGTTAATTAAAACCGCGCCATTCTCTCCATTTGCCAGGGAATATTAACCTTGTTGAGCTTGTGTTAAATCACTGAAGAGATAGAATTGCATTTGCTTGATAAGGTTTTGCTGCAAGAGCAAAGACAAGGCCATTTATAGTTCAGTTCCATTAATTGCTTAGCATTTAGATATTAGCACAGGAGTCTATTAATTAACTTGATAATAAAACTATTGGAATGTAGGCCGATGAAATGATTTGGTTTTAGTGGACCCATGGAGCTTGCCAGTGAGAGAGAAAAAGAATCCCACTTTCCCTCCTGATCATAAACTCCTAGAACACATTTTTGTATTGGACCCATGTGACATACTGGCTATGTTATTTTTCTGTCACACATGAATCAAGTGTCCTTTGTTTTCAAAGTATGTCCATGTAATGGAAAACCGGGGATTCTGTGGTTTGGTAAAGCCTTCACAATGTAACGTGTTCAACTGGTTGTGAAGTAATTTGAATGCAGATGCAGATGCAGATAAATTTCTTTGAAAAAGGCAGTACTTATATAGGCATCCCAACTGTTCCAATTTTCATCGGGACAAATCCCTGTTTTACCTTTTTTAGGATCCTGTCCTGACTTTGATCACTGTTTTTTTTTGTTTTTGTTTTTTGTCGTCTAATGATACTTAGGGCACTAGTACCATCCAGAGAGTACTCTGCATGATTAACCATTGGTGGCCGGCTCACTTGATTGGCAGGCAATCAAGAGAACATTTACTTATGCAATTTGATGTATAAATGTATACATTTTCCTCAACACAACATGTAGGTTACAAAGTCATCTTAAGGTAGATGAATACAAAGTCTTTTCAACTTATTTACTTTCTTATTATCTTTTCTCCATGTGTTATGTTTGTTAAATTTCAATTTACAAAAAAAAAGACAGAAGGTGTTTCTTTCAGATGCAATCTTTAGCTAGACTTTGGTATAATTTGATGGCAAACAGGGAAAGTGCCTGGAATTGGTATAGGATAGTAGGAAAGAGACAGTCATTGTAAAGGAATTAATTCTGAGAGTTCTAATTGTTCCTAATAGTATATAGTACTAACAGTATTTTGTGCTAAGCTTTAAGTGATTACGTTCGTTCATGACATGTTTTTGTTTTAGTAAATTGTAACTCTAGGTATGTCATGTAAGACGTTTTCTGGTAAAAAGGATGCTGGGACCATGAGTAAATAGGTTTTTATGATATGGCACCAGGTTCCATAGATGTTGGAAGTAATTTTTCCCACTGCATGTTATTGATGTGGATGATTGATGCCTATTTTTGTTCAATTGACAACCATTTTGGTCCACATTACAGTACTTGTGGGTAAAAAGAAAAACCCTGTTGGATTACATTTTTCTTTAGACCTTGCAATTATAATTTTTTTGTAAATTAGGTTGTCTTCATTGCAGCACTTGCCACCACGGCTCATGCATGAACATCAACTGCCCCACCACTAGTACAAGTGGTTAAATATTGCCTTATAGATCTAAGTAGTATGAGGAGATGATCTGTAAACTACGGGGAATCAAGAGCTATGCAAGGCAATTTGGGATACCTATTAATAGCATATGAAGACACTGCTTGATACATTCTTATGCACTCCATCGCATCTAGATGCAGTACAGACTCCACACCTTTCCTTATTTTTATAATACAAAGTTTTATCTTTGTCTTTTGTTTGACTTTCTCTAGTTTGCCCAAAGAAATTGATCAAATAAAATAGCCTTCATCGCCTACTGCTGCAAGTAAACGATCGTCTTTAAATTAGACCCTCTGAGTTTAAAACTCTATTATCAGACTTGTTTCTTTATTTGCAATAACTCAAAACCCCTAACACATTTATAAATTATGAGTAAGTATATTAGAATTTACTGACAGCTTCATTCCACATTTAAGTATGTTTCCACTGCTATATTCCAATTGCTTTTCTTTCCCATTTACTTGTTAGAAATGCTTTGGGCTATTTTTTTCTCAAGTATTATTTTTAAAAAATGCTCATTTTGAATGCACATGGTTTTCTTTTGCCTCTGGTCACCCATTAAAGGAATTCTTCTCTTCGGAGCTCTGAGTCCCACTAACTTAACAGAATGCCGGCCACACCAGACGTGTGTTAATCCCATAGTATTTCGCGTCCTGAGATGATAATTTGAGATGATGAATGGTTGCTGAAGTGATTTCAACATACAAAATCGGCTTTGCAGAAAATAAATAGCTCTGGGAGGTGTTAAAGCGAATAGAAAAATAAAAAAGCTGGAAAACATGTATTCTTTGCTGTATCTTAAATATGAATACTTCACATAGTTTAATAATTGGTGATGCCAGGTAGCAGTATTAGATTTAATTCTATCTATATATTTGTGTGTGTGTGTGTACTACTAAAATTATCTGTGCAGTTCCATATAACAGAAACAAAATGTGCACGTTTAACAGGAAAATTTACAGGGGTCATCTAAGTCCAAGCTAATCTAAAGGATATGGGGTATAGTTACACATGGTAAAAGAGCAATAGATTCAATAGAAAGATAGATTGTGATATTGTCTAAAAATTATAACATGTCCGTTTTAGAGGAAAGAGTGGACTGGGATTTGTGCAGATGATGGAGGTTGCCATAGGTGGATTGCTTATAGGATGCAGGATGGAAATAGCTTGTATGCATCTGCAAAGTAGTGGATTTTAGTAGGGTGAAGAAAGGACTTGCTTAATATGGTTTATGGAAAGCTTAGAACATAATTAAATAGAATTCTGCTATAGCAATTTTTTTATTTTTTTTTAACGTAGGAGCAGGGCAGAATTTATAAACTGTAAATTTCCAGACCTGTTAACTTAGCATCCCCTATCTTGATTTTATAGGAGTAGACTTTTAGTCCTATATGTCACTTATTCCACTGAATATGGTATGAGGATAAGGTGCCTGCCTCAGGGTAAAATAACAAATGCAGGCTCAGCCAGACGGTGAACTTCGTTCCAAAAAATGCAACCGTCAAAAACAAACAATTTTGCCTAAATTAATATCTGTATAAAAGGGAATATTACGTTACATTGCTTAAGGCTGTGTTTCTAGATAAATATGATTATACAACATGCTGATGATAGATTTACTTTAAAGAGAAATGTTTTTGTAGAAAAGAAAAAAGTGATTTTGTAAAAACTTAAAATAAGCAGTTTCTTCATTAAAATTTCAAAATTGAAGAAAAAGATACATTTTAGTCTTATTTTGCCATATACTTGAGATAACAGCAGTAGGTCTGGTAAGTAGGAACCATTATGGAAATAGTTGGATTACATGGTTGTTTACGGTCCATTAAACTGGTGGGTTATGTGATAGAAAGGTACATTCTAGGAGCTAACTAAATAGGGTAAAGTTATTTTATTGAATATGCATTAAAATATAAGGCTAGCACTGCTTGACATTAAACTGTCCTCATCTACCTATTGTTCATGTAATATTTTTTAATTGACTAATTGCTTGTTAAATTTCCCCCTTTCATAATATTAAAAAGCTCTGAGGAAAATGTTAACTCTATATAAATGATAAAAAATTCTTGTAAGCTGCACAAAATACACGTTTTTGGGGCTGAATACCCCACTACCTGGCACAAATCCACTCGGGAGAGGCATAGCTGTACCGGGGAAGCCCAGGCGCATCTTCAAACCGGACCGGTGGGGGACATCCCGGTCCACGCTGTGAGCCCGGAGTGACACATCTGTACCGACAGCCACGACACAGAAGAACTCCAGGGCCGGCGACAAACGAAGCACGCACAAGATGGCGGCTGAATTCCCACCACGACATCGGTTACAGCCTGCAATCCCAGAGCAAAGCCCAGAAAGCAGCACCGACCTCACGAGGCGCATAGACGAGCTGTTTACCAAATTCTGGGAGAAGCTGCAGCTCAGAGCACAGAGTGCACAGACAGGCCAGAAAACTCCTATGAGAGCAGGTGAGAGGGGCCACGTGCAGCCAACAGTAAGGGGGACACCCTCAGGCAAAGCACCAGATCACCCAACACCACGCACTCTCCAAAGACCACTACAGCCCTCCAAAGACCCACATCTGCAGCCTTACCGGCATCCAGAGCCCAGCCGGATGACATGCTCCTGGGGGAAACAGGGCCCGACACTGAGCCGCAACCCCCCGCGACAAAATACCGCTGACACCCACACTCGACACCGTAAGGCCCGACCCGAGGCCACAGCCACCAAAAAGATACGCGCACGACGGCGCAAGCTGATACGACACAACTCTAGAACGGCGGCTGAGGGGCCTACCCTACCGCGTGCTGGCGCGGGAATAGAGGTGCCAGACCAGGAGGCTGAGAGACAAGGCGCACACGGACTTTCGATTCACCCTAAGGTCCTCTTACACTGCAACACCACTCTGGGGGACAAGAAAGTATACTGGCGATATGGAAATGTCAGGGCACGCAGCGGGTGGAACACTGAGGCACGGGACTGGAACGCTTCTACTAGCCGGGACAGTACCCATCCTATGACAGGAGTGGGCTAAACATCAGGGGGTCATACCCCCTCTCCTTTTGCACCCTGCCATACCAACAGCAGATTTCCCTTTTTTTTTTTTTTGTTAATCACTTTTTCTTTGCATTACTCCAGTATGAGCCACAATACGCCACAACATACGTCCATACACGGCTAACACACGCCGCATAATCTTCCGAACACAACACAGGTGTAACGACATACAGCACCCAGTGAACACACCTAGCCTCCACAGTCAGTCAAGCAGGCTTTTTTTTATAAATTCTCATTGTTTAAAAGTATGTTATACACCAATGTACATGTAATGCCAGAGAATACACTGAAACACGTAACCATCATTACCATAGACACCTGGCTGCGGCCCGTACATGGCATAGGGTAAGGGCACCGGGCGGAGGTCCTGTCAAACCTACCCCAGAATTTCAATCTCAAGCCTCTGTATGACTTCACTCTCAGTGATATTTTGTTTTAGTTTATCTTGTTTTAGCTTAATTGTTTTATATTCTCTTGTAAGCTCTTGCATGCTAATACTCATGGGTATAATGCCCTTAATCTAATTCAGTTTATTCAACCAGTGCTTTTACCTCACGTTTATCCTGTTAACCCTCTAAAATCAAGCACTAGCACTGTCTTCCTAGCTTGAATAATTAATATGAAATGTGCAGACCAAGCTCTACTGTGTTGTTTTCTCACAAGATGTTGATAACAATTTCTGTCGCTTTAACAGTACTAAATGCTGACATGCACCATCCATGCACAACAAAAATAAAGAATAATAAAAAAAAATTCTTGTAAAGGGGGCGGGGCCTGGTGGCCATGCCGGCCGGACGCACGCGTCTGGAGTGAGCTCCGGCACTTGGGCTGCTAGATTGCCAAATTTCAGCAGTTTATATCCCTTACCCCTAAAGCACACTTAAACCAATTGGGGACATACATGGGCGTCTCTGATGTATTCCCGGACCACTATATGGAGGCTCCCACACTGCACCAGGGGCACGCGGCATTATTTCAAGCATTGCATCGCACCCAAAATGGGACGCGTGGTCACCAGATCCATGCAAGGCATGGTACACGGTTGATCTAAAACCATATGGAGTGTCCAAATCCTGATAAGCAGAGGAGCGAGCTCTTCTGGCACCCATAATACTGAGAGCTGCATCCGCTGGCTTGCCTGAGGGGCTAAGGTGTCAAGCGGCACATAGAGTGGTGAGCCCTTTCTATACTAATCTGGGCATATTCACTGTGAAGCGGAGAGAGAGTCCACACACATAGGCTAACTACAGCAACAAGTCTGGAACGTTTTTCTCTGAGTCAGGAACTTTACCAAACAGCAATTTTCTATTAGTCCACAGGACAGTCACAAGAGTTGAGATTGATGTATAATGAGTAAACTCAGGATTATTCAAAGTCAATTTCAAATTTTATGGCCAGAGTAGCCAAACTGAAAGCATAGCTGATGTAGAAAATGTACCCAGTTCAGCTATTTTGACCTCAAATGAACACTATAGGGTACAAGCATGTATTCCTGATCCTATAGTTTTAAAAACACCTAGCACATTTTCTACATCAGCTATGCTTTCAGTTTGGCTACTCTGGCCATAAAATTTGAAATTTACTTTGAATAATCCTGAGTTTACTCATTATACATCAATCTCAACTCTGCACCAGCATTTAGCCTTTCTCCTCCATAATACTACTCTTTACCTTCCTAATTCCATTACCACAGCACCTCCCTCCTTTTCTGGACAGAACACCTTGACTATCAACACTCTCCACCCCCACCCATCCCCCTAGTAGGAACTGAATGGGACACGGTTCTCCGTCCTCTGATTAGGGTTCCTGCGTGGCTGTGGTCGGAATCCCCTCTCCTCGGCCCCAGTCCCGGGCCCGCACCGGCAGCCCCCTCTCCCGGCTGGCTACATGTGTGATCCAGGGTGCCCTACATGCTTATTAACCCTTAATAGGGAACAAATGGGATGGCCAGCAGCATTGTAACATAGCTGTGTGATTCAAAAGTGATACAAATACAAACTCCCATTACTGCGCTCAAACTCCCATTACTCCTGGGCGACCATAGTACACATCAGCCCAAATACATACAGTAAAAACCAAAGGAAATTTTTTTTACCTGCGCTCTTTCCCAAATCCCTAGTAAGTAGCCGTGTCTGTATTGAAGCGCTGCTCTACCGTATTTTGGGAATTTTATATAACCTAAAGCAGTAACATGGCAATTCCCATGAGATGTATACATACTATACACAGCAGTAGCCTGTTTAGCCCACAACTGTCCATTTATCCTAATTTCTGTTTAGATTTTCCATACCTGGTGCTAAAACCAGAGAATGTAGATATCCCTATACAGAATGGCATCTTATTTCCTATAGGATTTCCCGTTTATGTTCTAACCTAAATGGTTTGTTCACTTTTAATTTAAGCCAAATCAGGGATTCCCTAAAAATGACATTGCACTGTTTGAAATGCTTGAAATCCTGCCAATAGCTATAGGGTGTATGGACTTTAGCTCAGAGAATTATTTTTACACATGCTTCAATGTCAGATGAGAATACATCTGTGTTTTGGATTTCCAGTTTCCAAAGTCCTTGGGTAGGAGGAAGGTGTTACAGTTGATTTCAGTGATCAAAGGCATCAACAGCTAGTGTGTTATGTGGTAAAATCAATGGCTTTTCTGTCACTTTATTATCTGATTCACAGTAGTCATTTCAGAGTATTTTCCCTCTAGTTTACATGAGCTTGCAGTACAAACGCAGAATAAAAAATGTTCTTCCACACTATATAAAACCTAATTTCCTCCCAGTTGCATGTAAACAAAAATCTGTAAATTCACAACAATGTCCATAAATTGGTATATTGTTTTATTTTTTTTTAAAATAGACCTGAACTATTTTTTAACAAAAAAATATTCTTCTTAATAATGTTTGCATTACCATTTATTTAGAACTAATTATTCTGCAGCACATTATAAAGTAGTAATTTAACAACAAATGAGATAAACTATTACAAATTGTTACAGGAACAAGAGGTTGATGAGGGATCTGCTCAAATGAGCTTACTGTCTAGAGGAGGTGGGGTAGAAAATCACAACAGAAAGGGCAACATGGGGATTGGCAACTAATTGATAAGGTGGGAATGTAGCCAAGTTGGTAAGAACGAAGTGGAGTATGGACACACTAAGTTGAGAGAGCATGAGATACACTATATAGACACAAGTATTGGGACACCTGACCATTACACCAACAAGTATTTTATGATATTGAATACCCCCTTTTCAGCGAAAACATCTGTGAAAGCTTTCCACAAGACTTTGGAGTGTTCAAGTGGGAATATTTGCTCATTTATTTAGCAGAGCATTTGTCAGGCCAGGCACTGATTTTGGACAAGAAGGCCTGGCTTGAAATGTCAGTTTCTGTTCATCCCAAAGATGTTCGATTGGGGTGGAGGTCAGGGCTCTGCTTTGGCCACTCAATTTTTTTCCACACCAAGCTCATACAACCATTTCTGTATGGACCTTGCTTTGTTCACTGGGGCACAGTCATGCTGGAATAGAAAAGAGCCTTCCCAAAACTGTTCCCACAAAGATAGAAGCATAACATTGTGAAAAAATATTCAGATTTCCCTTCACTGGAAGTGAGAGGCCATATATCATTATCCCCTTTTCACCAGACCATTCGCACAATGCAGTCAGACAAGTAACGTTCTCCTGGCTTCTTCCAAGCCCAGACTTGCCTATCAGACTGCCAAACAGAGATTTGTCAATCCACAGAACACGTTTCCACTGCTCCAGAGTCAAGTGGTGACATGCTTTACACCACTCACTCAAACGCTTGGCATTGTACTGCTCAGCCATGGGAACCCAGTACATGAAGCTCCCAAAGCACAGTTTTTGTGCTAATATTAATGGCAGTGATGAGGAAAAATAGAAGAGAAGTCCAGGCACTCTCAGGATACAAAAAAGGCAAATTTTTATGGTTTCAGTGGGTTCAATAAATTTGCCTTTCTGTATCCTGAGAGTGCCTGGACATCTCTTATTTTTCCACATCAAATACTTGGTTTCTGGTACTGGGACTGGTCTGATGCACCCAGTTACATTTTCTTTTTTTTCTTTTTTGAATCTGTTTTTATTTGGATAAAAAAAAAAAAATGTTATCACAATCCAAGCATATATGAAGAACCATGTCAGTTAGGATCTCGTAGGACCCATTTTACAAAGATATCAAGACAGATTCAGCAATATTGACAACCTCATATGCGTACATGTAGATGTAGGTAGGTGTGTCATGACCTATCATTGTGAGTCCCGTAGCTCCCTCCTTTCCATGCGGGGGCACTCTGTGGCTGGCTGTGCATATTAACATAGACAATCTTCCCTTTGATCTTCTAACCCGCCCACTTGTCCACCACTTGTTAGGAGTCGGGGGTACGCTTCGTGTGGTGATTCTTACAATTAGATCTAATGTTCCCACATCTAAAGTGCTGAGTTAATGACCTCAAGGGTAAACTGACATGGCGTCGTGAGTGTGAGTCTATTTATCTCATAGGTCGTGTTCAATAATAGCTCAGGATAAGCTGTTGTCGTTTGTTATTTTTGTTATTAACAGTCTGTAATGTGTTCTTGACGTTCCGATACTCATAGGCATCCCATCGTGTGTGATTGTCATGGAATATATACGTGTGGGAGATGTAAGTGTGACGTGGCTATCTTGGTTACAGTTTGGGCTATTATAGCACCCATCATCATAGGGTGTGTGTGGTGTCAGTTAATTTGTAAATTCTTCTGCTTTGACCAGACCATAAGTAAGAAAGAGGTGAGGATAGGAGATGAAAAATTGGAGAGAAAGGGTGAAGGAGAAGGGGAAGAAGAGCTGCCCAGCCACCTCCATCCCGTCCTGAAGGCATGCACCACCCGCGTGGTCGCTTCCCCAGAGCACAGATAGGGGGAAGCAGTCATTCCCAACAGCGGGGCAACCCCCACCGCAGTGGACCGGTGCCCCCACCGGGTTTCCGGATACATTTTCAAATTGGTTTAAATGCAGTTCCACATTCCTGCGATATTAATGGCCGTGGCAGTTTGGGACTCTTCAGCTACAAAATAATGCACCTCAGTACTCAGGTATAATTTGCTTCTGTTCCTAAACACTTCCACTTTCCAATAATACCACTTACAGTTCACCATGGAATATCTTGTATGGATGAACTGACTTATTGCAAAGGTGGCATCCTATCACATTACCAATCTTGAATTCAAGGAGCTCTTCACGACCCATTTTTTCACAAAGGTTTATAAATGCAAAGTTTATGTCTAGGTGCTTGATTTTATACACCTGTGGCAATAGGTCTGATTGAAACACCTGAATTCAATAATTAAGAGGTGTGTCCCAATACTATTGTACAAATAGTTTAGGCCTGAAGAATGATGGTTACCTTGGAGGCCATAGGATATGCTGAAGAGACAGGTTTTATGGGACTTCTTAAAGGATTAAAAACCAGGGAAAGTTTAATGGGAGAAGTTTGGCTGATAAAGGTTTCAAACTGTATTTATCAAAACAGAGCTAATACAGTTGTGGTACCAAACGCTGATGTGTCAGCTCACATGATTTTTAAACGCATTGATGCTGAACTTAGGATGACTGACAATGCATCCATTTTCAGGGTGTGGACTTTCCTGAATCGCCATGTCATCAGACAGCCTCTTATCTTTTCTCTCAATGTGAGGTAGACATGTAGCCAATGATGCTAATTGTATAATCATCAGGACTAAACATTGACCACAACCAGCTCCTCCCTCTCTCGATCTTAGTCTTCCTAATTTTGGGCAATCTGAAAATGCTATTCTGATACGTTTAGAAAACCTCAGCCAGGGAGAGTTTGTAGTTCTATAAGTGGAATTTAGTGGAATAGTTCTCTATTAGAAAGGAGTCTCTTTTGTGAGGTCAAGCATCTTGGGCCAGAAGATAAATATTGTGTGTACGATTGTTTTGTTTTGTGCTTTTTTTTTTAATTTAACTGTAGAGCACTGTGTGCTTTCATTTCTTTTAATTTACCTTCTTTTATTTAATGATCATTGTAAAAATTTTTATTAGTTATGTGTTGGTCCACATTTCTGAAAAAAAAAATCTCATTTTTTTTTAACGGCATTAATAATATATGTTATGGTATGTTATTCTATAAAGTACAGCTTGGGAAAAACTCCAAATCCAGATGTTGAAGAAATAAAAGTGGCTTTATCCACCCATACCAAAAAGATGGCCACTTCACTGACCTTCATAGACAAACCATCCATAGTTTTCAGAGAAGTAATATATTAAAGGAGCACTATAGTGCCATGAAAACAAACTCGTTTTCCTGGCACTATAGGGTCATTTGGTCCCCCCCTCCTGCTGGGCTGAATGCTTTCCTATGGAGGTCCAGCGTTCAGTGAAACTATATTTTCAGCTGCAGGGTTAAAACTAGAGGGACCGGGCACCCAGACCACTTCATTGAACTGAAGTGGTCTGGGTGCCTAAAGTGGTTCTTTAAACTACTATCTGGTAGTGAAATCCACCAGGTTTAGCTTCTTCAGTCTTACAAAGGAAAGCAAGGATAATGGATTTTAACACAATCTTACAATATTTTTTTTCCTGTTACTAAATCTCTTAACATCTGTGTCTAGTACATCCGCTCTCAGTTCTTTGTCTTTTGACGGAACACTTGAGAATACACAGATGACGGAGCATATATTTACTTCGCTTATGTTACTTGTGCCAATCTGTATTTTATAGTGAATTATTTCTAATCTAGAACTTGTCATATTTGGTTTTGTTTTAATTTTGAGCATTTGTGCCATTCTTGGGAGGGCTTCCGTGGGTAAATGAAACCAAGTAGGGAATTTCAATAGCTTTTTATATAGCTCACATCTTTGACCTTTGAACCACTTCCTCTTTGACAAGTTTTCAAGTGGCTGGAAAGAGAACATTGGTAATTAATACATTTCTTTTCTTGTGGTGGCTGAACAATGTGTTTTGCCTCCCACCTATAGAACGTTGCTTAAATCCAAGCAATAAACTCTTGTAATCCCGCATTTATTGAGCAGATAAACACTGCCCAGATGCCTCATGTGCCAGTTTAATCATTCTGTCCCCATATTTCTATCAACTTGTCTAGACTCTGTTGGTTTTAGAAAGCACTTTTTAGAAGTGGTTTCAAATTAAATCGGAGACTTAAACATTTTTGCCCATTGTGCAACTGTCCAACAGTCTTTGTCACTTAGTGTTAGTTAAGACTGCTGAACAGCCACTGCATATTTGGTTTAAAGCTCTCTGTCACTCCTTAGAGAGCAGCTGGCTCACAAAGCTGGAGTGTCCTGCATCAATTGCACTCCCAGAAAAAAAAGGGGGAAAAAAGGCAGTGGTTTCTGAACATTATCCCTCTAGCAATATGCCCTCATAAGTCCAGTTGTCCAAAACTCTATGAAATTAGACACAACATATTGCTTTTTATTTAAAATTCTTGTTTTCTTTTAGTTTTTTTTTTTATTTCTAACAGAACATGTGTCTATATGCATAAGCTGTTTAGTTTCTATGTCTTGTAGCGTATGTATAATGGTGCAAATAATGATACACACATCCGATATTTTATTGGAGTTTGGTCAACATGTAAATAAATGTTTTATGCTTCTTTTGAATTCCTATATATGGTCTAATGAGACTATAAAAAAATACTTTTATTCATTATATCAAGTAAAGTGTTTTATGATTTTAATAACCTCTAAATGGTAAATGTCTCTAGGCTGACGTATATGGCAACAGAACCCATGGATATGATGGTTTGAGTATAAACTACAGTTAATATTTTAAAGAAGCAGTCTAGATGCAATATATCTGGATATTTTGAAGCCATTAAAAACAGGTTAATTTCCTGTTTCCTTATGTTACATTGGGAACAATGTAAAACATGAAATTCTGTCTGTGTACAAGAGTTTCAGCTGTTTGCAATGAACAAATCAAACTAAAGCAATTGAAATCGATTAACCCAACAAATGCTTCAATTGGTTTCCCCAAATGTAACTGAAAATGCAACTTATAATAACTTCTCCAGTCCCAACAAATATCCATATTTCATTAGATATATCAATTTCATCCATTTGTTAACAGAACTTATTGATTGACCATGTCACTTGACATGGCCATGTAGTTGTTAAGATGCTCAAACTGCTCCCTCAACTAACTTTCTAGCTTTGAAATTTTAAAGGAGCATCACTATAACCCTAAATAAAGAAAACAAAAATTATAAATACACCCTCCACATCTTGGTTTTATTTTATTGGTTACAACCCTTAGTGTACCTGATTTTTCTTAAAAATGCTTGCAGCAAATGTGGGTAATGCCAATGGCCACTGTAGGTTAGCTTCACAAATTATTTTTCTTCATATTAATTAGTGTTATTTTTTATATTTGAATAGTAAGCACCTGGTATAAAGAATGCCAGGCTCTGTGTGATTTGTATAGATTCATATTTTGGCATGTGAATAACGAATGTGATGTCTTAGCAAGCAGTAGAGCAGTATCAAATTGAAACGGCATGTTTGAAAAAAATTATTTATCAGATCTGCCGTACCTATTTTAGAGTCTGACTTATTCACATATTATCATATCCTGGGTATGCATGTGAAGATGTATTTAAATTGGCCAGCTGGTGGTTAGCGAGTAGCAGTCTATTTACTATTCTTGAAACAGAATGGCTACCTCCACCCACCCTTAACATAAATGACAATGAGTTAGAAATCCTGTCATTCAATTTGACATAACTGATTGATTCCATCTGCTGCAGCAGGGGAAATTATTATTATGGTGTCTGTCTGTCAGGCAATATATACTCAAAAACACACACATATAAACTAAAGACATTCGCATATGTGTGCCTTTTTCCCTATATGTGTATATGTGAGTATTTTATTATTCTTTTTACAAACTTAAATACATGTAAATGTGTACGTGTGTTTTATACAAAAATGAAGGGCAGTGTTGTTTTTGCAACATTTATGCGTTCCTAAATGTTGAGTCAGGTTCTAATGGAAGACATAGACATGTCTGTTAATTAGAAAGCAGCTGTCTGACGAACGTTGTTGGTTCTCTTGATTTCATAATTGAATCTTTTTTATGTATTAGCCAGAGCTGGTTTATCTGCTTTTTCTGCCAGTGTAGACATGTTGGGAAATGTACTGTAAAGGCTGTCTTTCATTGAAGGACTTTGCAATAAACTGGTTAGTTAGGTTTGTCTGTGCTGAACACAGGATTAGGTTATATGGGTGTGTGCTTTCTGTTGGGTGTGCTGTTACTCTGTACTACTTGCTTTTTTAGTATATAGTGTTTGCCATTTCATACTTAAGAAAAGACTATAGTGTTGAGAATATAGCTTTGTATTCCAGATGCCTTTAACCCCTTAAGGACACATGACATGTGTGACATGTCATGATTCCCTTTTATTCCAGAAGTTTGGTCCTTAAGGGGTTAAAGGACATATGGTAGTTGCAGAGACGGTGGATTATGCAGATAGTGCAAACTGAGTGGACAGAAGTGAAATGCTATAAGGATGAGGAATTTAACCCCTTAAGGACACATGACATGTGTGACATGTCATGATTCCCTTTTATTCCAGAAGTTTGGTCCTTAAGGGGTTAAAACGAAAGAAAATGCAGGTGAATGTAGGGCATTTGCAGCTTTAGGGAAGTGTGTGAGAGTTAGACTGGGGAGCTACCAAGGCTGGATTTACATGTCAGGTACCAAATGCACAAATTCTAAAGCACCCCTTGCTCCCCAACACCTGAAAATGGCATACAAATAAGTATACTCAATTTATTAACTGCACATTGGAGGCCTAAACATGTATAATTGTGTGTATGTCTGTATATGTGTGTGTGTGTATATATATATATATATCTGCTCTGCTTGTAATGTATTATTATATTTGAATATGTGAGTATATGCAGATATTGTTGAAGGGGGTTAATGTCCATTAGATTACATAGGGTTTTTAGAAATTAATAGCTCATGAATGTTTAAAGTTGTAGTATAAGGGCTATTTGGAATTATTGCATTTAAAGTTAGAATGGGGTTAGATTTATCATATTTTTATTTTTTTTCCCTTTATCTTATTTCCTTCCCTTTAAGTTTCATAACTTTCATAAGTAAAATGAAACAAGATTTAAAGTCGTATTTGTTTTTTGACTCCCTGCGTTTGGCGTGCGTTTAGCGTGTGGGGCTTGCCGTCGGCCTAGATGGCTTCTGCTGAACTATCGTAGCCCCCCCCCCTGCAGCCTTTTATCAAACTTTCACCACCTCTACCCCCCGTCTCCCAGTCTATTCCTCTGTATTCTCTCTGTATTCTCTGCCAATGTTATGCTGTATCTTCACACGGTTAATGCCTGTCACTGCTACCAGCCCGCAACACCACGTGACCACACTTGATCGATGCGGTCACTTAAACACTAAACCAAACTTACCTAAGTTGCGGCAGATCACAGCCACATCCGGCGAAAGCAGCATAAGATGTAGCCCTGCCTCCAGCAGGGTTAGAGGTCATGCAGACGTCCGTGTGCGGCCACACAAAGCGCGTACACGCACGTTCTGGAGTCAGGTGACCCCTGTCCACCAATGAATGATAGGGAAGGGCCATATAAGCCCATTTCTTTATTTCTTCTTTGCCCTGTCGTGGTTTCCACTTCTTTGGTAATCCAAGAGCACGTTTGGTATTATTATTCCTGGTTTTTGATCTTGGTTTATTCTGATTATCCTTATTTCGGGTATCCCTGACCCTTTGGCTTTGTCTTCTCGTTTATGCTCCTGTCTGTGTTCCTGGCTTCGACTTGTTTCTGAGTATTCTTTTTACATGAAGTCCAACCATTCTAAGGAGTGGTAATAAGTTTTTCTAGTTGACTTGATTCTGCGTGTTGGGCCACAACCCCCTCCTGACACTTCCACTCTCTCAGCCCCTGTCCAAGACACTCAATTTTTTTCACCGTAGCTCTGCTAGTTTGCTCCAGCTCTGACAATTCTCGAGCCCTTCCGACAGACCCCGCCTCTCACAGCGTGCGTCACATCATCACGCTGCCTTCTGCTAGCTTTATCATTTGGTTACAGGGGGTGTTTAGCTTTTAAGAAACATAGCATTAAACACTAGGGCCAGGAAGACAAACATGTATTAGTGACCCTATAGTGTTAAAAACACCAATGGATTGGCTGAGCTTGTCAAGTAGGCAGATTAGGGTCAGAGTCAGCACAAGTCAAACACAGCCCTCATAGATATGCATTGATTCAATGCAGCTCTATGATGAAAGTTTAGGGTCTCCATACAGAGGGTGCCCAGGGAAGAGCTCATTTAGTAGCCATTTGAGGAGTGGCCAGTGGAGTTATCCCTAGGCTGTAATGTAAATACTGCATTTTCGCTGAACAGTGTTTACTGCAAAAAGCCTGAAGGCAATGATTATACTCACCAGAACAAATATAATAAGCTGTTGTTTTTCTGGTGGCTATAGTATCCCTTTAAGGTAAAGAGTTTATTTTCAGGGTTAGGCTTTGTAGGGATATATGCAAAGTACTCACCCTAGTATGTCTTCTGTAGACCTGTCAGATTGAGAATATTGATATGGTATTAGAGCTGCAGGAGCTGTAATACAGTGTGCATTACGGATTGCTTCCCCTGCCTCCCTTTATCCTCCTGCAAGGCATTTCCTGTGTGAAAGGCTGAAACTGGGCAGATGGGAAGTTATTCATTCCACTTCCGGTGCAGCCCCAAACTACGAATCTGGGAAAGCTGGGACTGAGTATTACACCTTCCCCTCCCTCCTCCATAGCTGTTCTTGCAGGTTTGTGACTGGGCTAAACTGACCAAGGCCCCTCACACTTATCACTCCCCAGCAGAATATTTAAGCTAAAAAAACTCGGGTACCTGTCCTGCCTAATGGGGAATGTGTCCCTAGGTGCAACAGAGGACAGTTGATGATCATTATCTGAGAGGCCAGTGTGGACTGTACGTGGAGATTAGTGACCTTATGTAGATCAAGGGCACATTTATGGAGGTCTTAAACAAATTTATTTTTACTGTGGCAATTTTGTAGTTCAGTACAATAGGTACTTGGGTAATGACCATTCAAAATCCATTGGATAGATTTCATTTTGGGTAATGGCCTTTCAAAATTCATTGTATTTGTGCATGGGGATGTTTTTTTTTGTAAACCTTTACAGGTACACTACAGCGTATTCAAGCACCAATTGAGCCACGAGAGCAAGTTTTACTCAGTGCAGTGGAAGCTCCTCTAATAGTGCTACAAAAGTCCCTCCACACATCCACTTGCAATAAAAATAAAAATTAAGTTTGACTTACCTTTTTTCTAATGCCAAGACTCATGCTGCTCACCTCTCTCTGCCTCCTGTAATGGTTCAATCCAATGCTTTTCATTTGCTTTGGGGACCTAATGTGCGTGCATGCACACCCATTGAATCAGTGATTTCCTATAGGGGCTTGCCCATTACTTGACTAAGGTTTACTCAGTCAGTACAGAGTAAGCCACTAGAGGTGGATTCAATCCTGCAGTGGAAACATTGCAGTTTCTTTAAAAAAACAAAACAAAAAAAAAAACAACGTTGCAGGATTAAAAGGATAGGGACACTGCTCCCAGGCTACTTGAATGAAGTGGTCTGGGTGACTATAATGTCCCTTTAAGAGATGTACAACCTTATTTAATAATCTCTCTTTTTAAATCAGTAGGAGTCTTCTTGGGGTTATTACTGTTACTGCTCACAAATCTGTTAAAAGTCAAGTTCAACAGTGGTTAACAAAGCTGTGCCTCACAGCCCTCTACATGTTTGTTCCCTGTGAATTTAGCATCTCTACATGTTTGGTCCCTGTGAGTTTAGCATAAAAAGGCTTGTTGGTTTGATTGGGATTAGTGTTACAGAATAACAAATTGTAACACATTTCTATTTGAGTTTGTTTCTACCAATTGTGTATGCTAAATGTAGACTTTCCTAGTCAATTAACTCGCCAGACCTTTGGTATCTATAAATGCCACAACCAAATATTATCATATTTGCCTTCATTTTTTCATTTTAGCATTAACTCAAGTGCTTCAGCCACTTCATAGTTTCTGTTCTAATTACTTGCAGTATTTGTTTATTTAAAGGCACTTTGAATTGTAAAATTAAGTAGTTTTTTTTGGTGTCAAAAGAACATTCATTTATATGTTTTGATACAGAATTTACAGTGCTTTCTGCTTAAACTATTCATTTTACTTTATACTTTATATCTTTTGCATTCAGAATTGTGCACTCCTGTATAGTTTAAGGATAATCTGTCTGCTTTTTTGGCATTACCAAAACTTCTTCAGTAGATACTGAATGGAGGGATACTCTAGTCTAAGCATTAGAACCACTGTATCTTGATGATGTTTTAATAATGCAAGTATCCTATCTCTCCAACCTTGCTTTTTAAAAACGATTAATATATATGTATATTTTTACTGTATGCAGAGGCTGTTAATAAGATTTATTATTATTATTATTATTATTATTATTATTATTATTATTATTATGGTATTTATATAGCGCCATAAAATTATGCAGCGCTTTACAATGGGTGGACGAACAGACATGTATATTCATTTAATAATTAACTGTATCAGTTTTGTGCAACGTTTGCATGTAATACCTATGACTGGCTGCCCTTGGCAGGGGGAGTTAAAGAGAGAGACACACACACCACATACACATAAACATTTGCTGTCAATGTGGGAATTGGTATAGTAAGTACTAATCTCCTCAAAGGCAGAGATTCCCAAACAATCCATTGTAAATAAATTTTTGTTCATTTAAAATGTTCCTTTAAAGTCCCTCCCTAGTTATTTTTTAGCATTATTTTATCAATTGTCAGGAAAATTGGTGCTGTGTTTTAGATTTTTTTTTTTCCCCCTTCAAATGATTTTTTTTTTTCTTTTATCCATTGTTCACTTCTTCACACACATACTATTTTTGTTGGGTCTCTTCTAGGTTGTGTTATCAAAATGTTAGGCTGTTCCATAGTTGTGTAAATTGCCTGATCACCGAGGAGCTTACATTCAAGGGGCATTGAAAAAGAGGGGGCAGTTTAACTTCTTTACTTCTTATGTTGTATCTTTACTTCTGCCAGCATATAACATTAATTATTTGCATATTAGACATATGTTGTCAATGCTTTCCTATGGGGAAAAATCTGACGCTGGAGGTCCTCATGCAAAGTGTGAGGACATCCAGCGTCAGATAAAGGACGGAAAGTCTGTTACGATTCCGGAAGCGCCCCCAGTGGCTGTCTGGGAGATAGCCACAGAGGGCAGACTTAGAGCTGCAATGTAAACATTGCAGTTCTCTGGAACATTAATAGACAGGTGCCTATGGGTAAACCCTACAAGCAAAACCTACCCTTATAGGGGTGAAGATTAGAGGTTAATTTAAATAGCGCTAAATATCAAACTGTCCAGGTTTACTTTGAGTATAGAGTCAAAGTAAACCTGGACAGTTTGACATTTAGTGCTATTTAAATTAACCTCTAATCTCCACCACTATAAGGAAACATGCTTGACTGTTTACAAGGGCACATATGCTCTCTCAATTGTATTTTTAATTGTGCTTTTACTTCCTCTAAAAAACACAGCTGAAAACTATTGGGCACCTTTCTATCCTTTTTAGCGTAATAGCAGCTGTTCGTGCACCATGACTTGCTTGTAAAGTGTAGCAAAACTCTCCTTTTTTATTCTTTCTTAATAGCCATGCTATAAGGTTGAGCAGAGAAATGAAGGGCACCAAAAATCCCTTTTAGCTTAGAATCAGATAATGTTGTGAGCATAAAAATGAAGTGCAACATATCGGTACACACAGATGTTGTCTTTGGGCAGATGGTATTGATTTTCTGAGGTCAGCTATGTTTTCATTAACTTTGAGACATGGGTCAGAGTGTTACTGTGGAAATCACACAGCTGAGTAGGTAGGAGGCTCAGGAATATTGCAAGTACAGTAAATGCAAGCAAATAAGGAAGCTATGAATTACTGATGTGCCTTTTCCCCCGGAATTAATTATAGGTGAAAATATTTATCTTGAGAGTAAGAACGTGTTATGAGTTGTATAGAATAATATTCAAAACTTTATTGCAAATATATACATAAATGTGCGTGTTGAAAGATTATTGTGCCACATTTTCTTTTTAATAAAAAGTCCAAATTGATTTAAGAAAATTCTGAAATGTACTGTTATACATTTCTATATCCCAAGGCAAACCTTAGAAAGCATATGTCTGGACACAGCATCTTTGAAAGTACATGCTTAACCCCTTAAGGACCAAACTTCTGGAATAAAAGGGAATCATGACATGCCACACATGTCATGTGTCCTTAAGGGGTTAAACAATTCTCCCAGAAAGCCATATGATATATGCAAATGGCACACAGTCACCATTTTATTTTATTTTTTATTTTTTGGTTTAACCCACATATATACTATAGCATTGAATTTCAAAGATTTGAGAGAATACATCTTTTAAACTTGAGCAATAGTTCACAATAGTTCCTGAACTTGTTTAAGAATCATGTATATTTTTATTTGCTTACTAGTACAATAAAGAGGATGTAATGTTTAGCCAACAAAAACAGATTTGATTAGCCACCTTCATAGATAAGTCATCCTGACTACCAAAATTTACAGAGATAGATTTAGCTACCAACCACATCCATAAATAACATTGAAAAGCTCAACAACGTAACTGTTCATTTGGGAGCTTCAGATTAACCACCATGCTTTGAAAACTTTGCTTAAGGACACTCTTAAGTATCTTTATCACTACAGCATACTATAGTGGTTATGGTGCTAGTTATGTGAAGGTAACCTGCTATACTGTTTATCGTCAAACAGTTTGACACTATATCTTCCTGTGTGAAGCAGTCTTTATAGTTTGAGTTTACCTGATAAAGTGGATATTCGTACTTCTGCATTATCATTTTAACATTGAATGAGAACCTGTGAATTTATATAATTTTTGTAGGACTTGGTTTGATAATGAAGGTGCCCACAGGTGCCCATGTATTAAAATAAATGTAATGTATTACACATTTGCTCCATTTTACAAAATGTTGGAACATTTTATACGTATGTCCAGTTGCAACCTCTGCCAGTTTATATGCATGTCAGACTCTGAAACGAGTAAAATAAAATGTGATCTTTCTTATAAACAGGATCTGTCTCAAGAAGGATATGGAAACAGATCTCAGCCTCCTACTCTGACTACAGGGAAATCCAACCATGAAGAAATTAACATAATACAACAAGAAAGACCATCAAGCTTACCAGTAAGATTTGTTGTTTCTTCAGCTTATTTTGTCTTTATGGCTGTCCAGCATAAGATTTAAGTTTGATTTTCTTATATGTAACATATACAATTTTCAATGTGTGTTATTTTAGTATAACACATTCAGTTTAAGAATACAGGGGTTTGTACTGCTGTTATGGAAATGCATAAAATCTTTTCGAAGTCCAATACGTGAGTCATGTATTTGTAAGATGATAAACTTTATATGTTACCTGGTGATTAAATCATACAATTAACTACTTGTGGCCATAGTCCTAACAACAGTGCTTACTTTACGCTGAACTTCTTGAATGGTGGTGTACAGGTTTTTAATGTAGTGTTGTGGTTTTGCATAAAGTGTACTCTTGCACTCATTTAGCGAACTAAAGCCTACACAAATGTGGTCTAATTTTTTTTTGTCAATATCGCACAGCAGTTGTCAAACCGTTCATAATCCAAACTCTACTAACCTCTTTTTATTCTGATGGTAGTGTTGTAGGTAGTGTTATTTTATTTTATTAAAATTGCTCGAATCCTTGATTTATTTATTGTTTAATCTCGTGATGTCAAGGACAATAGGTTTTTCCACTGCGGTTCTGTCACTCACATAATTTGCAAAGACCACCAATGGTAACATCGCCGTTGAAGGGGATGGGGGGTTGGTGGTGGAATGGTGAGTGTAACTTAGCTGAAAACTGTCCCTCATGGGTGCCTCCATCTTCTTCTGCACACACAAGAGTACAGCGTTGAGGGTTATTTCGAACAATCTTCCATTTCCGTGCAGCTGCCACTGGTGACAGCTAGGGGATTGACACTTTTACATGGCGGTAGCGTCGCCCAGTGACTAGATGTGTCGTGCATAGGAATTGTACTGAGACAATGTAGTCTCAGTATTTGTTTTGATTGGGTGGGAACACCGTGAATATGAGTATTTCATAAAGATTTTTTTTCTTTATGAAATACTCATTTTACAGGTGAGGAGGTAACAGGGACCATGCCCTTTTAAATGACCTTTTTAATGATTGTCTAAATGTATATTTTGCTAGCTATAGGAATTGTTAATTAACGTTGCTTGTACACGTCATCAGATGAGAGGAGATGTTTGTGGTAAATGTTGTACACTAACAGTATTTGTTTTCAGTGGCTTCATTAGTTTATTAACCCATTAAAGTTGTTAGGGCTACTATGGTGATATTGAAAAGCATTAACGGATCACTCTAGTGTCAGGAAAACAGGCTCGTTTTCCTGACACTATAGCATCCTTAGGGCCCCACTCCCTTGGCGCTGAAGGGGTTAAAACCCCTTCAGCCACTTACCTTAATCCAGCGCTGGTGACCTCTCTTCACCCGCCGACATCAGCTCCCGAGTGGCATTTCTCAATGCTTTGCTATGGACGTTTGCAGAAGCGCCTCTAGTGGATGTCAGGAAGACAGCCACTAGAGGCTTGATTAACCCTGCAATGTAAACATAGCAGTTTCTCTGAAACTGCTATGTTTACATCTGAAGGGTTAAAACCTCGGGGACCTGCCACCCAGACCATTTCATTGAGCTGAAGTGGCCTGCGTGACTATAGTGACCCTTTAAAATGATGGGGCTGTAAAGGCTGTCACTTCATTAATAGCTCATTGGCAGTCATTAACATGTTGATAAATATTGGATTTGAGATTGTAATTTCTATAAGCGTCAATTGGGGGAGGGGGGGGAGAGCACACACAGTTTGTGTTTTCACATTTATTTGCTAGCTGTCCACACAATGGGTAGGATGTGGAATTGTCAAAGTGCCCTGTTGTACTTGGTATTGCCAAAGTGCCTTGTTGGATATTTCTCTCGCTGCATTACAGTATGTACGTGTGTGTAATAATATGTTAGATGACTCAAAAGTTAGGCCTCCAAACGCCTAATGATAATGCATTCAAAAGAGCCTTTTGTAATAGGCTAAATAATGTAATTGAAAATCCTATTGGCCTAAGAAATAGTGATCATAAAATTAGTCCGTCTTTTCTGACTTCAGACATGCCTAGTGCTGGTGTGAATGTTCAAGTTTGTGTGTATGTGTTTAGCTATCATATGTGCACAGAGTATTTATGTAACAAAAAAGTCCACATTGCAATATAAATACCTTTGCCAAATGCTGCCTATATTTTACAAAGCTTTGTACAGATTTCTTGTTCTCTCCTGTGAGCAAAATATTAATTTAGTCATTCATTAAATAGCCCTGAAAAAAAATGTAACATTTAAATGTCATCTTTATGTTTTTTGTTCTTCTTGATCCCAGTTCCTCCATTTGTCACTGCATTTCCACGGGTGCTGCTGTTTGTTTTTGTATTGTTAAACACTTACCATATAAATCAATGTGTGGATGATGAGAAACAAATATAAATAAAAAGCACTAATAACTTGAATGGGAGCCATTAACCTTATTCTCCTACAGCGCATTCACTGGAAACCAGCAAAAGCATGCTCCTATAAATAGTATGTAATCTCAGCATGTGGTTTCTGTCTGGTAGAAAGGTCATTAAAAATAGCTTCCAGAGGAAGGTGAGTTTAGCTGAAAAACGGCTTAATGTACAAGTGCACACAAGCTCGTAATATTTTAAATAAAAAGCAGAAAACAAACTGTAGGTTGTTATCCTGTTGATAGAGCTGTGGATGGCTAGCTGTGGTGTGTGTGTATTTGTGTGTGACCCTAATAAATGTTTGACGGTAATATATATTTTATGATATTAGATTAGGGTTAGTCTTTGTGTAAGTGTTTAAGGTAGTGTAGAGGGTTATGGTTAGTGTTAGAATACTTTAGGTTACTGAATAGTGTTGTACTGTAGGGGTTAATGTTTACTGATAGTGTTTCTGTAGTGTAGGGGTCCATTTTGAGTATTTGTGTAGTTTAGGGGTTAAGGGGTAGACTTTCCTGTAAGGGCAGCAGACATGCCTTAGATGCCACGAACTCCCACTGTTCTAGGGCAGCACTGTCATAGTCAGCTATTGCTTGGAAGTTTACTTCCCACTAATATCAAGACAGTTTGTGGCAGGTATGCACCAGTTCTGTCCAGGATTATGAACCACAGACTGCATGGGGGTGATGTGTGCACTATTTCCCATTATTACTGTATGTGAATAAACACCCCGAATAATCCCATGGATGACCTCAAGACATACACACGGCAAATCATGTTTTGAAGCACTGCATTGCAGTAACATCATACCATGTAATAAAAATGTCTGCACAGTGGGACACAATACTGTGAAGTAATGGTCTGTCAGTGCTGTTCAATAAAGCAAAGGTATACAATTATTTATTTTATATTCAAGATTCTAAAATGTCATAGCTTAAAGATAAAGTGTCAGATAGACCCATACCTCACCTCTCATACTAGTCTGTGGGGAAGATTTCATCCAATGCATCTCTGTCCCGCAAGATGAGTAGTTAATAATGCACTCAAAGTACATTTGGCCTCAAGTGACTTACTTAGTGTTGGGTGAGAGGAACAGCTGAGGGGAGATCATGTGATGTGTCACATGACAGATTGGCACTATAAGCTTTGTAATAATGAAACGTTTTTATGTAGCTTAGAGTGAACCTTTGATTATGGCAGCAACATATGCCCTTGTTTGCTGAGCTAATTGTAGGAATCTTAGATGGGAGCAGGTTTTGGGCATTTGAGCTCACTTTGAAGAAAATTCTATGGAAAATATGTAAAAGAAATAAGGGTCTTATCTCTCTCTCTCTCTCTCTCGATGCAGATATTCTTGTAATATAAGGAACAACTAGCCAGCTATTACTTTTATCAACAACTAATTAACAAGTAAAATCCAGTTTTCTTATATTCTTTGTTTATTTAAATGGTTACCGACTGGTGGGTTCTTCCATGTTATCCTGCTGTGCTGTAAACTAGCTGAATTATGCTTTCTTCTTTTTGTTTGGGCCAAGAAATTTTTTCTAAAAATGGTTACTTTCTGAAAGAATATCTCACCAAGCCTTCAATTTTGAACACACAAAGCTCCCTCCCTCCAGTTTTGCGGACATGTGGCGTATGCATTCTGTTTTAGAGCACAAACTGTAATTTAAAGCCGAGCCGCTTGATGCCCCACTGAACTTTGTTTAAGTCTAAAATAAAAGGGAAACGCTAAAAGCCAGAATGAGGTGACTAATCTTTCTTGAATGCAATGCTTGGCTGTTAAGAACAAGGATGCAGACGTTCAAGACCAGGAAATCATGAAAAAAATGTGTCCTTTCTGTCCTTCTCCTTTGTTACCTTGTGCAATACTCTGTGTTTTTGTTTGTTTCTGTACTGGCTGTAATGCTATAGGTCTGTTTTACATGCCAATGCTACATACTCTTATTTTACATTTTCTACATCAGTGTAAATGTTTGTTTGTTTTTTTACAGATATAAAAGATACAAAACAATGATAGTATCATTTGATATCTTTTTTAAATCATTATGAAGAAAATAAATAGTAGAGGGGCATCCTGGTGGCTCTCATGCCTAGCATGAGAACATTCAGCAGCTTCATAGGAAACCATTGATTTCTTATGTGGAAGGTCTAATGCGCAGGAGGGGCTCGCTGCTCATGCGCATTAAGTTCCCCCCATTGTGATGTCTGAGGAGGACCAGATAACCTCTATTACAGATAAGTATGTGTTGCCCATTCTAGACACTTTGTTAAAGTTGTGTACCATCGAGGTTTGAGCTTGTACATTTTCCATTGAAGTGTGATGCAAATCGTGATAGCTGCCTACCTGTGACAACCTCCTGAAACACCTATGTGATCTTTCACTAATGAATATACCTTTGAACACTGTTGTCTTCAATATATTCAAATTCTTTGACTCTGATACATGGGATAGGTCTGTTTCTTAATAAAAGACAGATGGGAGGAGAAAAGGCAAGGGAGTATTAAACCTTAAATTTGTCCCAAATCTTTAGTGCATTCAGGATGACTGGATATGTTGTTCCGAGAGTGAGACTCTGAGTTTTATCAAGCCTCATGTAGAATTGAGGGAGACCCAAGCTAGTGATTATCTCTTTAATTTCTACCCATCATCTCTCACACTAAGGAGCATGCCTACACCTAAGCATTATAAGTAAAATAAGCACATTTCGGAGGCCTCGGCCAAAGCTGATATAGGATACTACAGCTATTCTATCTTTATTATTATTACACACAAAATTATTGCTGTTTGTAGGCCATAGAGATCCCTTTCAGTCATATCTAAAAAACAGGATTCTGGATAACACATTCACCTTGATTCTGTGAATGTGTCCCATCCAGGAAAGAAACTTATTTATCTAGGTTCCACTTGAGAGATTGAGGTAAGGAGTTATAATTTTGCCCTAATGTGTGAGTCCACCATCAGCAGGATCCTAGTATGCCGGAATGAATCTGAATCAAGTTGAGTGACATTGTACTCAATTTATCAAAATAAATTTGTTTCTGTGACATATGTACTCAAATCAGTCAAATGTATGAAGAGTTGTAAAAGATGCACTGAAGCTGGGGAGAGTCAGTTGTCATCAATATAGGCAGGAACTTTAGAGGTTCTCCAAAAAACTTTAAATATTCTCAATGCCCTATTCTTCTATAACGGACCACTAAAGTCACCAAGTGAGGTGGTCTGAGTGCAATGGTCCTATTCTTTTAACCCTGTAATGTACAGTTTTTGAGAAGCTGCCGTGTTTAAATTGCAGTATTAAGTCTTCCCTTCCTCTGGTGACTGTCAGGAGGAGGTAATGTTACGGGAGGAGATAACGTACTTATTTTTCTCCATTATAATGTTTCTACCTGAGGGGCTACAATTTCCTTAAAGCGGCACTGTCCCCGTCTGGGTACTTTGCATAATTTGTAAATAGCCTCAGCGGTGACATTGCAACAGGTGGTCTGGTGGCTGGTGGCAGCAAAAGGTGAGATTTAATTACCTGAACCTGTCCCTCGCGGGAAATGCCATTTTCTTCCAGCTGGTTCTAAGAGCATTGAAGTCTATGGAGGATCCCATGGGATCCTCCATAGATAAAGCTATCTATGGCTTGGAGATTGACACTTCTAGATGGCAGTGGCTCCTCCCAGGGTCTAGAAGTGTCATTTTGCAGGGAAAGTGACAGTGCCGCTTTAAACGTTGCTTTAATACGCTTCTACAAAGCTGTTTGTTTCAAAAAAGGTTATTTCCTTTTAAATACGTTTTTTTTTATTTTTTTTTATTAGTGGCATTTATAAAGTGCCACCATATTTCTTAGCGCTGTACAATTGGGAAAAAGACAATAAACTGTAAACAGACCAATACAAAAGGTAGGGGACCCTGCCCGTGAGCTTACAATCTAAAGCTATCAACCCTAAAATCTCATCTTGCATGACTGTAGTATCTGAGATGGAGAAACCATAAATGCGCAGTAAGGTAATAAAAATATTGCATTTTTAATGACCATGTTCAAACACAAGATGTTCTTTAACTGACAAGTGTTCCACATTCTCTTTTTAATAGTTAAATAATTTCCTACAATGTTAAAGGGATCCTATAGTGCTAGGAAAACAAACCCGTTTTCCTGGCACTATAGGCTTCTGGAGTGCTCTCCTCCTGCGAGGCAGAAGGGGTTAAAACCCCTTCAGCCACTTACCTGAATCCAGCGCTGATGTCCATCGGTGCTGGGTCATGTTGCCCCCTCGCCCCCCCTGCCGACGTCAGCCGACGGGGGAGACCTAATGCACATGCACGGCAATGACCGCGCACGCATTAGACCTCCCCATAGGAAACCATTATTCAGTGCTTTCCTATGGGGAAAATCTGACGCTGGAGATCCGTGAGGACGTCCAGCGTCAGATAACGCCCCAAAAGTCTGTTTGGGATCTGGAAGCCCTCTAGTGGCTGTCTGTTAGACAGCCACAGAGGGCAGATTTAGAGCTTTACATTGCAGCACTAAGTGCAAATGGTCACAGCACCCAGACTACTTCAACTAGCTGAAGTGGTCTTGTTGCCTACAGTGTCTCTTTAAGGAATTAATCATGGATGCTAGGAAAAAAAAAAAAAACTAGATTGTATTGTCATAATTGCATTTGAAAGTTTTGGAATCCAGGAATCCTTTTGGCAGCCACAGAAGATTGAAGATTGGCTTATTGTTATCTGTACTTTAGGTTTGCTGTCTTTTTTTTCTCACTCATTTGTATAAGACCCTTGTCACTTCTCCCCCTCCCCCTTTCCCCCCTCACACACTCTTATTTTGACCATTGTCATGGTTTACAAAATATGGTGGCATATATCAACTTTTTTGACAAAATTTAAATGCGCATTAAATGCGATGGTGCATTAGATTTGAGTAAATACGGTATATAATTGTAAACATATCTCCATTTTGGAAAAGTAAAGATTATAATCACACAAATAACCTATATTGGTGTATCTTATTACAAAACCCGTATACTCTTAATAAGTTGAGGGAGTTGTGAAGACCCATGAAACTGGGGTTGTTTTCTTTCTTTCTTCTTTCTTTTTTCTTTTTTTTTTGTCCTGTGAAAAAGAAACCAATGTCTCATATATCTCCATTTAAAAGGAAGACCTATGATATACCTGGAATATTTTCATAACATGGTTAAATGAACTAATTCTCATGGGACCTAGAGGAAACAAAGGAGCTATTAAACCCTCTAAAGTTATGCTTTACCCTCTCTTACATTACACAGAAGCCTTCCGATATCTACTGCTGCGATTACATTATGTTAACTTTGTCATGCAATTTTGATGAGATAAAAAGGTGTGCCATAGCTGGAAGTATGGTGTAAATCCACGGGGTATAAAACAGGCAGCTTAAAAATAGAATATTTTTAACAGTTTTATTTATTTTATGACATATACAAGTGGAAAGAACATTTGCGATTTCGGACAGGCATATAGAAATGCATCAATGTAATTTTGTTTTGCGATAATTCTCAATGTTGGTCATGTTGCTCACATACTACAAGAGAATTAGAGTGAATAACATTTTATTGAACTTGCCTCTGTGCTAAGATGAGAAATTTTAGTTGGGGGTAATTGGTTTAAAAAAATGCATTGATTTAACTCTGGAAACAATATAATAATAATAACAACAATGCACTTATTTAAGATGGCAGTCCTTATTTTGGGCACAAATCCCTCTTTCCCTCTTTTCTATCCTAATGTCCAACTACAATATTATTGGTGTGTCTGAGTGTATAACAAACTCCACAGGAATAATACTTACAGTAATGTGTCTTTAAATTGCACTACACGTGTTTAGAGATCAGTCTGCATAAATAAGATGCATTGTTCTAGTTCCAAATACATTTTTGTTCCATACTTCGTTATTGGTAAGTCACCTGAAGTTTCTTAGAAATTAAAATAGTGGTAGCTTTTATGAAGAAACTAAAGTGCAAGTTTTTTTATTTATTTATTGTCGTTTTTGCTTTTTTTGTAAACTGAGAGAAATGATAAAATAGGCAAATATCAGCATTCCATTTTCATTCAGTCCCTCATGTATTTATTCACACTCGGGTGAAATAGAAAGGGCAATGAGTGCTGCTCGTGTTTCTTCCTCATATTTAGAAAAAAAAAAAAATAATAATAATCTGATTTATGCATACTTTTGACAGCTAGGCATGTTGGTGAAAGACAAGCACTGACTATGTCACAATGAGGGTAATGTAATCCATCCTAAGCATCAAAATATTTAAACACTAAAAAAAAATGACATTTGAATATGACTGGTTATTGTGTGATGTTATCACAGGTAGCTAGAAACAACGTGTTTGTTCCTAAATTATTGTTATATCGTTTCATAATAGTAATTCGGTCTGTTGCTAATGTCTCTTCCTTCTTAAAAATATTTTTTAATTTCTGTGAGCCAGTTTTCCTTTATTTTTTTCAGTCTTCTACTTTAGGAAGTCATTAGTTCATTGCAAGTTCTAAAAGAAGGTCATGACTGCAGCTCAGGCTCACAGCATTAACAGACGACCTATTTTTCTTCTCAGATGTGAAGGTGATGAGTTGCAAGCAACTCACAATGGAACTTGTCACATGGTTAGAAGAAAAACAAAAACCTCATAGATAGGTACCTAGAATGTAATCTCTTAAAACAATCAAGTGCCTGCAATGTGTTATAACCCATTCTCTGAAACGGCAAAGAGTGATGCATGGGAGCATACTACAAGAAAATTTAGAGTGAATAACATTTCATTTATTGAACTTGCCTTTTGTCTTATTGCATGTGATAGTGCCTCTGTGCTAGGATAATAAGTTTTAGCACGGGGTTATTGTTTAAAAAAAAATAAAATAAAAAATAAAAATACATTGTTAGATGCTCGTGATTAAAATTGCAGCTCTGATTTAACTCTGGAAACAATAAAACAATAATACCAGCAAGACACTTATTTAAGATGGTAAAGAAGCACTTCAAGCACCAATCTCACTACAGTGTACTTACATAGAGTACCCCAGGCAATGGTCTCAGCCTCCATGAGAACAAGAAGCTCTCTGCAATGAGAACCTGTCACTGCATGGATTAGTTCAGGGCAGCTAACAGTATTTTCATGGAAAAGGTTCTGGCTCTCTTGTAGGCTGAAACCAGTTGCTGGTGGCGTCCAGGAAGTTGTCAAATTGTTTGAAAAAAACAAAACACAAGTTTCACTACTAATCCTTGCCAGCCTGCAAAATAACCAATAACCAGTGCAGCATTATGTAGTGGTTATTGTGCCAGGAGTGCCCTGGCACCCCTCCTCCCCCTCCAAAGTAAGTAATCAAACCATTTAAGAATGATTTGACTTCTAACCCGGGCTTTGCCAGACGCTGCGCCGCACTTCTTCTCAGCACCTAGGAGAGCTGGAATCTCCTGCTTTTTTGTTCCTCAATTATTTCATAATAGTAATTAGGCCTTGCTAATTTCTCTTTCTTCCTAAAATAGTTTTTTAATTTCAGTGAGACAGTTTTCCTTTGTTTATTTTTTTCAGTCTTCCACTATAGGAAGTCATTAGTTCATTGCAAGTTCTAAAACAAGGTCATGACTGCAGCTCTGACTTACAGCATCTAGAGAAGACCTATTTTTCTACCCAGATGTGAAGGTGATGAGTTGCAAGCAACTTAAAATGAAACTTGTCAGATGGTTAGTTAAAAAGCTAAATCATTCTTGGATAGGTACCTAGAATGTAATCTCAACAACCAAGAGCCTGCAAGATTTTGGAACTCATTCTCTGAAACTGCAAAGAATGATGCATGGGAGCGCAATTGTTAAAACACACAAACATACACACACACTCGCACTCTCTCTCTCTCTCTTCTTCTTCCTGCCAAAACAGCTCTGATGCCTCTAGGAGGTGGGGCCTCCGTGGATCAGACTTGTTGTTGCAGCACATCCCACAGCTGCTCAATCGATTAGAGATCTGCAAAATCTGGAGGCCATGGCAACACCTTGAATATGCTGTGCAATTTTGGGCACCTGTTCTAAAGAAAGATATCATGGCACTAGAAAAAGTGCAGAGACGAGCTACAAAATTGATAAAAGGAGACCCGACCAGACGCCATCTCTGTCAGCTCCCGCCTGTAACGAGCGTTAACGGCCAAAAACTACCCACTAACCTGCTACAAGATACCACCACGATCGCTAACTGACTCGGGGTACAGAGGGGAACGGGCGGATGCCCTTCTTTCAGCCCCCAAAGACCGGGAAGGCCAAGTGCCAAACCAAGGCCTACTATCAACCGACCCTCCGCTCCCTGGAGACTTACCTCGAAGGCTACCGGGGATACAACGAACCAGGAGACGGAGAGGTGAGCTCTGCTGTACCCGCACACACCCCTGCGACAATGAAACGCCGCACACAGAAAGGCCAGCAGCACTCACTGGCAGAACAACCCGTTATCGGGGAAATGCTGCAACGCCAGACACAAACCAAGATGGCCGCGGAGGAAGCCTCCTCCACACTAACGCGGCCTGCCCAGCCAGCCCAAGCTTCGGCTTTGCACAGTACTGAGCTACCAACCCTCAAGGATATAGGGGAACATAACTTGGCTACTAAACAAGACCTCCAACACTGGATGCACGAGCTCCAAGAACTGATAGCCAAAGACATAGGCACCATAAAAGCAGAGGTGCGCCAAAACACAGACCAAATAAGCGCAGTGGAGGAGAAAGTAGCAACAACCAACAACGAAATAACCCAGCTTAAAGAAGCAGTGTACACACTGCAAGCAGCCCACCAGGCGCTAGCGGTGCAAGTCTCAAACCAAGGAGATCGCCTGCGCCGCAACCACATAAAGCTCCGTGGAGTGCCCACGACAATCACACAGACCGAATTGCCTCACTTCCTCAGGAGGCTCCTGGCCACAATCCTAACACCAACAGCAAGCCGTAAAATCACTCTGGAGAGCTCCTACCGGCTACCAGCTGGGCCCAACTCACCACCCACGGAAGCACGAGACATCATCCTATGCTGCGCCACGACACAGGACAGGATTACTATAATGTCGGCTGTGAAAGGCAAGACGCCCCTGGCGTTCGAGAACGCACAACTTCTTTTTTTCCAAGACCTGACAAGGGCAACTCTGCAGTGGCGGAAAACAGTCGCCTGAGAAGTGCAGGAATACAATACCGCTGGGGGGCACCCAGAGTTGTGACGCTCACCCACAATGGTAACACATACAGAGTCGCATCGGAGACCGAAATCCCTGCAATACTAACTTCACTGGGACTCACCAACCTACCCAAGCCTGGAGCCACGAATAACTCGTCTCAGATGGGAAACCCTGCCACGACGAGCTCGTTTACACCTCAATCCCACGGAAGCACAAACACAGCGCCTTGACAGAGACCGCAAAACTCAGCTAGCCACAGCTGATACAGCATCTTGGGACTCAGAGATAGATAGAGGGCGCTGATATGTTCTCTAAGTCTGATGCCACATAAGTTTATACAAATGTTGTTTATTAATGTTATGTTAATACATGTTCTCATGCTGTAGAAAGCATGGTCGGGTTCACCAGCCAACACGTAACACACTCCATTATAATCACCCCCCCACATGCCCCCTGGGTTAAGGGCACCCACTACCATGCAATAGAACCTCAGACTACCAAAATTTTCACACAGCACGGCGACCCTTAGCTCCTACAAGTGCACACGGACAAAAGCTGCCTCCCTCGGAACACACACCACAACAGCAAAATACAACCACGCAACACCGTAGGAGACACGAAACAGCCATGGGGTAACACACCATCGCTTACCACACCTAGAGCTAACAGAAGGGTAGCGCGCGCTAAAACCCGTACCAATATTGTACTGTAACTTGTTAAAAATTATAAAATGTGTGCAAACCTATGTGACGAGTTAAGTAACCAGTTCTATACTATGTACAATGCATAACTCCTGTCACTGCTATTGAAATGTTGACATGCACATCTAAAATAAAGAATTAAAAAAAAAAAAATGATAAAAGGAATGGAGCATTTTAGTTATGAAGAAAGGTTAAAAAATGTAAAACTCTTTAGTTTGGAAAAACGGCGCCTGAGAGGGGATATGATAACATTATACAAATATATTTGCGGCCAGTACAAACCATTATCTGGAAATCTGTTCATAAACAGAGCTATACATAGGACACAAGGTCACACACTTTTGGTGGGTCCTACCATTGCATACTGGGAACACCCCACAAGACTAGCCATTTACAGATGCTCTGACTCGGTTGTCTAGCCAACACTATATGGCCCTTGTAAGAGTCACTCAGATCTTTTGCTTGCCCGTTTTTCTTGCTAAGAACATGAAATTCAAAAACTGACTGTTCACTTCCTGCCTAATGCGTCATACTCCTTTACAGGTGACATTGTAACAATATAATCAATGTTATTCACTTCACCTGTCAGTGGTTTCAAAATTGTGGCTGATCAGTGTGTATGTATACATCTGTCTATGTATCGATCTATGTATCTATTTTTCTATGTATCTATCAATTTTTTTCCTCTATTAAAGCAACTTCAGATTTTATCTAGATGCTTTATGAAAATTAGAAAAAAATACCCCAAACCTTTTGATTTATCCTTTACTTGCATAACAATTAGTATTGTTTCTAAAGCTCCAACATATGCCGCAGCGTTGTATAAAGAGTTAGACATTCAAATTCAGCAAGACCGATTTACATGGACAAAAGATGATGAGAACCATGGTCAAACAAACGTACAATATGAAGAATCAAATTAATTTACTCTTGCTTGTATGTCAAATTGTTTCTTTGGTACTCTACCCTACATACTGACTAATGCCTAATTGATCCCCTAGTTATGTCTAAGTAATAAAAATCCACTCCATAACCTTCCTTGAGAATTTTCATAATTCATCATCAGCTGACATTGCTGAGCAGTATATGTTAACCACTCCCTCTGGCTTCTGCTAGTCTGAAATTACATCTTTGTCTTTGAAGTCAGACACACTGTTAGTGTTGCCATGGTGACGGGGTGGGTAATGGCCTCCACTGACAGGAGATTGGTATTTAGTGCTTGAACACAGCCTTTCGTGAGGCTTATTTTTTCACTCTGATTACAGAACTATCCTCTAGTCAGCGTTTGAAAATATACATGCATTTGTTTTTGCCTTAGTCTGGCTCGATGGACATTTTCTACCTATATAATTTACTCAAATTATGAGACATGGATTGCTTGGAATCATTTTGTTATCTTTTTATTTTTCTTGCTTTGTACTAGAATAGTTTTATCAACCATTCAACTGTTGGATTGCCATCCAGTGTGAAATAATGAAACTGCTTTAAAACAGACCTGTCTCTGGTTTTTAATAAAGTTATATGCACATGTATATATACATTCTTTTTTCTATTCTTGCTGCTTCTAAATTAAGGCAAAATAGAAACTATTTAACCGCTGTAAAAATAAAAGTAGTAGGTATTTAAAAAAGGCTGCCCTCTACTGGCAACCATTGTGTTTCTCACGCTTGTTCTTGCATAGAGCAGTTTCCATGCATGCGCATGAGCAAGACAATATAAGGAGAAGACATGAAGAAGTGCCTATATCTATCTTGCGTAATATTACAAAGAAGCCCTTATTCATATTGTCAAGTATGTGGAAGAATAAAATGATGGTGCAACTTATGGCAAGAAAAGCTCATGCTTTTGTTTTTTTAAATTGCAGTAATAGGCAGAGAGCTACCAACCTGCCACTGCAGTCCAAGTTAGCCACAATTTTATGTCAAGACAGGAGGCTTCATATTTGCTTATCTTTCTTTACTGTAACTCCCAGCAGCAAAGAAACAGTTAACAGTAAGTAAAACTTTAACCAATCAGAGTGCACAACAGAGTATGTCCAGCTATCAGGCTCCTCCCAGCTCCTCTTTCTTTGCTGCTAGCCTCCCAGGTGAGTCTATTCCAATAACAGCATGTAATCAATTTCTAAATATATATATATTAGCAATGGTCTAATTTATTTCCATTTAAAATTATATTGCTTTATAGCTCATTCCTTGTAAGTAGTCAATAGTACTTTACATGTAATGCCAAAACTGTCACTTTAATTAAAACACTACCGCCGTCTGCAGCTCCTGTCACATCCGAAACACATCGGATTACTGACAGGAGCCACGTCGGTAACCTGATCGCAGCTTCTGGCTGGCTGCCATATTCGGGCGGTAACACCGCCGGTATTGCCGCATTTGTTTCCCCTACCGTCACCATAGCGACGGGTCCGTCCTTCCGCGGCCATCTCCTTCCCTCTGCATTGCGCGGGCTTTTTCCCGCGCTTCCTCTCCGGCCATCACGTCAGTTGCAACAGGGTGATGTTCAAACGGCTCTCCGGCGCCGCCTTCTGGTTGTCAGGTAAGTTGCATTTAAAACAAACATACATGTTATGTATACACCGAATTAAACAGCACTTAGCTGTTACATTTCTTTTTATTAAAGTGCCTTCACTTTGTTTTATTTTCAGATTGCCATTGAAAATCTAAAATCCTTGCATAAGAGGGTGACCCCCTCTATTCTAAATAATATTGTCTCAAGAGGGTGACCCCCTCTATACTATATTTGTCTGCCTCATTATAGAGGGTGACCCCCTCTGAAAAGAATATTAATATTGCCTGAAAATTACTGAGGGTGACCCCCTCTACTTCATAAACCATTTTTTGCCTCCAAAAGGGTGACCCCCTTATTAATCTATACCGCATGTTATTTGTGGGTGACTCCACGCTCAATTGGTGACTGACACCACTCTTGATACAACGCTTTGCGTTACTTTACCGAAAACAAGTCCACCGCCTATTGAATTATTTATTATATAAAAAAAAAAAAAAAAATACATTTCTTAGTGGTGACCCCACTTTACCAACTATGTCCGATTTACCTGAACCCGCAGTCCCTGCGGAGCTCAAAGCTTGGCTATATAACGCCATTGCGGACTCTATTCCAAAAGCCTTAGCAGCTATCCACGATCAGTCAAAATCTACCTCTAGAGCTCCTTTTGTGCATTTGTCAGACTCGGAAGAGTCAAAAAGCTCAGACCATGAGGAAAACCCCCGCAAACGCCCCTGGAAGGGCGATAGTGCTACCGCCGGTAAAGGCAAAGCACCGGCTAAGACGCCTAAATTATCCATTCCAGATAATAACCCCAACTATAACCGGGATCCATTAGAGGGTTCCACCTCCAACCTGCAACTTCAAGTCATTGACGAATACTGTGCAGGGTATTCAGACGAGGATTTTCCCTCTCACGAACTAAATGAACCCCCCTCTGACTCTAACCCCATTTCGGAGGAGGTCTTACTAGATACCCTTGGCCGTCCCCTGTTCGACCCTAGGTACATCAAACACCCACGGTCGACTGAGTGGACCCCCCCAGACCACATCGCTAAATTCTGCAGGATGTGGCTACGGAAACCTTTGGAAAAGGAAGTGAGAGCTAAACTAAAAGCAGAATGCCCACGACCTTTTATCCCAGACAAGGTAGCTGTTACCCCAGAATTTGACCCCTTGCTGGTCACCTTTCTATACAAATCCGGGAAAGATCCCCGTAAGGGTTTGGAACAAGGCCTGAAGGCAACTCAAGACAAGATATTGGATATAGCGGGACCGCTTATCCAAATATTCAGCATTGCGGATGAGGCTTTGGCAGGTGGCACTTTAGATGCGCACATGGTGCGTGAATGGGCACAAAGGGCATTATGCCTACTTGGCAATGCCAACGTAGCAATGTCAACCGAAAGGCGGAAAGCCGCCCTATACAAAATTGACTCAAAGCTCGCCGAACTCGGCACTAAAGAGCTTGGCCCTGAGGCAAAAGGCATGCTTTTTGGAGACAAATTTATTAAGGAGTTGAGCAAACACGTTGCGGTGTTTACAACGCTTACCAAAGCGCAATCCTCCTTACGCAAGGTGTTTAGGACCCAACGTTTTTCTGGGAGAGCCAGCCATTACAGAGGCCGGTCGGCTGGCAGAGCTGCCTTCACGGGCTACAGGCCTCGACCTTCCGAACACTGGAACTCGGGCAATACCCGTTTCCATCACAGATCCTTCTTCCCATCTCGTGGCTCTATTAGAGGACGTGGATCCGCTTCCCTCCGCGGTCGCACTCCTACAGGTAATGGACTCTCATTTTTCTCATATACCTATAGCAGGTCGATTAACCCATTTTTCCCAACAGTGGTCTCGACTCACACAAGACCCGTGGATCCTACAGACCGTGTCTGGCTTCCACCTAGAGTTCACAGAGAACCCAGTTCAAGTTGCTTTACCTACCCCCCTCAAAATGTCTCAAATAGACGACATGTCCCTTCAGGTCGAGCTCGACGACCTTATCACCAAGGGTGCCATCGAACAAGCACCCAGCCCACGAGGTTTCGTGAGCAACATGTTTCTGGTCAAGAAAAAGTCGGGCGAGTTCCGACCAGTCATCAATTTAAGAGAACTGAACAAATTCATCAAATACAGACATTTCAAGATGGAGGGCATCCATCTACTACGGGACCTCCTCTGCGAGGGAGACTGGTTCTCCCGCTTCGACCTCAAGGATGCATACCTCACAGTACCAATCACACCAGAACACCGCACCTTCCTCCAATTCCATTGGCGCAAAACACTATGGCAGTTCACCTGTCTCCCCTTCGGACTGTGCTCCGCACCTTGGTGTTTCACCAAACTAATGAAACCGGTGATGGCACTACTCCGTTCACAAGGGATTCGGTCTATCATATACTTGGACGATATCCTCCTTATGGCTCAAGACGAGGAGACTCTACGTCTCCATACAGATATGACTTCGGCTCTCCTCCAGAATTTGGGTTTTGTCATCAACCTTCAAAAATCTTCTCTAACGCCGTCTCAGACAGTCCAGTTTCTGGGATTTCAGATAGATTCGATTCAGGCAGTCCTCCAACTCCCTACCACAAAAATCAAAACCATAAAAAAGGACATCCGGAGACTGCTGGTTTCACCATATCTCCGACTCAGGGATTTAGCCCGCACAATAGGACTACTCTCCGCTTCAATCCAGGCAATATTTCCAGCCCCACTTCACTATCGGGCAATGCAACGTTTGAAAACACACTACTTACGTCGTTCAACATCTTACGAACAACAGATTTTTCTCACAGACGAAGTACAATTGGAACTCCACTGGTGGCTTCAACATATGGAAGCCTGGAATGGAAGGGCTATCTTCGGCCGACAACCGGATTTCATTCTGGAGTCAGACGCCAGCCTCCTCGGATGGGGTGCCACTTGCTCGGAACGTTCTACCGGAGGCCTCTGGTCCCCATCAGAACAGGCACTACACATCAATTGCCTCGAGCTAATTGCTGGTTCTTTCGCAATCCGCAGTTTCGCCAAGGAAGCTTACAACTGCAGCCTTGTCCTGAGGATGGACAATGTCTCAGCAGTACGATACGTGAACCGCCTAGGTGGCTCCCGATCAAAGATGCTATCGGATTTGACAAAGGAATTGTACCAATTCTGCCTCAACAGGAACATCTCCCTTCGTGCAGAATACCTCCCAGGCTCCGACAATCTTGTGGCAGACTGGTTCTCCCGCCACTGGAGGGATTCCAGCGACTGGCAACTAGATCCACAAATTTTCCTTCAACTACAAGCTCTGAGAGGACCACTCAACCTGGACCTGTTTGCATCTCGCCTGAACCGTCAGACGGACGCATTCTTCAGCTGGCTTCCAGACCCAGCTTGCCTGGCAGTGGATGCCTTCCTCCAACCGTGGCCAAAATCCGGGGCATATGCCTTTCCCCCGTTCTCCATGATCCCACGCACGGTACAATACCTCAGAACACAGGGCGTCATGATAACACTGGTGACCCCACTGTGGCGAACCCAACCATGGTTCCCCTACCTACTGGAGATGTCAGTGGACTACCCCCTACTCCTACCCGTCTCCTACAACCTCCTCAGGGACCCTTCAGGCAACTTCCATCCACTAGCACTACAAGGCCACCTCCAGTTGGTGGCCTGGACCATTTCAGGGGATCCTGGAACGTCTCTGGCCTTTCGACTGCTGCTCGAGGACTTCTCTGGGACTCTTGGGCCCCAGGAACAAGACGCTCTTATCTCTCAGCGTGGCAACGTTGGAATAGCTGGTGTTTGGAGAGGGACGTCGATCCCTTTTCAGCCTCTTTGATTAACATCATGAACTTTCTGGCATCACTCTTCGAACAGGGTAAGTCTTATCGGTCAATTAATGTTTTCCGTTCCGCCATTTCGGCAGCTCATACTCACGTTGACAACTCCGCGGTTGGCAAACACCCCTCCATATGTAGACTCTTGCGGGGCATCCGACTGGCGAGACCCCCGGCTCCCAAATACAATCAATTTTGGGATGTTGCTATTGTGCTCTCCTTCTTAGAGACTTGGCCCTCTAATGAAGAGCTCTCTCTCCGACAACTGTCGGCCAAATTGGCACTGCTGCTCTGTCTGGTGTCTTTTAGAAGAGTTTCAGACATCAGAGCATTTGACGTCCATGCCGTTGATTTTACCCCTGAGGGAGTACACTTCTCCATTACCCGGCGCACCAAAACTAACTCATCTACGGTAAATTACCCCTACTTCCACGACAAACCCACGCTCTGCGTAGCTAGCTGCGTCCGACACTACATCCTTCGCACTACTGACCTTAGACCACAAACAGGCCCCCTACTGGTGTCCTATGTTCGACCTCACAAACCAGTGTCATGCCCCACGATTGCTCGTTGGATCAAGTGGCTACTGTCCCTAGCAGGCATCGACCCATGTTTCGGTGCTCACTCAGTGAGAGGCGCGGCTGCCTCTTCTGCATTTACGTCCGGAGGCTCCCTAACGGAGATCCTCACATCCGCAGATTGGTCCAGAGAATCCACTTTCAGAACATTCTATTTCAGACAATGCCCTCATGTATCCAATTCCATCTTATCATCGCTTTAAAACAGCAAATATGAAGCCTCCTGTCTTGACATAAAATTCGGGATTATTCTAGCTTTAGTGACCGAATAATCTAAATTTTATTAAAGACAGGAGGCGAATATTTTCCCGCCCGCTGGAATACGCGCCCAACCCATCTAGGTAGGTATTACACAACACCTTTACTTCACACACCAATTATTTTACGTAATCAAGGGGCCAGACTACTCTTTACAACTACACTTACAGATAATACCCACAGTCACTAAACATAACTGAAGACTTGTCAGAATATTTGGTGTACTCTTTGGTTGGAAACATGTCATTTAAAGTACTTAAGTAATTTTCTCTTACCCAAGAAACCATACTTTCACGACCTCTCTCTCTTTTTCCTAGTGTGAAAACCCTTCACTATCCTCCCAAGGAATTACCTACATTCTTCAAAATCGTTTACATGGTTGACTTCACTTTGAACTGTTCATCGTTCTCCTGTTATATTTACATGGTTGATTCTACGGCTGCATCAAGAAAGAGGAGCTGGGAGGAGCCTGATAGCTGGACATACTCTGTTGTGCACTCTGATTGGTTAAAGTTTTACTTACTGTTAACTGTTTCTTTGCTGCTGGGAGTTACAGTAAAGAAAGATAAGCAAATATTCGCCTCCTGTCTTTAATAAAATTTAGATTATTCGGTCACTAAAGCTAGAATAATCCCGAATTGATATTTATAATGCGTTAGTGTAAATTCCACATTATCAAGTCAGCTGAAGAGGAGACAGTGTCTGGATGCCAGGGATAGCCTTGTATTTTTTTTTTGGGGGGGGGGGGGGGGGGGGTTTCAAACCACTTGTAAACAGTTTGAGGGAAAACAGGTGAGGGGGGGGGGGGGGAGAGGTGGCAGCTCCATAGACTTTTAGCAATATAACAGTTAGCTGTAGTGGTAATGTTTTGCTTAGCAAGCCTATGCATCTAATTGTGATTATTTACCCACCTGCAGTTTAGTATTCTCAGCTGACCCATGTGGAAAGAGTATAGTCATTATCATCTGTCCTTTATTCTTCTTAAAAAGTTGTTTTCTGTGAACATACTCTATTGTATATGCAGAGTTGCATCTGTGACTAAAGAAGTGGCCATTGAGAGGACGCGTGTGTGTGTTTGTTTCCACACTGAATCGACAATTGCAGAGTAAGCTCATTCCAAGTAAAATTGTAATACAAATTTTTGATTTCTAAATTTTTAGCTGCCACATTAATATGTAAAAATACAGAATATAGAATTGATGCAAAGCGATTTGCCCCCTCTTCGGGGGAATGGTGCCAGGGTACTCCTCGTATCCTTACTAGTACAGCAGGCTGTAATGGTAATGATGTGAGGAATAAATCTTTTAAGTGATAGGACTGATTTATGGCTGTACAATATTTATATTTCCATCTATCTTCAAATTATTCTAATTGTTATAATCAAGTGAATGCGAGGACCTATGCAATGAGTACAAGTTAATATTCATGGCATGCCTTTTTAAATGTGCAAATCCTGAGACATGGAATTAAATAAAGGCCCTAGAAATAAATAAAATCCAAATTGATTGAGTTATTCTAGACATTTGGCCTTTGAAAGACTCCATAACCACTTGGTAAATGCAAGGTTAAAAAAAACAAAAAAAACCCACCTGTGGTACAGAGAAATAGAAGGGAGCATTGAGTAATACTTTCTGCTCATGACAGCTCTTTGTTGATCTAAGAGAAAGCACTTACTGAAAGCTAAGCCATTTATGTGATTATAAAGAGCACTTGGTTCTCTCCTGTTCAAGATGGAAAAATAATTTCTAAATAGGAGTTCACTGTCAAGATGCATATTGTACATTTGTTTCCTGCTCTGGGTTTGTTTTCCTCCCTCACAGTCTATGAAGGAATATGGCCTTCGAGTTCACCTAATGCACACACACTTTATATTTCTGAGAATTGCTTACTGTAGGGTTTTGTTAAGGTTATGTTATTTACCACTACAGTTTAATATATGTTTACAAGCTTTTATTTTTCTATTGTTAGACAAAAATATATGTATTATCTCTCGTTATTCCCTACATCTCCCCTAATGGATATGTATCCCCATCCATTGCCACGGCCAGAGGTGTGCAAGGCTGCCCCTGGTCCCTCCTATATTTATTTATTTATTTTAACATATTTTTTACATTATCATACAAGTCCTAGAAACCCATCCATGCTATAATGGCATATTAATAGACCCTACCACCATTTGCGGTTGATATTTTATTTCACATTACAGTCCTATACCATATCTTATGTTCTTTAGACCATTGATCATTTCTCCATTCAAGCATGCTTTATCATAAATCTTTACAAATCCAAGGATCATGAACTTGAACCGACTGCTTCTTTCTGATTGCCCTTTCTCATGGACCAAAAATTGACTATTTTTTATAGATTCCTTGACTGTGTGAAAAATGATAGCTTTCCTTATACCGCTATATTGCCATCAGGTTCTTCTCATCATATTAATTACATTTGATTAGAAAAAACATGTCATTATTTCTCTAGAAGGCTTGCAGACCACGTATTGGTTTCACCTACACTTTCAATATTTCTCACTTTTCTCTAGAAAAGAAGAAAAGAAGAAAAAAAAACATTAAAAAAAAAAAAGCTTCTTTATGCATAACCTACAAGCCCGATTAATCCAATCCATTATCAATCCACATTCAGGCTTCCAATGCTGGTTACATAGTTCCATGTTAAATCACCATAAAAATTCCCAAATAGACCACACTGTCAGAAACTATGATAATTCCAACAACGTGGATCCTTTAAAGTACTTAATTTATTTGTTCAATGTGCAACATGGAACAGAAAAGAATTCCGACATACATCATAGGTGACTTTCAGATCCAGATAAAGTCTGTATCAGAGACACTACAAACCCCCCCACCCCCCCTCCCCCTTCACCCCCCCTGCCCCTTCACCCCCCCCTCCCCCTTCACCCCCAGAATCCTTGTTCAATGCACCTGTGAGAGGGAAGGGAGGGAAAAGAAAGCTAAGTAGGGCTAGAATGGCTCTGGATGTATTTCGCATTGACCCTAATATTTTATCACTTTGTTGTGCTTTATAAATCTATACAGGTGGTCCTCGTTTTGTGACCAACCTGTGTAATTATGGCCAGCTCTCTCGCGAGGTGGTAAGTGCGAGCCATCGTGGGATTTAGAGGGATTCCCTGATCTGCTGTATTCGTCTGTGTTCAGGGACATTTACAAATGCATTTGCTATATTTATCCTATGAAACAAATGTATGGATCACCATACAAATATGAAATTTTTAGGTTCCATATTATTTTTATACAATTGGAGAAAATAATGGGCAAAATTATAGTGTACTTTCCAGAAAAATAATTATAAATTTTAAAGATCAAATTAATACAGGAAATTGCTATGTCAGGTGCAGAGTGGATAATTTGCCAAATGTGTCAAGTGTACCATGATAAGTTGCTGAATGTGTCATCATGCTTAATGTAGATGATCGCTTATATGGAGGCCAACAGGCAAGTAACCATTCTTGAATTAAACCAGTCAATGCATGTTTAGTTACAATACATACAGATAGTGACACCGTGAAGAAAGACTCTGAGGGACTGGCAGGACTTGAGAAAAGGTACCTCTCCTGTGGTCACTCTCAAGCACTGCGAAGCTAGGAGGACCCAACGAAAAGCTGGGGGATTGGAAAGAGAAAATAAGCCGCTTTAAGTGTGTTGGGTTGAATTAAAAAAAAGCCAAAGCAATGCCATCTTGCTCCTGCATCCATCCCATGGGGTGTAGAATAGGGCAAAATTAATGTAATGGCAGTACTTTCTAGATTAACCTCCACTGGTGGGGGTGCAGCAGTGTTATTGGGCATGTACCCCATTCCTTATTTTAAAATAATTAAAACATATATTCCATGCCTTCCTCTTATGCAAATTGGCATAGGGTGTTTAATTTATTACATTTCTGCTGGGAGGTCAAAAAGATGAAGATACCCAGTCTTGCTTCCCCACTTCCATTTGTAGCCACTCACTCTACTGCAGTTGGTGAAGGGCATAGTTTGTTTTTCCCCAGCTTAACACAATTTAAAGGACCACTATATTGCCAGGAAAACAAACTTGCCAGGAAAACAAACCCCTCAGGGTCCCACTCCCGTCGGGCTGAAGGGGGTTAAACACTCACCTTTCTCCAGTGCCGGGCTCCCTCAGTGCTGGGGACTCTCCTCCTCCTTCCGACGTCATCGGCTGAATGCGCATGCGCGGCAAGAGGCACGCGCGCATTCAGCCAGTCCATAGGAAAGCTTTCTCAATGCTTTCCTGTGGACGCTGGCGTCTTCTCACTGTGAAAATCACAGTGAGAAGCGCCTATAGCGGCTGTCAATGAGACAGCCACTAGAGGCTGGATTAACCCATATGTAAACATAGCAGTTTCTCTGAAACTGCTATGTTTACAGCAGGTAGGGTTAATCCTAGATGGACCTGGCACCCAGACCACTTCATTGAGCTGAAGTGGTCTGGGTGCCTATAGTGGTTCTTTTAACTTCAACACTACTTTTAAAAATGCTAATTACATTCTTTAACAAAATATAGGAATATACAACTGTTGCCAGCTGTTTTTCCAGCCTTCGAACAGTAGTTCCCCTGCAGTTTTAAAAAGAGTATTAAAATATGTTTGAATTACATTATTATTTTTTTGCAGTGCAGAAGAGGGTTACAAACAGTCATGAGGTACCAACTGCATTCCTCATGCATCTTATTATGCTGTACAGTTGGGATATTTGAGAATAAATGCACATTTTTATTAAATAGATATAGTGACAGAGGTTAAGGCATGAAGTACCGTATGTTAAGTATGTCTGAGTAGAGGCGAGAATATATGTTTGCTGGCAAATATCACCTTTCCGATATCCAAGCCCCAAAAACTGAATCAGTAAATAATACAGAGCATAGCATGCGCATGCAGGTTGTGGTATACCATGCTTCTATTAACTAGTCAGTACCACTGGGTTCTGATTGCTGAGTGTATTAAGCCTAGTAGAATAAAATATCTGTGAGATGCTAAACCTGATCTGTGTCTGCATCTAGAGTTAAGCTTTTTTCTAGAATGGTCGTTGTCAAGAAAGGGTTAATATAAGGAAACATAAGAAAACATGCTGGCATCAGAAGACATAGGAAAACATGTTGGTATCGGTAGCCTAAGATATTGAGCAAGATCACACACTTTAGACTGCAGGATATATTAGATTATGTGGACGAGTCTTCTAAAATTTGAGACGCGTAAATCTATGAGTGCACAAGAGTGTGTCCATCGTGTGTGGGTATGAAGAAAACGTAAACCTGAAAACCTTTCAGGCTACGTTAAACCTTGCTTTGCACTGTGGTCTGGAGCTCTAGGAAGTGTTCACATGAATTAGATGTTTCCACATGTCTGAGTGAGATGACCCTGAGTACGGTGAAGAGAGCACTGGAGACGTGGGACAGTATGTATGCGATCGTCTGTCAACCGACTCCCTCTGCTGGGAAACAGCTGGAGCCTGCTGATGGGCCGCGGAGGGCCGCTGCTGCATAGGTGTGTGTGAGGGTCTCCCTCCAGCCCCAGGCTGGTATAAAGGTCTGTATCTCGTTGCCACAAACTCAGTGTCTGCCAGAGTATGAGTTTCCTCCACTTATGGCAGAGTCGGAGGGCCCGGTGGTCTTCTGCTGCTTACGGCACTGGTGCCTATGTAGGTGTGGGTGATGCATTCGGGTCCGAGCCCGTGTGGCCTTCTGTACGGGTGGGCTACGAAGAGCGAGGGCGGTTGGGTATACGGGTGCTACGCCAGAGGGTGACCCTTTCGTTCCCTGCTGCACACGACCTTGCTCACCTCTGTGTGGCGAGTCTTGTGGCTTGTTCCAGGTTGCCCGTTCACACTCTCTGAGTCTCTCCCAGAAGCGGAGAAATATTGCCTCCAAGCATTGCATGGAGTCAGTGGTATCACCTTGTGTGGGCCTTTGGCTTGGAAGCAGGCTGTGAGTATTAATTGAGTCATCAGCCGCCATCTTGAGTGCGTCGTGGAAGGGCTTCGTTGCTTGTGCGATGTTCGAGGCTTAAAGCTCGGTCCGAGTGGGTTGCCCAGTGAACACCAGCATATCCCCCCACCGGTCCAAAGGAGGGGGTATGGGGGTAGGAGACAGGGGAGCTGCGGGATCTCTGTTCAAGATCACGAGCAAGGAAAGCGGTCGTCTCTCCCCGGCTCAGTAGGCCTCAGGAGAGTATCTCTGGTTCTCGCGTGGTGAGAGAGGAGCGAGGAGTTCGCCCGGGTGTCCCCTTCTTGCTGGTTGCCCTCCAGGATGTGGACGTGGTGAGTTTTTGGGGTTAATTCCCTTTAAACAGCGATTTCTATCAGGAGCTCTGTCTTGGCACGTCTGCTCAGCCTAGAATATAGGCCCGCCCCCCTTGAACTACATTATTAATAAAGCAAGAGCTGCTTGGCAATGTGCTTTGTTTTGTGAGCCCTCTACCTGTATATTAACTACTGCTTTGCAACCTAGCAGTGTACAGGTTAATCACAACCTTCCAGTGTTTTAAACAGACATATTTGTCCTTTTCCCAGGTAATGAGACAAACTGTTTAGCAATGGTTTGCCCCCTTACCTGGGTTCATGCCACGTTCCTATGATCCCTGGTGGTCCTGTGGCGTGTTTCAGAAGAAAGTAAAAACGCTGCAGAAGCTGGAAGCCATGGACGTCTCAATTAATTGAGATAGTCAGCTGACCGTTCTCAGCCAATGACTGATATTCTGTGCAAACCTGTGCCATCCCGCAACTAGTGACACCCCATTGATTCTGCTGGAAATGGATTTAAGGAGTTAATCTCTGTTTGTGCAGTGTTTAAAACTGATATGTTGCACATAATGACTCCAGGCACCATGGCCACTTCAAATCACTGAAGTTGTCATGGTGCTTGGAGTTCCCTTTTAAGCATATTGACTTGGTTATGGTGCCACTGTATTGGCCCTGCACACATTAAAGCCTTGTCAATCAAAAGTCTTAGCACTCAATGGGAGAGCTAATGTGAAGATACCTGCAACACCAATAATTACAGAGATAAAGGACATTCTTTGGGCTTGCAAGCACTAATTCCCAGGGTGTAGCACCTGCAAGCCCATCCATGTGAGCAGTAACTTAACATCTCATTGTTCTATCTGCCACAAAGAATATTTACTAGGCTTCTGATGAGGCTTGTAGGTGGAGCTATGTTTATAATCATTATTTGGCAGTTTGAGAGATTAGTTAAGCAAACCTTTTGGTTATGGCACCATAACATCTTGAGTAACCTGCAGTGGTTATTTTTCATAGAGCCCATTATTTATATTTCCAGAATCTATAGCTGGCGTTATCTTCCCAATATACACAGTCCTCAGTGAGCCTATCCAATCATTAAGTATACACAGAACAAGATAATTATTGCAAAAATAGTATACATTTATCACAGGGCGTATGTAACCATGAAACTGAGAGGGTGATATGGCAGTGGTGGGTAGATAGCAGGGAATAATGAGGATTGTTAGTGGTCAGATGAGGTGGACTGAGAGGCATACGTAGAAGGCCTGAATTAGAAAGAGTAAGAAAGGATTTTGTGAAGAGGAATACTAAAGCCTATGGATATGTGAGCAGAAACGTGTGCCACCTAATATACAGGGCTAGCTCTAGAAGGACTAATCTAATTATTAGGAAACCTGTTCTAGATTTATATGTATAAGCTGAACGTCCGTACTACACACTGCAACATTGACCCAAGAAGCACCTTTAGTGGCCACTGGAGGTGTCTCTAGGCTGTAATGTAAACACTGCGTTTACTCTGAAAAGACAGTGTTTACTGCAAAAAGCCTGCAGGGACTGACTATACTCACCAGAACAACTAATTTAAGCTGTAGTTGTTCTGGTGACTATAGTGTCACTTGAAAGATTTTTATTTATAAAACATTTTCCACAACACACAGTTCTACATTTTGTATTGTCTAATAATTGAAGAAAAATAATTACCATATTTGTGTGGAATTTGTAGCAATTTATATACAGATAATATGTGGGCTATAAATTGACAATTTTGAAACAAACGTTGAACAATTCAATTGGCATATAGCAGCCTGTAGCATTTTCTCATCCAAGGACAAATAACTGTGAACATAATTAGACCATAGAGTGGAGTTATTTAATTAATTCACTAACACGGATTTCAGAACAAGAAAGATTCAGTGTAAGTAATTATTTGGCTTTCATCTTCTTTTCCTTTTCTATTATCAGTCTGTGAGAATGTGTTTCCTTTGCTTACTACTTTGTGAGTTCAGCTGACCGAATTCAGGGTGATGATGACAATAAAGGGGTGTGTATGCTAATGACCCCTAGAGTGTACTATTTTGCTTCCTAATAATTTAAATGAAATTAAAATGTAAATATCAGGGAAAAAATGCTTTAGGATTTATTCAGTTAAACTAATTATAGTGTACTAAAAAACAATTTACAAAATGTGTACAAATATAGCTGACTTGGAGAAGTGGCCCAACGCTGTCATAGTCGCATTTTGGTTATTTTGGTCCTAAGGGAATACTTTAAGCACTATAACCACTGATATGATGGTAAACAAGTGGTCGCCTGTGGGGGAACTAGTCACGGTATATAATTTATTCAAGAGTAATTTACAGTATATGGCTCAGATCATTGTTTAGTGAGTGCACACAACGAGACTTGTCTAAGACGGAGTAATAGGTGGTGAAAACACTTGATGTGTAGCATGAAATCTAAATGTATTCTGTATTCACTTGTAATGCTATATTCACTATATGCAGATAACTTCTTATGACAGCCGTCACACCAGTGCAGATCCATAACCAGAGAAATGCCATGCCAACCTCGGATTATTTATCTAAAAGTAAAATGTGCAAGCTTGACCTCAAAATATATCTTCCTTTAAACTGATTTTATTAAACATACTTTTATTTTTTAAATGTATACTTTTTTATCAAATCAACACATCTAGCAATCTGTTAAATGGCTAAATAACTGACCAGTTTGTTTTGTTTGGGTACAGCATGTGAGTATCACAGATTATCACTGCAACTCTAGTAAATAGTCCACATTGCGTTCCTTCACTATTTTCAGATTTAAACTGGGCTGTTCATCTTTCTAAGGTAGAGGTAATTTTTTGGCTAATTGACCTATGATCCCATTCCATTAAGTAGTACTTATACAGTTTACTTTTAGGTCCAACATTATTCATGGTTTAGTCACATCAAAAATTACTCCCTATTTTTTAATGTAATGCAATAAAAGAAGAAATGTAAAATAAAGATACAAACCTTAAGCTTCCCCCAATGCACGGTTTAACAGGTATACCTGCAGCTGCAGAGGACCTCTCACTTATCAAGGTATAGATTCTTATGCAATAAATCTGATCTGTATAGAGCAGGTTATCAATTGGGATGAGTGGAATGTCTCTAAAAGGGGTAACAAAATGTTATTAATTTGTTAAAGTTTCCTTTCCTGGAAGTACAGAGAGCTCAGCCAATGTTGTATATGTGCACGCAAAACCTAGATAAAGTTAGCAAACTGTAACTTGTTCCAGGCTGCCTGATGGACAGCTCCATGAGCCTGGCTTAGAGCTACAGCAATTATCTCTCTACACCTTTAAGCCATTCTGAAAACTCAGGGTGCTTCATTCACATGTACCGTTTCAATTCTACACATATGTAATTGTTTATAATGATGCAGAATGATAAATTCAACAAAATAATTAACTACGCAGTTGGTGTAACTACACATGATGGATTATTATGTAAACAGCACAATTCTCAAAAAGATAGGACCCCTTGATATCTGAAGGACGATGATTGGCTGCACTGCTGTTATGTCTGTGATGTCTGTGTACATGTGAGTGCAGTTATGTAGACTTGATTTTCCATTAATCTCCTGTCTGCTGGACATATTTCTTTATCAATTAAGGCACAGGCCACAACTTGGAAAAAGAGCTTGAAATCAATGTCCGTTTTCTGCTGTATCAGGTTTTCTGCCTATTGAATATATGAAGTGTCAGGTGCTAAATCTCATCTTGGGAATCTGTTGGTGACACCAGAGACCATTGCACTTACTAACCTGAAAGGCAATGTAGCTAATAACCTGCTCTGATTACTGAAGCTTAAAATCCTTATAATTCCTTTTCCTAATGAATAATTCCAGCTCCCTGTCTGTACCTAGACTTCAGAGGGGCTAATTAAATTGATGTCAGGGAAATTAAGAACGTGATTGTGAAAAACGATAATTCAAAAATGTAAAACTGGGAATAATAATTCTGTTTTGACAATGTAAGTTACCCCCTTTTTTTTTAAAGTTTTTTTTTTATTTTGTATTCTTGTTTCGCATTTTTAAAACGGCATCGAGGAGGACAGAATGAGTGCAATTTTTACCATAGCAACTTCCTTAAAATATAATTCCTATGTGTACATTTTCCTTGTATTGCACCCCACCTAAATATTTTCATACCACAGTCTTGATTTGCTACTTCAGTTGGTATCAAAATACTTTGTTACATAACTAAACAAGTGAATTATGCTATCATTGTTTACAAAAAATCATTAACGATACTTACTCATCAATATTTTACTGTAAAGCTCCAACAGCCCTATACCTTTTGAGTATGTGTTTTTCATTTTACCGAGGAAAGATGAGGCAACTCTATTCTTGAAGAACAATGCCAATCAAAGCTAATCTGCTGTAATCAAAGCCTTAATTGCTTAGGTGAAAAGGGAGGGAGTTATGGTGAGGGAGAACAATCTTGGCTATTTTTAAAATGCCAGGGAAAGCAAGTGACACATCATCCTGGATGAGGTGTCAAATGCGTTACAATAATCATCAAGTGAAACAAAGTGTGTTAGTTCCCTGTTCTGAATCAAGAGGGTTGGACTTGCAGTTGGAAGGCATAATTATTTTTCATGCGGATTCTGTTTTCTGTGTTTGATGTTACGAGTAACAGTTTTGTAGTTCTTTTTCTACTCCTACCGTTGCTTTGCTTAAAGGATTTCAGCCTTAATAATTAACTGTATTTTTGAGTGCTCAATTTTAAATTGTTTTTGGGAAAAATATATTGAAACATTCTGAATTTTAAGGCTACTTACTTTTGGCTATGTCACTTCTCTAAAACACTTGCATCTTACTAGATGTTGTACCTGTATACATGATGTCACCGCCCCCATTCTGTCCCTCCCTCTTAAACTGCAGTGTATATCCAAAAACATAGTTGCATGTGTTGTCTCAAAGCAAAACAAGTACTTATGGTAGTTGTAGTTCAGCTAATAGCTTTCATAAGAAAGTTGATGACTGTCTTGCAACTTCCATAAACTCTTGCTCTGAGCAGAACTGGGCCTATACACAGAAAGCTTTGAGTGCATCCTTGCCACCTCCACACACACTATGCAGACATAGGCGTGCGCAGCCTATTGTATAAGGGTGTGCACCCTAAAGCACAAACACACACGCCGTGTGTGTGTGTGTGTGTGTAGGCGCTGTGTGTGTGTGTGTAGGCGCTGTGTGTGTGTGAACGATGTGTGTAAGGAGCACTGTATGTGAGGGCGCTGTGTGTGTGAGGGCGCTGTGTGTGTGTGTGTGTGTGTGTAAGGGCGCTGTGTGTGTGCTGTTTGTGTGCTGTATGTGGGTGCTGTGTGTGTGTGCTGTATATTTGGGGGATTGTGTGTATTGTGTGGGGGCCGTTTAGTAAATATCTCCCCTCCCATCTTATCTTATGTAGGGAGGGGGGACCTTGCTGCTGCTGCCTTCCCTGGATCTCCACTGCCGGTCTCAATACATAGACGTGCCGCGGGGATTAGAGTATGCCCAGGCACACCCCATGCGCACGCCTATGTATGCAGACAAACATGCACATTTATAGGCATGACTTGTCTCTTTGTAGACTACAGACTGTCCCATTTCTAATATAATATATGTAAAGAAAGTTACACAATTAGTGCCCAATCTGCACATTCACCCAGTGCTGAGTTGAATATGTCTGTTAGTTCAGTGCTGGACTTTTTTCTGGTGTTGTCTGAACTGATGTCCAAAATAAGATGATACCTTTTTAATTTTTCCATACAATGGGGTCACGGACAGCCGGGAAGACCACTTTAAATTTTCACTATGTATTCTATTTTAAAGTGACAGACCTTTTGGTTCGTGAACTGTATAAACAATGTGTCCTACAGGATAGCAGTATTTTAGTATTTTATCTCATTTAGCCTTGCAGTACATAGTTTTCATCCTCTGGAGATCATTATGGTACCATTGTCATATAGTATATACACTGCTATATAACTATCTACTCTAACAACCATCATTAGAGTACAGCCCCACGAATTTTAGCGGATTCAGACCTGGAACAAGCAGAGTATTTAGCAAGATTTCCCAAGGAGTAGTTAAGTCCTGCTCCTCGTGTATTTTAGCCAAATTTGGTTGCACTTGAAAGCTTCTGTCTTTTCTGTTGCTTTGGGTCAAGCCTGCCATATGCAGGTGATGTAATTTGTGCAATGTAGTGTGGAGAGACAGGGTGAGCTTATTTCTAATAGTAACCTGGCAGCATTACGTCCCTAACCATCTAACGCATTACTTGTGTTTCCAGTAACTATGAGTCATCCTTTAAATGCTCAGCAAAAGGGCTTTACCCTGTTGTCATCATGTTTAATCAAAAGCTAGATGAGTTGCTACAGTTGACATATAGCAATCTATAGAGCGTTAGGAGAAGATTGAGTTGCACAAGGTAGTCTATTCACATGGTCTTCAGTGTTTCACCAACAAAATAGTGTTTACTTTATGGAGATTGCATCCATCTAACATTTGCTTACATGTACATTTTAATATTGTTGCGTTGCCATGCTCATAATATAAATAAATATTGTGCCGAATGCGAGTCAACAGTGTTCCTGCTCTTATTCCGAGACCATTCCAGTAGTCGTTAAAGTGGCACTGTCACCATCTGGGGACTTGACAGAATTCACAAAGACTTTTTGGGGGTAGGAGGTAAAGATCACCTGTTCCTTATGGTCGTGGCTGGTGATGGCCAGGGTCCATTGTCTAAAAGTGTCAGGCGTAGAAAAATATACAAAGACAAAGTAGTCCCTACTTTGTCTCAGTATGTTTCTTGACTGGGTTGGCATTTCAGTGAAATTCCAAATACAGTCAAAATGAGTGTTTTATAAAGATTCTATATTCTATATAAAATACTTATTTTTCAGGGGCTGACACTGCCACTTTAAGACTATAAACTGGCAATACACATTGTTCTAACAATGAATAATGTGGTAAAAAAGCTTATTTTTTCAGCAATATATAGTTGCAAGAAAAAGTATGTGAACCCTTTGGAATGATATGGATTTCTGCACAAATTGGTCATAAAATGTGATCTGATCATCATCTAAGTCACAACAATAGACAATCACAGTCTGCTTAAATTATTAACACACAAAGAATGAAATGTTGCCATATTTTTATTGAACACACCATGTAAACATTCACAGTGCAGGTGGAAAAAGTATGTGAACCCCTAGACTAATGACATCTCCAAGAGCTAATTGGAGTGAGATGTCAGCCAACTGGAGTCCAATCAATGAGATGAGATTGGAGGTGTTGGTTACAGCTGCCCTGCCCTATAAAAAAAACACACACCAGTTCTGGGTTTGCTTTTCACAATAAGCATTGCCTGATGTGAATGATGCCTCGCACAAAAGAGCTCTCAGAACACCTACGATTAAGAATTGTTGACTTGCAGAAAGCTGGAAAGGGTTATAAAAGTATCTCCAAAAGCCTTGCTGTTCATCAGTCCACGGTAAGACAAATTGTCTATAGATGGAGAAAGTTTAGCACTGCTGCTACTCTCCCTAGGAGTGGCCGTCCAGTAAAGATGACTGCAAGAACAGAAGACAAGACTGCTCAATGAGGTGAAGAAGAATCCTAGAGTGTCAGCTAAAGACTTACAAAAGTCACTGGCAAATGCTAACATTCCTGTAGCGAATCTACAATACATAAAACACTAAACCGGAATGGATTTCATGGGAGGATACCACAGAGGAAGCCACTGCTGTCCAAACAAAACATTGCTGCACATTTACAGTTTGCACAAGAGCACCTGGATGTTCCACAGCAGTACTGGCAAAATATTCTGTGGACAGATGAAACCAAAGTTGAGTTGTTTGGAAGAAACACACAAAACTATGTGTGGCGAAAAAGAGACACAGCATACCAACATCAAAACCTCATCCCAACTGTGAAGTATGGTGGTGGGGGCATCATGGTTTGGGGCTGCTTTGCTGCGTCAGGGCTTGGACAGATTGCTATCATCAAAGGAAAAATTAATTGCCAAGTTTATCAAGACATTTTGCAGGGGAACTTAAGGCCATCTGTCTACCAGCTGAAGCTCAACAGAAGATGGGTGTTGCAACAGGACAATGACCCAAAGGATAGAAGTAAATCAACAACAGAATGGCTTAAACGGAAGAAAATACGCCTTCTGAAGTGGCCCAGTCAGAGTCCTGACCTCAACCCGTTTGAGATGCTGTGGCATGACCTCAAGAAAGCGATTCACACCAGACATCCCAAGAATATTGCTGAACTGAAACAGTTCTGTAAAGAGAAATGGTCAAGAATCACTCCTGACCGTTGTGCACGTCTGATCTGCAACTACAGGAAACGTTTGGTTGAAGTTATTGCTGCAAAAGGAGGTTCAACCAGTTATTAAATCCAAGGGTTCACATACTTTTTCCACCTGCACTCTGAATGTTAACATGGTGTGTTCAATAAAAACATGGCAACATTTCATTCTTTGTGTGCTATTAGTTTAAGCAGACTGTGATTGTCTATTGTTGTGACTTAGATGATGATCAGATCACATTTTATGACCAATTTGTGTAGAAATCCATATCATTCCAAAGGGTTCACATACTTTTTCTTGCAACTGTATATGTCAGGACGATTGGATGGGCTTGTTCAGAATTAAACATTAACAACATTTAGTGGGGTTTGTTACATTTTAATGAGCAAAAGCATTGACAGGTAGTTTTAATTATTATGTATTACATAGATAATGCACAATAAATAAAAATTAGAGATGTACATACTTCCCTTCCAAAATATATCTTGGTGCAGGCAGACTCACCCAACACCATAAATAAACTATTATCCCATATTCCACTGTGCAGCAGGGTTTGTGGGAGAGGTAGTTTATTCCCAAGAACTGATCGATTCATCACATAGGATAAGTGAAACTGATCAGTTTTCCCATATCGGTAAGTACTAAGCAGTGAGTTGAGTTATGTGAAATTCTCGGCAGACCTGTAATGTGTCTCAACTCTGTCCACTTGGAGGAATGAGAGTTTAGTATGCAGCACATACCTTGGATAAACTTTATATAGCCATATCAGAAATCTTGTTCCGTGCTGGCTGATTGCAGTAACCACAGATGGTTATATCCTAGCAAACTCTCTTGAGTAGCTTTTGACTTGCATAGTTTCTAGCAGAAAGCAAGTTGAAGTAGTTATGGTGTGTAGAGTAATCATTGAAGTTGAAAATTATGTTTATCAAAAGTGTAACTTTGTAGCTTAATTATAAAATGCTTTAATAGTTTGTGTAACTGACTCATGATATTTGTACATGTTATTTACATTGTGTAGGATTGGGAGTGTCAAAATTATGTGTTGTAATAGCTGCAATGTAATACACAGCTGCACTTATACATCATGTTGGATGAGATTCTAATCCGTAATAAAAATGCACTTAATTAAATTAAAATATGGCTTTGGATTTAAATTGCAACTTGATAATGCATATACAAATCTCATAGACCATGTTGGACATATTAAGACTATATCTCATACCGGAGTGTAAAATAAGAGTCGACTAATGTTGTCTGCCCATATCAGCAATGAAGTTGTGCTCACTGCAACAGCCATGTTTTATAAGGTATTATAGTGTAAGTATATTTTTACTCCAAGGGATACTCCAAGCACCATAACCACTGTGGGACCTTTAATAAATTTTATATACAACACACATTCCCTTAGCATGTTAACAATTTAGCAATGCAATAGTGGGCATTACCATATAATATTTTGCATGTAAAGTAATTAAAGGATGAGTAGTTAAGACCAACACTTTCTTTGTATTGGATCTTCTATGACTTTATGCAAGCATTCATGGTATTTACTAATCATGTGTAGATACAGTAACAGATGCAAAACCACAGTAAAATGTATGAACATACGGGAAAATCAATTATTACAACTAACAGCGTTAAGGCAAACTGAATTTGCCTAAAGCGTGCATAGAGTTATTATGCTTGAAAAGTCTCATAGCTTGGAACCAGAACTGAAATGCATTAATGCTGTGTTAAAGAACAGGGATCGTTGGAACACCAGTCTTTGCCTTGGCATGTCTGCTTTCTTATAAAATAAGCTGTAGATAGCTAGCACTCCATTTACTTCTATATATATATTTTGCTTTTTTTCAACCTGCGATTTTGCATTGTTATGGTTTTTGTAACAGCAAAGCATGATGTGAATATATCATGGGCTCAGATTATTAACAGCCTAAGATAGTGGCTATCAGTCTTTCAGCCCCCAGTGATGTTTATTAGCGCAAACATCCAGAACTGTTACTCTAGCCCCTTGTCGCCATTGGGTGTCTTGTAATCGGTTGTTAAGGCTACCAATCATTTAAGGTGAGATATCAGACCAGTAAATCTTACCTAATTGTCATTACATTGTCTTGGGGATATCTCAGAACTGTACAGTAATTTTTAATTTAAAAAAAAAAAAAAAATATTATGAAATGTGCTGTGTAGTTCTATTATTTAGTTTTAAAGTGTTGATGGTATTACAACATGATGAACATTTTAATTTTTTTCTGAAAATGTACTGCTTTGCTACTGTGATGGATTCTCCGTGCCCTTATTTTGCGGTGACACCTGGTAATCCAAAGAAGGAGTTAACTCCAGTCTGTAAGAAGCAGTTAGGTCCAGCGAGACCTCCAAACTTGAAATCATTACCTCTTAGCATCTCTAGTATTTAGAACTCAATATATCCAAAATATATATTTTTAAAGCCATATTTAGCTTGATAAATGTGCTCCTGTATCCTCAATACTGCTTAGTTCCCTCCTCCAAGTATTATTTAAAATTAGCTATGTCTCCTCTAGATTGTAAGCTAATTCGAACAGCATTGACATTAACCTATTGTTCCTGCCAATTTTTTAAAAAAAAAATTTTTTATAACCGTTTGTCTCATTTATTGTTAAAATTACCCCCTATCACATTGTAAAGTGCTGTGAGATAAGCTGGCACTATATAAATGTCAATATTAATATCCGTTTTAAACCCTCTAAATAAAGGGTTCCCAAATTGTAGATCCCAAGATGTTGTATAACAGCAACTCCCATCTACCTTTTGGGCATGCCTTCTCTAAATGTTTGTGTTCATTTTACATTCCTCCAGCTCCTGTGAATACTTCAGTTCAGACTTGCTATGCCCAAATTATTGTACATTTGTACATTGGTTGAAGTCTGGCTATCTGATTTAGCTTTTTTGCATTTTCACGCGGTATGCTTAATGTCTGGATTTTTCTTTATTTATTTACATGCATAATTTCTATTGTCATTGGTGGGACAGCTCTACAAGCCCTTTATTGGTGTTTATACTGCAATATTCCTTTTTCTCTATCTGACCACCATCTGCTGACTTTTGACATCAGCACACCCAAGACCCAACTGATGGCACTGTCAAGTCAATGTCTTGGTTTAGAGTGCTTCTCCACTATCCTCAGAACTCTCCTTTTACATATCTCAAACCTCACCTGCCCTAGCTCTGCAATCTGCTTCTACAATTCCATCTTCTCCTCTCAACTAGACATCATGGTATCTCCTACATTTAAAAGCAGCAAGCTCCCCCAGCTACAACCTTGGCACACCAAGCTGACTCGATACCTCCAAAAATGCTCCAGAACTGCTGAATGCTGCTGGAGAAAGTCTCACTCCGCATGTGACTTTCTCCTCTATAAATTTATGCTGCTCTCTTACAGCTTGGCTCTTTCCTCTGCAAAAGTGAATTACTTCAGTACCCTCATAACCACACTCTCCCATAATCCAAACGACTATTTCACACTTTTAACTCTCTTGTTTCCCCTGTTGCTCCTCCTCCTCCTACCGACTTAACCGCCACAAACTTTGCTACTCACAACACTGACAAGATCTCTACAATCAGGGAAGAGACCTTCATCTCTCTCCTTCCCCTTACAATACTTTCCCCAACCTCACTCCCTCTGCTGTGCTATGTTCATTTGCACCAGCTACAGCGGAAGAGGTTTCTGATCTACTCCGGTCCTCCCGCCCACCACCTACTCCCTTGATCCTATTCCCTCGTATCTCGTCCGTGCTCTGCCTCCTTCTCTCTCTTTGCCTCTCACTAAAATTCTCAATCTCTCCCTCTCATCTGGCATATTTTCATTACCCTTCAAACATGCAAGTGTAACCCCTATTCTTAAAAAAAAAGGATCTTGCATCCAAGATCCTTGAAAGACCTTGTGTATGTGAGATTGACAGACTTCCTTACAATTCTCTGCTCGACCCACTTCAGTCTGGTTTCCGCGCTCAGCACTCTGTGGAAACAGCTCTGACCAAAGTATCAAACAATCTACTTGCTGCAAAATATAATGGTAACTACTCTATCCTAATTCTCCTTGACCTTTCCGCTCCTTTTGATACTGTTGATCATCAACAGCTTCATCTCATCCTCTGTAATTGCGGTCTACGAGATATTGCTCTCTCCTGGTGCTCCTCCTACCTTTACCCAGCACTATTTTAATGTTTCTTTCTCTGGCTCTGCTTCTTCTCCCCAACTCCTCTCTGTTGGTCCCCTACTGTTCTCGATCTATACTGCCTCCCTTGGTAAACTCATCAGCTCCTTTGGCTTCCAATTTCACTTCTATGCGAATGATACGCAAATCTATCTGTCCTCCCCTGATCTCTCCCCGTCCCTCTTGACTAGTGTCTCTGACTGCCTCTCTGCTATTTCTAACTGGATAGCTGCTCACTTCCTTAAACTCAACTTGTCCAAAACAGAACTTCTGGTCTTTCCTCCCTCAAATGTTGCTACTCCTGTCTCTGTCTCTCTTTATGTTAATGGTGCTACCATCAGCTCCACCACGCAGGCTCGCTGCCTAGGTGTTCTGTTTGACTACAACCTCTCCTTCACCCCTCATGTCCAGTTGATCGCCAAATCCTGCCACTTCCATCTCAAAAACATTGCGCACATCTACCCCCACTCAACGCCAGATGCGGCTAAGGTGCTGGTCCAAGCCACTGTCCTCTCTTGCCTTGACTACTGCAGTCCACTTCTCAGTGGTCTTACGTGCTCCCAACTTGCCCTATTGAAGTCTATAATGAATGCGGCGGCGAGGCTCATCTTCCTGTCAGCCCGCACTTCCCATGGCTCACCCCTCAGTCAGTCCCTGCATTGGCTTCCCGTAAGATATAGGGCTCAATATAAAATTCTGGTTCTTGCTTTTAACTCTGTACATAATGCTACTCCCACCTATCTATTCTCCTTAATACACAAGTATGTTCCGTCTAGGCCCCTACACTCTGCCGAAGACCTGCGTTCTGTTCATACTCCCACCTCTGATGCTCACAATCAAGATTTCTCTAGTGCTAAACCGTTCTTGTGGAACTCCCTTCCCTTCTCCATTAGATGCTCACCCAGTCTCCACTCCTTCAAAAAAATCATTAAAAACTCACTTTTTCATAAAAGCATATCAATTAAACTGTTAATGGCTCCAAACAAAAACCACGCTAAGTCTTCATGGAGTACTATTCTACCAATCTACTTCCCTAATACTTCCCTTACCTTTTGTGTCATTTTACCCATCTCCCTCTACCAAGTAAACTCATTGAGCAGGGCCCTCATCCCCTTTGTTTCTGTGCGACAAAATTGTCTGGTTACAATGTTTGTTAGTTCACCCATCGTAAAGAGCTACAGAATTTGTTGGCGCTATATAAATATAATAATAATAATAATAATAATGCTTGGTTTACTTACCATTGTTTTACTTTTAAATGCTAATAATAGAACAATTGCATGTGTTGAGTTGTAATCAACTGCAATAATTTAATAGAAAAATAAATAAAATAAGGATTTAATCATCGCAAATCATGAACATGAAAAAAATTAACAAAATAAAGAGTGTTCAAGGCCAAAAGAAAATAAAAAAATCGTAATTAAAGGGACACTCTAGTCACCAGAACAACTACAGCTTATTGAATTTGTTCTGGTCAGTAGAATCATTACCTTCAGGCTTTTTGCTCTAAGCACTGTCTTTTCAGAGAAAATGCAGTGTTTACATTACAACCTAGTGATAACTTCACTGGCCACTCCTGAGATGGCTGTTAGAGATCCTTCCTGGTTCATGGCTGCCTAAAATGCATCCAAACATTCAGTGTCTCCTCCCTCTGCATGCAGACACTGAACTTTCCTCATAGAGATTCATTAATTCAATTCATCTCTATGAGGAGAGGCTGATTGGCCATGGCTGTGTTTGAATCATGCTGGCTCTGCTCCTGATCTGCCTCTTTGTCAGTCTCGCATTGTGATTGGATCAGGCTACCACTTCTGCTGATGTCAGCAGGCAGTGGGCAGGTCAAAAGGAAACAGAGCCAGCAGCTTCAGACTTGAATACAAGTAAGATTTTGCTATATTTAGGGTGGCATGAGGGGACCAGAGGGCTAGATGGTGGTTTTAACCCTATAGGGTCAGGAATGCATCTTTGTGTTCCTGGCGTTATAGTGATCCTTTAAATATGGAAAATTTACAGTGAGACTAAAGTTGGTATGGGTATTGGATTCAAGGTTGAATTTACTTTTAACCCCTTAAGGACACATGACATGTCTGACATGTCATGATTCCCTTTTATTCCAGAAGTTTGGTCCTTAAAGGACCACTCTAGGCACCCAGACCACTTCAGCTTAATGAAGTGGTCTGGGTGCCAGGTCCAGCTAGGGTTAACCCATTTTTTCATAAACATAGCAGTTTCAGAGAAACTGCTATGTTTGTGAATGGGTTAAGCCTTCCCCTATTTCCTCTAGTGGCTGTCTCATTGACAGCCGCTAGAGGCGCTTGCGTGATTCTCACTGTGAAAATCACAGTGAGAGCACGCAAGCGTCCATAGGAAAGCATTATGAACCGCGCGTGCGCATTCAGCCGACGGGGCGGAGAGGAGGAGGAGAGCTCTCCGCCCAGCGCTGGAAAAAGGTAAGTTTTAAACACTTTCCCCTTTCCAGAGCCGGGCGGGAGGGGGTCCCTGAGGGTGGGGGCACCCTCAGGGCATCTAGTGCCAGGAAAACGAGTATGTTTTCCTGGCACTAGAGTGGTCCTTTAAGGGGTTAAAGAAACATTCTAAAGTTTTTTTTATTATTATTTATTTATATTTGTCATCATTGCTTTAGCTTTTTGTTGATGGGAAAATAATTGCTGAAGACTTCATACACCTTATTTTTGTGTATACATCGAGTTGCAAAGTCATATGAAGCAGAAAATATTTGGGGCATGCAGGGTATTTGGTTAAAATGCTCTTTATATGATATGTCCTATACATAAGTTAACATTTGTGACATTTGTTTTTCTTTCTTTGTTAATTCGCTGTCTGCAGGACTTGAGTGAGAAAGCTTGGGTTATGCAGACTGATTGTATTGTTCCTAGCAGTTTGGTGTCAGCAAAAGTTCAGCTCAGGCTAGGTACACTGGCTGTGTAGCCAACAGCTTGTCATGTAGACCTCTGGCATATTGCAACATGCATTGTTCCACTGCTGTCCATCCTGTGTACCCCTATCCTCCCCCTCCTCGTAATACAGAGCAGCACAGAAAAGCGCTCAATCTTTGTAAATAAGTTTTAGAGAAGGGGAGCTTTGTCCAGGAAGGAGAGACTATTTTAAAGAGTATTGGGAAAGACATAAGGATGATAATTTTCTAAGGGTGTATGGGTAGCTAGTGCTGTGAGTATGATACAATGATCAGTCTTTTTAATGCTGCAAATAGCCATTCAAATAAGAAGCCTTTCATAGAACAAAAGAAGAAGCCTTTGTGCTTGTGAACAGTGCCTTAGGATGCTGGTAATGATACAGGTAGGCGGGTCTATTGTGCAGTCTTGAGTTTCCCCCTCACAGTGCATAATGTAACCGCTGGGGTTTCTGTTGGCAACACATGATTTTTGTGGGTGTCTGTGCTTGGGGAGGGGGGGGGGGGGGGAGAAACACCTTCTAAATATGGCTCTCTAACAAAAACCCAGACTGACTTTTAGAATAGCGATTTATCTTATGGCAATCCTTGTGGGTACATTACAGAAGAAGGGAAATGGTAAAAGTAAGTAGAAACCTGTTATTATGCTGCTTTTGACCTTTTTTTACCTAAGTACTGCATATATCTGTTTGAGGTGTACTTACATTGGGTGTAAAGATCTGTCTATATATGTTTAGACACACAAATATATTTATTTTCCACCCACATAGAACTAAAACTAATTTTTAAATATACTACAGATTTAACAACTAAGTAATGTGTTGTGTCTGAAAATTAGATAGCGAAAAATTGCTATTTCTGTGATACATCTCTTTTTAAACATCTGAAAAAGAAGTTTAAAAAAGATATATATCTATTTTTTTGTTTAATTTAGCCTTTTAAGGACAGACAAAACTGTCCAAGCTCTGAACCAAAACAAAACCTTGAATTTGAGCTATAAGTTTGTGCTACCATAATAGAAGGTTTTTTTTTCACATGCCCCCATATATATTATATATAATTTGTTAAATGACAGAAAGGGCTACAATTTGATGTGCCATACATATATAACTTCTCACTTATAATATAAAAATTGCACAAAATGGAAAAAACTTTTCTTTTCACAGCTTTGGCAATAATATGTGTATAATCAGAGCAGCTTATGAAAAGTAATTCAGAATAAATTAATTTATTTGTCCTGACAGAATACATAATAAGCCTATGATTTCAGTTTTTTTGTTTGGTAGTTACAGGTCACAAAATACAAGCAGTTAAATAAAATTTCAATGTGGAGCAATTTTAGAATTTGGTATGTTTTCTGTGAACACTATTAAGCTTACAAAACAAACACAATTATTACACAAAAATATATAAAGTAGGTATCACAGGCTATTTACCTATGGGTATTTGGACACTCATTATGTAGCCAACTGACAATCTCTGCTAAATTTAGTAGTTTTATTTTAAGATTTTTAACAAACACATTTTTAAGGCTTTTTTTTTGTTCAATGTGTATTTTGTAAACCTGATATGTGCTAGTACTATGCAAAACCCCATAATGTGTTCTGAGTACGATACCCCAACTTATGCCTTTGCCACTATCCTGTGAAGTTACAGCATCATATAAGAGACCTGACAATTTCATTTTTTACAGTTAAAATTTGAGAGACAGATTTGATGGGTTTATGTCTCATTTTTGGGCATTATAGAAGTTTGACTGTTCAGATTACCCCACAAGTGGCATACCATTTGTAAAGGTAGACACTTCAGGTTATCTCATTAATTTGATGTATATTGAACCTTCACTTGTTCACATTTTTTAAACCAGTTTATTTCAAAGTTTGTGGTAAAAATTTGTTGTTTTTTTTTGTTTTTTTTTGCATACACGTTACATTTTATCTAGGCATTTTTCAAATGTGAATATTTGATATGTGCCACTGTGATCAACTCAGTTAACTCTTCTGAATAAACAATACCCCTGTGTATGTTTTGTTTTGCACTATCTTGCAAAGTTGGTCCCTATATTAGCGACCTGACCATTTCAGTTTTACTAGTTAAAATTTTTATAGATGAATTTGATGGGTCTATTCCGCATTTATTGGTCTTTGTGGGAGTTTGACAGTTAAAATTACCCAATAAATGTATCCTTAACCAAACCCTAATGCTAAACAAAATTCTAATCCCAAATGTAACTCTTAATCTCATAATTCTAACCCATACCGTAATTCTTTACTTAACCCTAATCCTTACACTATAAATAGTGTTCGAAGAATTCCCTCTGTTGATGTCATGAGAGGAATTCACTGCAGATTTCAGCAGAGGGATTCCCTTGCTGGCCATAATCCTAATCTGGAACCTAATTCCAATCCTAAAATTCATTCTAAACACATTAACTATAAATGTAATATTAACCCTAATATTGAGTCTAATCATAAACCATATCCCAATTTAATCCTCATCCCAAAGGTTTATTTCTGGTATCGGTACTAAAACAGTGATATGTTGCTGCCATCTACTTGTTGTTTTTAGTATGACAGCTTCCTTTCTCTTTCATTGGATATAGTATTCCCAATGCATCGGGATATTTGCTGGGCAACTGACAAAGTCCATCACTGATCAAAATGTCATTTGGGCATGGCGTGAGAATCTGGAGGTCTCCCAACCACTAGATCCAGTGAGAGAATCACTCAGGCTGATTTGTATTGCTCATCAGCAATGTTCTTTATTGATTTAAAGGGATATATGCACTTATTAATTTCAGCATGCAGCTAATTTTAAATTCTGGGGCCACAAATTATTTTCCCAGTTGACAGAGAAGTGCCCCAAGTATCTAGTGATACCTGGGTTTTCTGCTTTGAGCAGGGATTTAACCTTGCTCACGCTACATTACGGTCTATGGGGATTTAAATCACCATTAAAAGAGTTGCATGCTGGTCTTACTTTGAGCTTTGCATGCAGCGCACCTGTCATTCTGGGGCCACTAAAAATTACCCCAGCTGACAAAGGGAGGGGGGGGGGGGACCTCAAAGGGGGAATTATCAATACCCGGGTTTCCTCGTGTGAGCAGGAATTTAACCCTGCTCACACCGCAAACTAACTATATGCATTTAAATGCCTATTTAAATAGCTGTTTGCAGTGCTCACTTCCAGCGCTGCAAACTGCTCATTAAAAAGTCTGGGGTCACTAAAATGGAGGAATCTGCAGGATGTGTCATTATGCCCTAAAGGCATAAATGCCCATTATCATTAGGAAGTAATGACAAATACTAACTTCCTTAAGGGGTTAAATCTATCCATGGAGACATTCATATTGAAAGTTCAATGGGCACACTGTACTTTTTGTACTTTATAAAAAAAACAAAAACTGGCAGAGCTTGGTAAGGGGGATTGAAAAAGGGTTCCATGGAACAGAAGGCCTCAACCAGGGCCTTGCTTGCTGTAACAGGAGGCTTTTAAAGTGGGAACCCATCTGTCAGGGCTGTGTTCTGATAAAGCTTGCAACAGCTGGCTTGGCTCTCCTCTAATCCATTCATCCCATCCACAGATCAGACCTTGGCCTGTGTCTGGTTACTGGGCCTTGGAGACTTGCCTTTCCCACTAGACAAACAAATGAAGAATACTGCAAAGGATGCAAGCACTAAACAATAGCTTGGATAATTGTAATGCTCTACGGTCTTGGCTTGCATGTGATATAAACACGAAATAAAAAAACTTCCAGGACCAATGAGATGTAAGAGGGGTCATAATACCAAAGGGTAGACCCCTTGTGTATAGTATATATGTGTGTATTCTTTTAAAGGTCTATAGCCAGTTTTTGGAGTTTTTGCTTTACTTTAATGCAAATGTCATTATTTTAATGTTCTTTTTAATTTAAATTAACATGTTTTTTGTATGTTTTAATAAGTGTATCCATATATTTACTCACATATATTCATATATGGGACAAAAAATGTGGAAGACACATCTCCAGTATTCTATGCTATTAGTAGTAGTCCTGGAAATATAGATATAGATATTTCTTGAAAAGATTGCTTTTACCAATATGACTTGGACATCTTTAAAAGTGACAAAGCTCTCTGTGCTTATTTGCATATCTTTGTATTGCATTCAGGGACAGCAAATAATGAAAACATTTCTTTCTGAATTTTTTTTTTCTTTTACAAAAAGAAGAAAATGTGCATACATATGTTAGGAGTTTTCGCTGTCAAATATGTTTATTCTTGTTCTTAAAAAAAAATAAAAAAAAATAAAAATTAATGTGACAATTTTTCAGGTACCAGACTGAGAGTATTTTTAGTGTAAAGTGTTTACGGTACATCCAGTAGTTACACAGACATTCTAGGTGCCACAATAAGTATTAGGATCAGCATTCCAGCCCACAGAGCCTGTAATTTGTGTGAGAAGTTATTTTCAATTACCAAGTTATTCTTTAACAGCCTATACGCATAAATTCACAGATATCTATTTACGCCTCTGTTAAATATGAAGTAAACATGGAAATATTAACAAGTTCTAGGCAACTTACTTATTCCGTGCAAACAACTTGTCATAACCTTTCAGGCCAGAAACTAATTTATGTAAGTGCTAACAAAATCTCCTATTAGATGCATGTGTATAGATCTAAAAATATTAATTGTCATTTTTTATTTATTGAAATGTATTGTCATTTGCTTAACTTTAATAAATAAAATGAAAAAAAAAACTGTTTTGACATCCCAGGATTTATGCCAAGACCTGTCGTTATATATTTTTTTCTTTAGTTTTTTCTTTCTCTCATCCTTATTCTTACACTTTAGAGCTCCCAGTAGGTTTCTGATTTTCCATTCTTACCTTTGCTGTAAATAGCAGTTGAACAAATGTTCTTTTGAGTTCTCTCTCCAACACCTACAACTTAAGAGATTTTGATTGCACATTGCCCCTCTGGGCACAGCTTCAAATGCACTTGTGAGAGGATCATATGTCAAAGGCTTGTAAGTTCAGCAAAAGAGCAACATGTGCAAAACTGGGTGATCTGTTTTATATTACCTAATATAAACATATATTTTAGATGCTTGCCAATTTAAAAAAAAAAAAAATTAAAGGAAAGAATAAAACAAGATTAAAAAATAGACAATTACTGTTGTGGAGTAATGTATGCTTGCCAAAGTTTTAGTCGCCTGTGCTTTGAAGAAGGTCCTTTGTGAATTGCAGCGCTGGCAGTTATGCTACACCAGTTTTTATTAAATGTGTGTGTTCCCATAATCCTTTGGCATGCTTTGAATATTTGTTTGGCTTTCCTGATTGGTATTTAGCCAGATTATATTTTGTTTTTTCTTTTTTTTTTCACGTTTCTTTTCTAGTTTTACATTTGAATTAAACCTTTAAGTGTTCCGTTGCCATATTCATAGAGATATATTCTGGACTTTCTATTTCATTGGGAATTTATTTATTTTCAACCATTTAGAGGTGTGGATTTTTATTTATTTATTTATTTTTAAATAAAATCATTCTGTCCAAGAGACTAAAGGTGTAGCCCAATTTACTTGTCCTGGCACAAATTAATTTCAATTACAGACAAGAGTCAATTTTCACTGACGTAGCTAGTGCTATTGTTTTGTGTGTGCTTGCTCTGTGTCATGTATGTCTAGTGTGTTGAGTGTGCTTGGTTTGTGCTAGCTATGTGTCATGTGGATGGTGTGTGTTGGCTGTGTGTAATGTGAAGGAATAAGTGAAGTAAAATCAGTATTCCCTTTTAATGCATAGAACAGCTTAAACTGGAAGGTTGCTGAATGTGGTTCTTTTAAACATTGCAATTCAGTAAAAAATAGAAAGCTTGCTAACCATGATCTTTAATGCTTTGCTAGCCACGCGGATAGATTGTGGTTTGCCCGCTATTATTACAGTTAATAAGTAGTAGTAATAGTGTCAGCAGGGTTCCTTATAGAAATACTTTCTTTGTAAATGTAGTATCACTTTAAATACCAGATATTGGCAGGCGCCTGAGATGCCAGGTACTGGCAAGGGCAATGGACAGAAATAGAAAATAAATACATGTTATTTTTGTCCTTTCAAATTGGTTACTCTTTAACCTTTTAAAACCTAGAGGAGAGTATTTTATGATGACAACATTTTGGCAGTGTTCCCAGACATTCCATTCCTGCTCCTTAGAGCTTGGACTCTCCAAGGTTCCCATGAGCAGAAAACAATTCCTATGTTTAAAGACTCACTTGAAGCACTATAACCACTTCATCTTCTTGATGTCGTTATAGTGCAAATACACTTTCCCTGCAGCCTTTCTTTTAAAAAATGTTTAATTCCAGGGAATAAACTATATTTTTTTTATCTCCACTTCAGGGCCGTCTGCCTGGGCTGTAAATCTGCCAGCTGTAATGTTCTTTTCCTGGCTGGCAATATCTGTTTTGTGCAACTTTCGTGTCTGGTGTCAGCACATAGCACTACACAGTGGGGACACTGCACAGATTCACACGGTGGCCGTCACACAGCCAGGAGTAGCTTAGTTCGAACCATGCATCATAAGTTGATTTATGTATCTGTAGGAAATGTTGCTTGCCTCTGTTGGACTAGATCTTATCATTCTCATTAAGGTTTTGTCTGAGGGGGCATGGTGAGGTAACCTCTAGCTAAATAGTGTGAAAAAAACCTCCAAGCAACCTCATCCAGTGTGTGACTGAGCCTGATAAGAATGTTAGTCCACAATAGCATTTTCTACCCTTAACTTTTGTGTCACTTTACCCCACTCCCTCAAGTATGTAAGCTCTTCTTTTCCTGTGCGTCAAATTTTTTTGGTTACAATTACTTGTTAGTCCACACATTGTACAGCGCTGCAGAATTTGTTGGCGGTTTATAAATAATAGTAATAGCCAGTCACAATTGCAATACATTCAGCGTCAGCTATAATACTGCTAACAACCACACTCACCTTGTGGTTGGGACTACTTTGTCTCTGTATGTTTCAACTCCTGGCATTTCTTGACAAGAGTTGCTCACTGTCTAGAAGTGTCAATTCCCATAGCCATTACCAGTGATGGCTGCAGGTAAATACCAGATTTTACTAATTACATGACGTAAATTCATGATTTTATTAAGGACACAGATGCGAGTATTATGCTTTCTCTTTTTCTTTATTCCTCAGCAGCAAAGGCAGGATATTAAGGTATTCCTATAAAAACAAAACAAATACCCCTTAAAGGGTTAACCATCTAACATATTCAACCAATGGGAGCAGTCCTTGTTCCATATACGCACGTGTGACCTAAGCCACTCCCTCTTTCTTGATGATGACGAAGCCAAAAAAAGTCAACAATAAACGACCAACATGAACAACTGACTCGACATGACCAAGATTCCAATTTCCGAAAGATGCAAAGATATGATCCTTTGGTAGAGGGTTCTAGGGAGCATTCTCCATTGCAACCAAGAGAAGAAATTCGATCCCGATTGACCCATTGTAAAGGTTTAAGCTGTAGGAGACAGAGAAACATGTGGTAAAATATGTTCAAATACTGCTGTCATACATTTGTAACTGCGACAATTAAAATTGTATAAAATTGAACATGTCACCGTGAGTCCAGCAAAGAAACAAATCATTCTAAGTATTCGGCAACCCACATTAAAGTCCAGACAAATCATACATGCCATCGAAATTGGGTGGGAAGACAAAATGTACAACTTACCTGTCTTTGGGTGGGCTAATACTCGCCTCTGTGTCCTTAATAAAATCATGACTTTACGTCATGTAATTAGTAAAATCTGGTAATTTTATTAAAGGAAACTGAGGCTCATATTAAGCTAGTTTAAAGCTGTGAGATAACCATGGAAGAGGTGTGTTCTGCTTGACAAAAATAGTACTCTTTGAATGTTGATTCTCGAGACCAATCTCCTGTGCGGAGAAGGTCTTCCAGTTTACAACCCACTGTGAATGCTTTTGAAGCAATAGCGCCTCTAGTAGAATGAGTTCCGTAAACTGATGTGTCAATGTTTGCCGCTGACATCCGTTTCACCCAGCATGCCAGAGTCACCGTGGATACCGGGTGATGTTGCTTCAGAGCCAGGTCGTGTTGTGTTGGTTTCCTGAATGACTGGATCCGTAGCTCATGCTCTTGGAGGCATGCTACAGAGGTTAGCATTGTGAGGAAAAGGGCGGTTGAAGACTGAAGTGATCTTCGATTTTGTACGTCTGGTGATATTAAACAAAACACAGTTTGGAGTAAAGGAATGTGCGTTGATATCCAGAGCTCGCACGTCTGACACCCTTTTACAGGAAATTAAACACCGGAGCATAGCCAATTTTGCAGACACTTGTTTGAATGTAAGGTCCGAGTTCTTGTGCCAATCTTCCTATAGACGAAGAACCTGATTGACGTCCCATAAAGCCGTGTATCAGGGCTGTGGTGGACGTGCAAATCTAATGCCTCGTAGAAGGCGACAAACCAGCAAATGTTTCCCAGCCGGGAAGCCATCCAATCCGCCGTGACCAGCTGAGATCGCTGATCTATACACGTTTATCGTGCGGTAGGCCAAGTCTTGGTCATACAGGGCGGTAAGGAAACTCAAGATGTGGTTTATAGAAGCACGTATGGGATCCACGTGTTGTTCCATGCACCAGCCATGGGTGTAGGATCGTCTTGTTCCTGGAGCCCAAGCTCCTGCCAATAAGTCAAGAGTTGCTTGTGAAACGTTCGGCATGACCCAAGTTCCCCGGACAGGAGCCATGACAGGAGTCTGAGGTGTCCCTGAACCAGAAGGGGGTGCGAGTTCCCATTGAGGATAGTAGGTCCATGGATCCCGGAATTAGCCTGGGGAGGTTGATAGACATTTCCATGAGTGAAGGGAACCAAGGCTGTGCCATGCAGAACGGTGTTATTAAAATGAAGTTCGGGGGTGTTGTAGATGTAGGAGCGTCCAAGCTATTAGAGAGAAGGGAGGAAAAGCATATAGCAGTTTGTCCGACCAAGGTTGTAGGAAGGCATCCACTGCCAGGGCGTCTGGGTCCGGTCTCCAGCTGAAGAATGACGGAAGTTGAGAATTCAATCGGGAGGCGAAGAGGTCGATGTGCATTGGGCCCCAGAGTTGTTGGAGCCGCAGGAATATTGTGCGGTTCAGTCACCAGGCACTGTTGTCCTGTAGATGCCTAGAATTCCAATCGGCTACGATGTTAGATAATTCCGGGAAGGTATTCCGCTTGTACCGATATTTTGCGATTCAGGCAGAAGTGCCAAAACTCTTTCGCCAGGCTCGTGAGTACCGTGGATCTCGTGCCACCCAGGTCGTTGATGTAGCGGACGGCCGAGATATTCTCCATGTGCTGTAGGATGGAACAATTTGTTGTGCCCCCAAGGAGGCTCCGAAGTGCTAACGAGTTCCAGGCCATTGATGTGAAGCTTTTTTTCTTGTGAGGACCATTTTCCACCTGTAGAGGTGGGACCACAACAACCACCCAAGCCGAGTGTGATCGCGATGATTAGATCCGGGGTGGTTCCGAAGATTGCCCTGCCTTTCCATGCTTCCATGTGTTGAAGCCACCAGGCAAGTTCCTCTTTTGCTGAGCAATCTAGTGGAACAGAATCGGAATAAGACTGAACCAAGCGTAGGTGCGTGGCTTTGAGTTGTTGCAGGGCACTGTAGTGGAGGGGTACTGGAGAAATTGCCTGTATGGAGGCTGAGAGAAGTCAGATTATCCTCGCGAGTTGTCGCAAGGTCAAGACCGGTCGTGCCAGTGTCCCCCGGATTTCCTTCTTGATGAGTTTCTCTTTTGTGGTAGGTAGACTGAGCGTTCTGTGAGTTGCATCTATATTAAATCCCCAAAACTCTATGGTGTGGTATGGATGCAGGATTGATTTGTCCCAGTTTATTAGGAAACTTAGAATTTGAAGGAGGGACAGCGCCCAGGAGAGATGTTGACTCAGTAACTGGGTGTTGTAGACCATGATTAGCGTGTCGTTGAGGTATATGATCATACGGACACCTCTGCTGCGTAGGAGGGCGACCACCGACTTCAGCAACTTGGTGAAACACCACGGGGCTGAGGACAGGCTGAATGGGAGGCATTGAAAGCGCCACATAGTCTTTTCCCATTGGAATTGAAGGAGGTGTTCACACTCTTTGTCGTGAGGTACGTGTCCAGAGACCCATCTCTGTTAACAGTGTACCTACACTATCATTTTTTGTTTTTTTAGAATTGATGTAATTGAAAAAATATTTGGGGTTGGTTTTGCTTTCTTTGGCTATCCATTTCTCATTTTTTAGTTTAGCCACTTGAATTGCCTTTTTGTAAGCATTATTGGCTTCCTTATATAGGATGCCTCTGTTTTGTCTGATTTAAATGCTTTAAATGCACTTTTCTTATTTTTAATCTCTTGTTTTACTTCTCTACTAAGCCACATTGGTTTCAATTTGTTTCTTTTATATTTATTACCAAATGGTACATAGAAAAATGTACCTTTCTAATATTTGTTTGAAGAGCTTCCACTTGTCCTTGGTGTTTTTTCACTAAGATGTTTATGCCAGTCGATATGTTGTAGAGCTGACATAATCTTATTAAAATTGGCTTTTTTAAATGATACGTTTAGTATACCCCACATGCGTTTGCTTTTAAAGGGACACTATAGTCACCTGAACAACTACAGCTTAATGTATTTGTTCAGGTGAGATCTATAGCTCCCTGCAGTCTGCTAGGATAGCAGACTCTTTGTTGTTCCTGTATTATTTTATGTATTTTATTATTCTCTGCTTGCCACATCTTGGAGTGCGTTTTTTACTCATCAAGCTGAGTTCCACTTGAAGTGGAGATATGCCTACTACACTTCTTTGTTTGTAAGTGCAACTAATAAATACGCTTTGTTACTTTTTTACGTATTTCACCATGTATGGCTCCTTTTATCCATTTCTTTGAAGTTATTTATACATTTGAATCTACTATCAAGTCTCCTACCATCATACATACCCCAGTGGGGTGAGAAGCCTGATTTTCACTTTTGTTTGTGAGTTCAATACCGACCCCATTCTCTCACTATTTATTTTATACAGTATTATGCTATGATTTTTTTATTATCCTAGATTTCCCAATATTCTCATATAGAATATTACTACTCTGGTCACTGTATCCAGGTTGTATCTAATATTGTACGCTAATTGAAGGTGTTTTCCACTTTTGTTTCACATTGTATTACTTGGTGTTAGTGAGGTACACCTGGGATCCTTTCAATTTAGCTTACGTTTATTCACGGTTAGTGTGTATACCATCTCTTTTTCAATCTAATGTAAACACTGTATTTTCAGAGACAATTCAGTGTTTACATTGATTGATAGGAATACCTCCAGTGGCCGTCACTCAGACGGCCACCAGAGGGACTTCCTATCATGTAGGGCCCTAAAAAGGCCCTGTACACGTCAGACGTATTAAAATACGTCTGACGTGTGCAGGAGAGAGAAGGCACTGTGTGCGCGCCTTCTCTCTCCAGCCTGTCAGAGAGGAGAGGGGGAGGGCAAAGACCGCGAGCTGAGCTGTCAGTCAGCTCAGCTCGCGGCCGCGCACACCGTGCGCATGCGCGGTAGTGCGCTCAGGACTTCATAGGGCGGCATGAATGCCGCCCTATGAAGTATGTGCGCATGTGTGGCGAAGCCGCGCATGCGCACAAGGGAGCAATGACGCTTCCAAATGGAAGCGTCTGATTGCTCGCGCCCGCCTATTTCGTCATTTTCACGAAATAGGGGGCGCGGCTTCACAAGGCTCCCTGCGCTGGAACCAGGTGAGTAAAAAGGCTTGGCTGGAGAGTCCCTTTAAGAGTTTATTTTAAAAATTACCATATTGTGATCACTATTGCCCAAATGCTCCCCTGCTTGAATGATGGTCAAAAGATCAACATTGTTTGTTATAACTAGATCCAGACAATCATGCTTTCTAGTTGGTGCTTGTACCATTTGTGACATTTAACACATTCAAAAACTTGTCGCCTTGTGGAAGTACTAGTCACTCCCAATTTCTGTCTGGGTAATTTAAATCTCCAATAATTAACCCAGATTTGCAGCTTTTCCAGTTTGCTCCAGCAGCCGTTCTTTCTCATTAATATTTACATTAGGTGTTGCTTCCACAATGATTGTCCAATCCAAAACTTCTCGTAAAGAAGCATTGGAGACAAGATGCACATGTGTGGCATATCAAATGCTTTTTGTTGGGAAACATTAAATCCAATGCTTCCCTATAGGCTGCATTTGATGTCATTAAATGTCCTTGTTGACGTTAAATGTCACATGACTGGGTCAAACTCTGTCATTGCAAGTGAAGTGTCTTAAGTTGCTGTCAGGAAGGCAGCCTCCAGATGCTTGACCACTTCTTCAATCAAAATATTGCCATCCCAACGAAACTGCAATGTTTTTGATTGAATAGCTAAAACAGGGCTACTGCATCCAGTCCACCTCATTGAGAAGAAGTGTTTTGGGTGCCTTTAGTGGACCTTTAAGCACCTACATTTTTTAGTCCTCTACATCAGCATTTCCCAATTGGTGTTCCAGAACACAAATGGGGTTCCGCCAAAGTTTCTAAAAACAAAATGGCCACGGACAGCAAAATGGCCACGAAAGTGGGCAGTGATCTCCCTGCTCAGCTCCCTCGCGCGCACAGCAGTGATGCCGGAGCTGGAAGATGACATCTCCGGCTCCAGCATCACTAAGAGCCACACAAGAGAGCTGAGAAGGGAGATCACTGCTCCCCGCCACCCGCTCAGCAGCCCCACCGGACCCCAGGGACTGCACGCTCAGCCCAGCAGCCCCACTGGACCACAGGGACATAGAGACTCCATGCCAGCACTCCCAAAGGTATGGAGGCTGAGTGGAGTAAAAATAAAAAAAAATTGTATGTGTGTCTGTTAAAGAGTATATATGTGTTTGTTAGTGAGTGTATGTGTGTCTGTCAAAGAGTATGTGTGTCAGTGTGTGTATATATGTGTCAAGGTTTGTGTATGTGTCACTGTGTGTATCTGAGTGTATGTGCCAGTGCATTTCAGTGTGTTTGTATGTACCTGTGTGTGTATGTCAGTGTGTGTGTATCTGAGTGTGTCAGTTTGCATATATGACACTGTGTATGTGCCAGTGTGTGTATATATCACTGTGTGTATCTGAGTGTGTATCTGTGTGTCAGTGTGTATCTGTCTGCCACTATCTGCCAGTGTGTGCATATCTGTGTGTCAGATACATATACACATGTACACACAGCTACACACTAACACAGAGATGCACACACTGGCACATACAAACACAGATACACACACCGGCACATGCACACACTTTGACATATAGATACACACACCTTGACACACAGATACCTACACACACTCAGATACACACTGTGTGTCAAGGTGTGTGTATCTGTGTGCCACTATGTGCCAGTGTATCTGTGTGTCAAATACATATATTCACACACAGATACACACTGGCACATACAAACACAGATACACACACCTTGATACACAGACACATACACAGATAAACTCACCTTGACACACAGATACAATACACTGTATCTCAAGGTGTGATACACACACACACACACACAGATACACATACTGGCTCATACAAACACAGATACACACACCTTGATACAGATACACACACCTTGACACACAGATACACACTGTATCTCAAGGTGTGTGTATCTGTGTGCCAGTGTGTACATCTGTGTTCCACTATGTGCCAGTGTTTGTGTGTGTGTGTGTGTGTGTGTGTGTGTGTATCTGTGTGTCAGATACATACACACACTGGCTCATACAAACACAGATACACACACCTTGACACACACCAACACATACAAAAAAATACACTATACACACCTGTGAGGGGAGGGAGGGGTGAAGGGGCGCTTTGGGGGTTCCACAATGTTAATACACTATATCAAAGGGTTCCACTGGAACAATTAAATGGGAACTCTTGCTCTACATTGATTCTGTAACCCCTAATTTGACCTTTTTCCTATGATTGTATTTAATTGTTCTTACAAATCTGTGTATATGTCCAGCTATAAACCAAAGCCAGGCTAATGCCATACTGTTATGAATAAAATTATTTTAGCTTTCCAGTAGTTAGAGAAATAAATAATAAAGACAACATTTTGCTTTATGGTTTGTAATTATAGCTAACATGTTTATTCTATAGCACAGTGAAATTTGGCAGCATGTGATGTGACAGGAATAATAAAATGTAATATTAAACAATATGAAATAATATATTTTGAGAGCCCTGCCCAAAAGCTTAAAGTTTAAAAGGGTAATGAAAGATGAGAAATTGGTGTGTGGCAGACTAACAATGAAAGAAATGTGATCTGGGTATTGGTATTATTCAACTCTTTAAAAAGAAGAGTTTGAATTAACTTTGGACCATGTGTAACGAAGAAATTAATGTAAGGATGTTAATCAGTGCGTCAGTGGACATGCACAACCAATGGTTCAGAATTTAGAGATGTTACATGTTTGATATGCTTTGAATGCTTTCCTATGGACTGATGTCCAAAGGAGGAGGAGAGTCCCCATTGCCAAGGGAGCCCGGCATTGGAGAAAGGTGAGTGTTTAGCCCCTTTCCTCCAACTTCAGCCTGGCGGGAGTGGGACCCTGAGGGTGGGGGCACCCTCAGCACACTATAGTGCCAGGAAAACAGGTTTGTTTTCGTGGCACTATAGTGGTCCTTTAATCAAGTGGTTCCCAAACCAGTTCTTAAGGATTTACCCAGGTGTGTCTAAGGTGTTTTTTTTCTTCTTCTAAGTTAATCCAAATGTAACCTCTACATTAACTATACCTCTAGTGGGGACCAAGTCATGGGTGGCCAGGGATCCTCATTCAGTATAAAACCATTTGAATGTAGTTTAACACTGGACAGTGGTGCTAGGGTACTCTAAGCACCATAACGCCTTCATGAAGATGAAGTAATTGAAGTATCTAGACATTTCTTTAAACTTATTTTCGACACCCTTTCACATGTTCCTGTGCATTACATATTTACGTTGACATTTTTATTTCTTATAGGTAGGAAGGGGTTCAAAGTAACACTGTAGGGTCAGAAACACAAACATATATTCCTGACCCTAAAGTATCAATAACACTTTCTAGCCCCCTGTCCTCCCTTGCCCTCACTAAATATAGTATAATCTTACCTTTACTCTCGGATCTGCCTGCTTCGTTGACTTCATCAGAAGTGTTGCTGAATACCAATCGCAATGCTTGATTGAAAAGCATTGGATTGATTGAGACTGTCAAGGAGGCAGATCAGGGGCGGAGCCAGCCCAAACCAAACACTGCCCTGGCCAATCAGCATCTCCTAGAGATGTATTGAATCAATGCATCTCTATGAGGAACGTTCAGTGTCTCCATGCAGAGGGTGGAGACACTGAATGGCAGTGTTGCATACTGTGCAGCACTGCCCCAGGAAGCACCTATAGCAGCCATCTGAGGAGTGGCCAGTGGAGATATCCCTAGGCTGTAATATAAACATAGCATTTTCTCTGAAAAGACAGTGTTTACTGCAAAAGGCCTGAAGGGAATGGTTATACTCACCAGAACAAATACAATACGCTGTAGTTGTTTTGGTGACTATAGTGTCTCTTTAAATGTAATATATGGAACTAGGTTTTGCTTTACTGTGAAACAAAGCCTGAACAGAAACGTGTTTCAGAAGTTTTTTTTTTTGTTTTTTTTAAAAGTGTGATGTAATTTTCCTACAAAATAACTAAGCAAGTTTTCTTACCAGGCCTGGACTGGCCATCGGCCCCTGAGGGTGGGGGGGGGACTATATAGTACCAGGAAAGCAAGTTTGTTTTCCTGGCACTATAGTGATCCTTTAATTAGAAAAATAAAATCAAACATTGCTGCTTATCGTTGGTTGTATAAATGGATGGAAAGAGCCTCTTACTGCTTCCCCTGCTTGGTAATCTCTAGCAGAGCCTGATGGGAAGGGAAGTGATGTCACATGACCCACCCACTACAGGCTCCTCTCCTCAGAGCATTACCGCGTGGGGAGAGCAGTGTGAGCAGGCACATCTCCAAGTTCTGCAGCTTGATAACAAATATCACGGCGGCCAGCAGGCACAGTGTGAGAGGGGGGCCGGGACTGTCCCAGAGAGTAAATTACCCAGGACAGTCTCCATTTTGCCGGGACTGTCCTGGCAAAAACTGGACAGCTGGCAACTATGCAAATCTGCAGCATAAATCTAAATGAGGGAAAAATTTCTGACTAAACAAGTAGCACATGATTAGTGTTTGCTCCATGTGTAGCACTTTTTCTTGTTTTTGCCTTTGCTAAATTTAAGTAATTATTGTTTAGAAACGAACCGTATGAAACTGGTTGAACCTGACCAACAAAGCAGTGCTACTGGATTACATTACTTAGCCATTTCTTTTTGTAGTCAAAAAGCAGCCCTACGTATGCCTGTATCTGGTTCAGTGTTGATTTAAGCATGTGCTTTCTTGTAGGATAAACGATGTGGAAATCCCATTCACCTTGATGTGTCCTTTTCTTTTTTTTTCTTCTTTTTTTTCCTCCACTCTAGCTCATTGTGCCTCATCCCTCCTCCTTGTTCTTGTTCCTGTTCTTTTTTTTTTTTTCTTCTTTGCTCATCCTTTGAAAGCATTTGAGAAAAGTTCAAAGCACTGAGGTTCTCCCTTCAAGCATGTGGACTGAATAAGAAAGATGACAGGGAGCGACAATTAAAGGAAAGCTCCCCCCCTCCACACTGTAGAAAACCAGAAGTTTAAAAATGTTTCACTCTTCTGCCCTTTGTTTCTGTTTAACTGGTTTCCCTCTAGTGTTCCGATTTAAAATAAAATTTTGAACTTTCAAAAAGAAAATAAGGTGTATAATGCTCTTATTAATTTAAATCCTTGTACGCTGAAGACGCAGCTGCATTCCTCTGTGCCTCATGCGCACACACAGGTTGATCACATTTTCAGATCCCGTACTGCACAGCGAATGACGTCACAATAAAAACATACCAATCTCCGATGCGACCAGAATTAGTAGGTGTTAAAATCCTAGGTAGCAGCTGCTATTTGCATCTGCTACCATGAATTCCGCCTTTTTCCATCTTACTTATATACCAAGATAGCACCTGCTGCATGGAAGCATAACCAACCTCTGGAAGGCCAACAGATATGTGTAATTCCAGCCCTAACATTAATATAAAAGCAACGTAATGCTGATAATCATGTAATGGGGGGAAAATTGCCATATTGAGGTTTTGTCTCATGATATATTATGTGTCTGGAACCCATCAATGACATACGTTTTCTAATAATATATGTTTTCCTGTTCTGTATCCTTTAACCCCTTAGCGACCGAGGACGGTTCAGGACCGTCATCGGCATTTTTGCGTTGCCGACCGGTGACGGTCCTGAACCAACCTAACGGTCTTAGTTACTTACCCGATCGCTGTCATTCCCCCGGCGGCGATCGACAGTGCTCCCGGTGTGGGGAGACTGCCTGCAGCCCAGACAGTCTCCCCATGGCAGATTAGGACCCCTGTGGCCATGTGATCGCTCAACAGGTCGACCACATGGTCACAATAGGTGTCCATGTGTCCGCCTGCAGGGGGACTGCCTGTGCTGACAGGCAGTCTCCCTGCTAGTGTAAAATCATAAAAAAAAATAAATAAAGTTAAAGTTAATAAAAAAAAATTATTATATATGTATATATGTGTATATATATATATATATATATATATATATATATATGAGATATAGACATATATTATATCTATATAATATATGTCTATATCTCATATATATATATAATGTCATGCTAAGTGTATTTTTATATTAATATCTACATATATATTTATATAAAAATACACTTATAATTAAATTACACACATATATATATATATAATATATATAATAAATTATACACGTATATATATAATATATATAATAACTATATATATTGTATATATATTATTATAAAATACAAATAATAAGTAAATTAAATTAAATTAAAAAAAATAAAAATTAAAAAAATTACATATCTATATGAAATTTTATTCTAACTGTATTTTGATATTAAAATATATATATTTATATCAAAATACACTTAGAATGAAATTATTTATATATCTATGTATATATAAAAAAAAAATATTTGAGGGACCTGCCTGCCAACCTAGGCCGAAATTCCAGAGAATTTTATTTGCTAGCACCCTGTTACTTTCTATGACACCCTAAAACCTGTACATGGGGGGTACTGCTTTACTCGGGAGACTTCACTGAACACAAATATTAGTGATTCAAAACCTTAAAATCTATCACAGCGATGATATTGTCAGTGAAAGTGACTCTTTTTTGCATTTTTCACACACAAACAGCACTTTTACTGATGATATAATTGTTGTTTCACGATTCATCGTGCAAGGTAGTGATTACTTATGCCCAGGAGATTTCTATAGACATTTCAAGTATCTAAAATCCAAATTGTCAACAAACTTGAAGTACAATTTAATAGAATATCTGTATCTGATTGTTAAATTGGAAACTGATTTTTCTCAGGAATTTTCATTTGACAAGTTGTTTGAAGCCTTATTCAATATGCAAGATGCCACTAGATACCTTTTCTATTGGTTTCCCATTGTATGTACTGTTTTTTGTTTTGTTGTTGAAGTAAATCAATGTATATAAGGGGGCAAAGTCTAGTTTTAAATCTGGTCCGGTACATGTTCATCTGAGTACTTGCAAAACCATATATTTAATTGGGTATATTAAAGAATAAGAAAAATCCAGCTTCTGGTCAGTGTTACTAACATTTTAAATGGGGAATCCATTATTAGCCCAAATAGTGTAGATACTTTTTGGTGCTTGAAAGTACCTGGAAATTGCCTGCGTTATAGAGAATAAACAAGTGAATAAATCAAAAATCTTTATTTTATATTTTTGAAGTTGTATAGAACATTATTCCATCAACTTTCTAAGCACTGCTATACACACAGATCTTCCAGTCATCACATTTAATTTCCATATTCAACATAATTCTAACATTTGCATAACAGTCTGAATTCTCAACTCCTGGTTTACGACCCACAAATGGGTTCATACACAATTTCAGTGCATCCTCAAAGGATAAAATAGTCTTATTCATATTTTTAGACCTCTTGCCTTCTCATAGTGTTAATGTAGCAGCATTGACTTTACCTATGCAGTGGAGACTCCTGTGATGCAGTGAATCCTCTAATCAACGCGGACATTGTGGAATTTTTGAAGGGGAAATCTGTGGTTTTGTATGGGTCAGTTTTTAGAAGTACCTGAGCTCCAAGAGAGCTACCTTTCATCTTGTGACTTCCCCTGTACACGATGGATAGACAGGCTTCTCAACCACCACAGAGCTGATTGTGTCACCCCCTCCCTGCAAGGTAAGATCAGGGAAAGCGGAATATTCTTTTTTTTTTTTTTTTTTTTTTTTTTTCTCTTATTAACCCCTTAAGGACACATGACATGTGTGACATGTCATGATTCCCTTTTATTCCAGAAGTTTGGTCCTTAAGGAACACAATACACCCTCACACAGTGCACTCCTCACACACCTTATCCCACACATCCTCTCTTTACCCACATACACACTTTATCCCCATGTACATAAACCCCCACACATACATACACACTTCGCTCCATTACACACTGAACACACACACACACACACTACAGCTCCTTGATAAGCACACAATGCAACTCCAATGCAGATACACATTGACACTGCAGTCCCTAGATGCACACGCACACACTTTACAGGCTATCTCAGCACCCGCACAATCCCAAAAGCTCCTATACGTGAGCATGTGCTCACACTACAGCCCATAGGTACACAGAGTACACCATAAACAGACTCCTCTATACACACAATTTACCACAGCCCCTTCTAAACACCATGGCAAATTTTCTTGCATCTCCTGTAAATGTTTTCTAGTTTCTGTGAAAAGGTGTCTTGCCTGTAACAGCAGTGGAACTACAGGCAGTGCTAATGCTGCGGTTACAGGGCCTCCCCACGGGCATGTGTCTTCAGGGGCCTAAAACAATTTTTGCACCAGGGCCCTCTCTACGTTAGTTCAGCCACTGTGCAGCAGCTCCCCCGGCACACAAACCCTGTGTCCGCATGGAAAATAGCCTCCCTGTACGCAAACTCCACCCCCACACCCCTCCAGTGCCAGATATGTTTCCAATACTTGACAGAGTGACATTGTATGTGTATGTGCCTGCTACTGAGTGAGCTTGTGTGTGTCAGTGAGCTTGCCTGTAGTGAGCTTATGTTTGTTTCAGTGAACTTGTCTGTAGTGAGCATGTGTGTCTGTGAGCGTGTCTCTAGTGAGCTTGTCTGTGTCAGTGAGCTTGTCTGTAGTGAGCATGTGTGTCAATGAGCTTATCTGTAGTGAGCTTGTGTGTGTAAGTGAGCTTGTTTCTAGTAAGCATGTTTGTATCAGTGAGCTTTTCTGTGAGTTTCCTGACAGCTTAGCAAAGGGCTGACAAATCCCAGGTGCCAGGAACCACTAATCACCTGTGATATAAATTATAAATAAGGCTCTACATATCTGGACTGAGAGATTACCCAGGGTGGATCTGTGTCATTATGTATGTTCCTGTCCCGAGGTGAGCCAGTCTTGGGAAGAGGTCAAAATTTACATGACTTCCATTACAAATCTCGCCATTACTGTAACTCCAGAGATGGCAATACTTGGCATTCTGCCACAATCCTTTACATCTCCCACTAAATGTATTCACATGGTCCTGTCTAATGCCAGAAAATGTGTTTTATACAAATGGAACACACCCAAGGTTTTAACCATGACTTTGAAAAAAGTCAAAATTTCTCATCCTTTGGTAATGAGATTTTAGATTTGTTTGGTTGACCTTAGATGGACATCTGTGAGCATGCTTGTAATGGTTATCATATAATTGTAATATATTTACTGGATAGCATTAATGCTGTCTAGGTACCTGGAGTATCCATTTAAATTAGTGGATGACTAGAGGTGAGATAAATAGGTTTTAAATTAGGATGGCCTTCTTTTGGATCAACAGCAAAAGCATATGTGAGGAAGGCTGAACTTGATGGACGCAAGTCTCTTTTCAGCTATGTAACTATGTAACTATGGTATGAAACTGCTTTGCTGTTCGGAATGGGTCTCTTTGCATCAGGATGCTGCTATAGAACCCTAACACTTTAGAATGCTTACTTGCAATCTTCTCATGCTGTGCCGCCTCTGAACTGTCTGACTTTAGTGAAGTGTCTGGATATCTCATTGTGGAAGTACTTGAGCTCTAATAGCCGCATTTTCGTACAATAAAAACTAAAACACGGGGCCCCTTTTAGTCAAATAGCCGTTCTTGGCACAAAGAGAGGCCACTTTTGAAATAGTATTTCAGAGGGAGCCGAGTAAAAAGTGATGCTTAAGGAACAAGGCTTTGCACCTCTGTTTAAATGATAGACAGCTGCAAGACGAGGTAATGATCTGTCTTCATGTTTGATGCTTACTTTTATCAGTCTAAGGCTTTTTCACTGAGTCAGATCTATTGATTAGCGTTAGTCTACTTCCCAGGCTGCCTGCTTTGCATTGAAATGTCACAGGCTCTGGATCCTTAAATGGCATGCCTGGAAAGAGCACGAACTTTGACTAATGCTGCCTGCTAGATTACATGTTTGCCTAGCATTTAGCTGGTGTAATGGCTCTGCAGCCCCTGAAAATGTTCAATGTGGGCATTCCATTACTTATTTTTTGTAAATGCTAGGGAAAAAGTGGTCACTGGAAGATTTTTCACATGAGATTAATTTGAATAAATGAGACATAAACCTTTATCCATCTGCATTTTAAAAATATCATAGTGTGACACAAACACTTGTTTATTCCTAAATCTATGGCAAGTGGCATTGAGTACAGGTTAACACCCTTTGGGTACACTAAGCTAGAAATTGTATAAAACAAGAACATTTAATTATAAAAAAAAAATAAGCTGAGATGGGTTGCCAGATAGGTTATTTGTGTCCTAAACCATTGATTTCTCCACAGCAGCATGTTAAGTGAATAAACACGGTAGCATAGGACTACAATTCAACATTTTGTTTCTGCTTGAAAACAGAGTAGATTGAGCTAATGGCCATTAAATACTAAATATTCATGCCAAGCAGGCCCTATTTAGTGTTCCTGAAAAAATATTGTCAATTGATATGGTATGCATTCATTGTTCCATTGTCAAAATATGGTTACCTAATGTGATGTGTGGAGTTGATGCATGAAATTGTTACCAAATAGTGGTGGTATGATTTGATTATAGCATGGTAGGGGATAATTTGGCTGCTTTTAGCCAAGACTTATGAGGTGAACGGTCTGTGAAGAAGTGGTTTAAATCTTCTTTATGATATCTGGAAATAGTTTTGCAATTAAAGTACGTTTATTTTCCTGTTGGTCTATTTATTATTACCAGTCTTATCAAACAAGCTGTAATGAACAGGCACAGTTGCACCATCAGAATACCCTACCCTTTCTGCACATGTGTCCTCTACAGCTGGTTTCTTGTAGTTCCTACATCATATGCACATGCCCCGCCCCCAGCCACCGCTTGTGTATTGCAGCCGTAAATTCACCCTTCTGCATCCACTGCATACACACGCAGCCCCGTCAGGATCCCAGACCTCTCTCCTGGTGGGATGCAGGCTACCCACTTCCGGTGAGGCCGAGTCACTGGAAGTGACAAGGGTAGGGAACGTTTACGGGGTAGGGGAATCTGATAGAACACCAGGCTGGTTTCAAAGAGATCAGAAGTATCTGTTCATAAGTAAATAGAACTGAACATGTTCAACCAGGTTTTGGAAATAATTGGACTCTTAAAATTGGAATTACTGAGCCCCAAGGAGAGCCTGGCTAAGCAGAAAAGTGAATATAACCAAAAGAGTTGTGTAATCCATTTTTAAAACTAAATGGAATTTAAGGTGGCTTTCCATTTTCCTCACCAAAAGCTCTCTAGGTCCAGAGAGACTGGTAGTTTGCTTGTAAAGTGAGTAATGGGGATTTCTGTTTATTTTCTCCCTATTTTAAAGTTTATTAGTGTATGTAAAATATGTAACTGTATGTGTTTTGACTAGTTTTGCTCATAATAAATGTTCCTTTATTAAGTTCTGTCTTTGTTCAATATAAGAATCATGTTATTGAAGAGACTTAAAGAATAGTGTTAGTTTTTCACAGGCATTTCTGCTAAACTGTGTTTTGTGAATTTTTAAAATCAGATTTTGGTGGGTAACCTATGGCATCCCATTTATACATTACCTTGGCGTTGGAAGCCTATATATATTGTTGAGTGGTGTCAAAAGGGATCTGGTATCCTTATTTTCAGTCTGGTGCAGGCAAATAGTAATTTTTTACCTTTATGTTTCATCTAAGATGGGATCTATGCAAATCTAGTTTAAAAATATGACTGCATATATTTCCAAACTTGCTTGCTTATTTAGCACCTTGTCAGATATGATGTACCTGGACCCACCAAGTTAGTGCTGAACAATTTAACTGTGCTTATTTTTAACAGGACGGACAGAAAATCCAATGTCTAGAGGCACCTCAGAAGTAAAATAAGCCCTACAGAGTAAGAGTCCATGTTGTAATTAAAAGGACTGGCCATGATTCAGGATCATTCTAGATATTTTAGAAGGAGGAAGTAGAGGCAGATATTTTGCATAGCCTAAAGTGACATCTAACAAATGAAAGGGTTAGACCCCGTTACTGGCTTCATAAATCATGCTTAATCTTCTTTCATACAGGAAATAAAAGGTGAAAGACACCCTTTAGGCACTAAGACTACATAGAACATGTTCTTGTTTGTTATTAAACATTATATAGGTTTTCTACAAGCTAGTTTAAACAAGCTCATGTGATATACCGTATATACTCGAGTATAAGCCGACCCGAATATAAGCCGAGGCCCCTAATTTTATCCCAAAAAACTGGGAAAACTTATTGACTCGAGTATAAGACTAGGGTGGGAAATGCAGCAGCTACTGGTAAATTTCTAAATAAAATTAGATCCTAAAAAAAATATATTAATTGAATATTTATTTACAGTGTGTGTATAATGAATGCAGTGTGTGCGTATGTGTGTGTGTATGAGTGCAGCGTGTGTGTGCATGAATGCAGTGTGTGTGTGCATGAATGCAGTGTGTGTGTGTATGAATGCAGTGTGTGAATGCAGTGTGTGCAGGGCCGGTGCAAGGATATTTGCCGCCGTAGGCAAAAAAAAATTTGCCGCCCCCCCCATATGTCCTGACTTCCCCTCCTCCTCCCTCAGTGGTCCTTACCTCCCCACCCCCGTGTTCCTTCACCCCCCCCCAGTGGTCCTGACTCACCCCTCCCCTAGTGGTCCTTACCCTCCCCTCCCCTAGTGGTCCTTACTTCCCCCTCCCCTCCCATAGTGGTCCTTATCCCACCCCCTCCCTCTCATAGTGGTCCTTATCCCCCTTCTCCCTCCCATAGTGTTCCTTATCCCCCCCCATCCCTCCCATAGTGGTCCATATACCCCCCCTCCCTCCCATAGTGGTCCTTATACCCCCCCATCCCTCCCATAGTGGACAATATACCCCCCCCTCCCTCCCATAGTGGTCCTTATACCCCCCCTCCCTCCCATAGTGGTCCTTATACCCCCCTCCCTCCAATAGTGGTCCTTATCCCCCCCTCCCTCCCATAGTGGTCCTTATCCCCCCTCCCTCCCATAGTGGTCCTTATACCCCCCTCCCTCCCATAGTGGTCCTTATCCCCCCCTCCCTCCCATAGTGGTCCTTATCCCCCCCTCCCTCCCATAGTGGCCCTTATCCCCCCCTCCCTCCCATAGTGGTCCTTATCCCCCCCTCCCTCCCATAGTGGTCCTTATCCCCCCTCCCTCCCATAGTGGTCCTTATCCCCCCCTCCCTCCCATAGTGGTCCTTATCCCCCCCCTCCCTCCCATAGTGGTCCTTATCCCCCCCTTCCCTCCCATAGTGGTCCTTATACCCCCCCTCCCTCCCATAGCGGTCCTTATCCCCCCTCCCTCCCATAGTGGTCCTTATACCCCCCTCCCTCCCATAGTGGTCCTTATACCCCCCTCCCTCCCATAGGGGTCCTTATACCCCCCTCCCTCCCATAGTGGTCCTTAACCCACCCCCACCCTCCCATAGTGGTCCTTATACCCCCCCCCTCCCATAGTGGTCCTTATACCCCCCTCCCTCCCATAGTGGTCCTTATCCCCCCCCCTCCCTCCCATAGTGGTCCTTATACCCCCCTCCCTCCCATAGTGGTCCTTATACCCCCCATCCCTCCCATAGTGGTCCTTATACCCCCCATCCCTCCCATAGTGGTCCTTATACCCCCCTCCCTCCCATAGTGGTCCTTATACCCCCCTCCCTCCCATAGTGGTCCTTATAACCCCCTCCCTCCCATAGTGGTCCTTATACCCCCCTCCCTCCCATAGTGGTCCTTAACCCACCCCCACCCTCCCATAGTGGTCCTTATTCCCCCCCCCTTCCATAGTGGTCCTTATACCCCCCTCCCTCCCATAGTGGTCCTTATCCCCCCCCTCCCTCCCATAGTGGTCCTTATCCCCCCCCTCCCTCCCATAGTGGTCCTTATACCCCCCTCCCATAGTGGTCCTTATACCCCTTTTTTTGTTATTATTAATTTTTTTTTATTCTTATTATTTTTTTATTCTTATTTCTTATTTTATTTATATATTTTTTTTTTCGTCCCCCCTCCCTGCTTGATACATAGCAGGGAGGGGGGCTCTCCTTCCCTGGTGGTCCAGTGGCAGTTCAGTGGGGGGGAGAGGGGGGCTGGCAGAGCTGTAACTTACCTGCCCTGCAGCTCCTGTCAGCTCTCTCCTCCTCTGCGCCGTCCGGTCAGCTCTTCTGTCAGCTTACACTGTAAGTCTCGCGAGAGCCGCGGCTCTCGCGAGATTTACACTGGGAGCTGACCGAGGTGCTGACCGGACGGCGCAGAGGAGGAGAGAGCTGACAGGAGCTGCAGGACAGGTAAGTTACAGCTCTGCCAGCCCCCCTCTCCCCCGGTCTGTATTATGGCAATGCAAATTGCCATAATACAGACCTTGACTCGAGTATAAGCCGAGTTGGGGTTTTTCAGCCCAAAAAAATGGGCTGAAAAACTCGGCTTATACTCGAGTATATACGGTAGTTATGTATAACATGGAATATATATATATATATATATATATATATATATATATATATATATATATAGTGTACATTGGATTAGCTGTATTAGTCCAATAGACAAGATGCCAAAATACCAGAGTATTGCAGTATGCAATGATACCTTTATTATTGAACTAACATAATATTTCAAAGACAAGCTATTGCTTCAGACCTCTGAGGAAGAGCGGAAAACTGTTGAAAGCTTATCTTTGAAATATTATGTTAGTCCAATTAAAAAAAAAAGTATCAGTGCATACTGCAATACTCTGGTATTTTGGCACATTTATATTTATATATACAACCTTTTTTCATCAGATGACAAGAGCCACAATGTTCATTGACTTGTATAAGCTATCAAAGGAAAGACATACAATTACAGAATGTAACATCTTAATTATCTCTAACAAAAGGAAAACAAAAGAAATGAACAGTATCAATAGTTTGTAGATATATATATATATGTAGATGCCAAAATGCCAAGGTATTGCAGTATGCAATGATACCTTTTTTTTTTATTAAACTAACAAAATATTTCAAAGATAAGCTTTCAAGAGTTTTCCTCTCTTCCTCAGGTCTGAAGCAAGGGAAACTACTGAATATATATATATATATATATATATATATATATTCAGTAGTTTCCCTTGCTTCAGACCTGAGGAAGAGAGGAAAACTATATATATATATATATATATATATATATATATATATATATATATATATATATATATATATATATATATATATATATATATATATATATGGAGAGAGAGATACACATGCCACATGTTCTCAGAAATAATCATTGACCCATGTTCCATGTTGTTGAATTAATAACAAGGTGTGCTTAGATTTTTCAATACTTTCGCAAACTACATTTGCATGTTTTATCTATCTATCTAACTAACCATCTACATAGAGTACAGAGAGCACCCGATGGTCTTAGTAAAAAAAATTACATATTACATATTTTCAAGAAAAATAATTGACAAGACTATGTGTGTGGCTTTTTTTGAAAGCCGTGTTAAAAGGCATTTAAAAAACAAACAAACAGTGGGACAGGCAGTAGACACCAGAACTTCTACATTGAGTTGTAGTTCCGGTTACTATAGTGTCCCTTTAATTTACCAAGATACCTACAGTCAGAATTCAGTAATTTTCAAGGGATTGTTACTATTGATACTGTTCATTTATTTTGTTTTCCTCTTGTTAGATATAATTAAGATGTTACATGCTGTAATTTTATGTCTTTCCTTTGATAGCTTATACAAGTCAATGAACCATTGTGGCTCTTGTCATCTGATGAAAAAAGGTTGTATTATTTTTTGTGTATGTTTTGCTATTTTGTTCACTATATGGAATGGGCAAACATCTCTATGTTTTACATGCAAAGGTGCTTTGCTGCTTGCTGTTCGAGATATAAAATTCAGTAGTATAGAGTAATTTAAGTTGTCATTTAGTAATATTGGACTATTTTTATTCTCTATAGAAACAATAACCATGGTGCTGTTTCTCCAGTTTTCACTGTTGCAGTGACTTGTACTGTATGACAGGAGATATGTTTGATCTGACAAGTAGTCCACAGCTGTATCCAACTTTAAGAGTTTCTCTTTAATCACATCTATTATAAAATGGGGCTGTTTCGTAACTATTGTGTGTTTGATGCACTCACTAGTTGATTTTTAGAACAAGCTTGATCATAGCTATCTCCTAGTGGGGTAGACAACTTTCAACATTCCAGATGATGTGGACTAGATCTCCCCTGATGCTTTGCCAGCTTTATAAATGTAAGAGCATTATGGGAGATGATGTCCACAAGATCTTGAGTGCCAAAGGTTACCTACACCTTTAAAATCTGTAACATTTAACACCACCATTTCTGTGTTTCACTAAGCCATTTTCTAATCATTTATTACTCACCCACTAATGATTGCTCCAAATTAAGATTTCCCAAGTCCATAGGAGACTTCTAGAGTCTAAGAATGGTTCGGCTGTCATTTAGAGGTGATGTGTTCCAAGGAAACAATTCACAATTAGATAGAGGAGGGCCCGGAGCAAAGTAATTGACATCGTGGTGGTAATTCTCGTGCTGGGGAACATGGATGTCAATGATGAGTGAGACTGACTAGTCACTAAGAGACTTAAAAAAAATTAATTCTGCTGATGGGTGAATTGCTGTGCTATGCAGCAGGAAAACCATTAACGACTGCTTCTTTTGTATCTAGAGCATTCATAAGAAGGCCCCTTAGCTGTAAATGTAGTTCTCTCCCCTCCCCCTCTTTCCATGCTGGCCTGCATGTCCGCTTTAAAGTTAATCATTTAGCAAAGGGACAACATATCTAACTTTATTGGTTACCAAGGACTGTTTTTTAGCAGCCACTGGTGGGAAGGGAAAAGTTACATCGGCGATGACAAAGACAGGTGGGAGAGAAAACCAAACCAACCATAATATAGGCCACAGGGGTTATGACAAGCAATTTCACAAGACCTTTTTTTTTTTTTTTTTTTAAATCCTTAGCTTAATAAAAAGAAAACAAATGCAGCTTTTTGGACGGCCTCTTTTAATTTTTTTTAAATTTTTTTGGTGTTATGCTAATCCCTCAGAAAACTCACAATAACAGAACTTGCACAAACAATAATAATAGGGAATAGATGGAAGCTATATTTAAATAGTAACACATTGTCAGTGGGTCTGAAAAGTTACTTTTCAGATAGTAGTAGAAATATACATATTTTTGCTTTTGATCTTCCCCTAGATCAGGTGAGCCTACCCCAGTCCTCAAGTACCCCCTAACAGTCTAGGATTTAGGGATTGCCCTGTTGTGTCTAAAACACAGTTGGGTAATCTCTAAATCCTGCACTGTTAGGGGTTACTTGAGGACACAGTTGGGAACCACTGCCCTAGATGGTAGAACAGGAAAAACCTGTGCACCGTATTGTGTATCTGGAAATTTTACTATTATTGCCAATAAAAGATTAACTGATGAAATCTTTCAAGTTTTGTGTTTTCGTCAGTTAAAACTGCCCCCAACAAAGAACAACTCCATACCTGGAAACTTGCTGAATGGCTTGCCACCAATATCCATTGAAACATTATCTTTTAATAGGATAGAATAAAGTTATTCTTTTGTGACTTGATAACTTTGGAAAGACTGTGATTAGTGTATATTCTTGCTCTACTTTGGCATGCACGTGCTGCAGTTCCGATCAGAAATAAAGTTCATCCCTACCTTGCCTGTGTTCCAGCGCTGAATCTCCCTGCCTTTCTTCCATTCCGTTTTCCCAATTCTGCACAAGCCTTTTAGTTTACAGATTTTTAGAAGACTGAAGGGGAGAAAGGCAAGGAGATTCGGTGCTGGAACACAAATATTTGGGTAAAACCGTTAAAGGAATGGTTTAATCACTTAAGGTGTGCCAATGGCCAGGAACGTGTGACTAGGGCTCTATAGTGTTTGGAATACATATTTGTATTCCTTGCGCTCTAGTGTTTCTTTAATTAAAACGATAGGACGTTTCTAAAAGGCATTTGAATTAGATGTAGTGTGTTTTAAATATATACATTTATATTTGTTGTGTATATTAGTGTATAGTTACTCTCCTCCCCCTCAAGTTATCTCACAGCGAAGCAGACTTTTCCCTAGCCTATGCGTTCATAGTGGTGGGGATACAATCAGCTTGGTTTCCTCAGAAATAGCAGCTGCTGCTGCAAAAGCAGTCAAGCTGGCCTTCCAACACGCACAGATGTGCCTTTGTAAAATCCCAGTAAAAACAGAGATTGGAGTGCTAAGGGCATATTCCTTCCCTTCAGAGGAAGGGGCCATGCAAATGGCAGCCTGGGGCCCTGTTCACTAGGCCATTCAACTCCTTTAGTTCATTCTCTTAATTTTGTCTTCCTCTTGTTCAGCTTAATGTAATGAACATTGGGAAACACTGCAACTGTTCTGACACTGACCCTATAATATTAACTTCATCTAGCTTATTTTCTGGTTGGCAATAAAGAATCAAAAACCTCATTTAATTTGCAATCTGAACAAAATGTATTGTCTTGGCCTATAATCAAATTATGTTAGTATTTTGAAAAGGCCTGATGAGTGGAACTAAGTAAAGCACACTTCTCTGATGTTTTTATTTCTATGTTACAATTGCAGCTTTTTATAACCGGAAACTCATACATATTACATTAGTAGATGCATCCTATAAATATCTGAAAATAAAAAGTTTTTTTTGGTTTGTCTCCCCCTCTCCCTCCCCCTTCCCCCCCCCTCCCCTCCCATGTACGCCACAATCTCCTCCCTGGTTCGTCCTTCATTTTCCTCTCTCACTGAGATTTTTTTTTTTTTTTTGTTCCTTCTCATAAAATTGGATGAGTCCTTCTGGGTAATTAAAGTGAGAAGATGGGGGTTTAAAGGGGATGGAAAATATAAAGGGGGGGGTTGTTAAGGAGATGGAGCAGGCACAAGGAGAGCGAAAAGGAAGAGGGAAGGAAGATGTAGTGCTGAAGCAGACAAACTAGGACTGGCAGCTCTAGATGTGGGGGATGGTTGGAGGCTGCTGCTAGTTATTGGCTGGATTCTAGACTCAGGAGCAGCTGTGGGAACAGAGCAGAGGATGGCTGTTACAGCTCAGACACTTTGGTCCCATTTGTTAAATAGCTGCTTCTATCTGGAGCCAAATGCAGGCTTATCAAGCTTGACTGGTGGTAAAACTGACAGAGGACAATACCTTCCTTCCCCCGTCTCTCCTTACTTTAACAATAAATAACTTACACTGTAATTCATTAACTATTTTCTTATCTTGCATTTGTAATAATAATGTCAGATCCATGAGAGGAAAAACACTATCAAACTTTCAGGGGAGAATATCTGCCCCCGTTTCCACTGAGATTGCATACCTCAAATCACAAGGCTTTATGTAGGCAAACGTCATGATACATGATATAACCATGTATAAACCAAATCCACAATGCAATATCACTACTGAACTTATTCACTAAACAGTGAATTGGGTTATTTGAAGGAAATATATATATATATATATATATATATATATATATTTGTGGTCTGGGGACAATAAGCCGAGTTATGTTAGTGGTGCACAAGTCGGTTGTGGTGTGCCGAAACCGACATTCAGGTAGGCCTGTAATAAGAGGGCCCACCAATTTAAATGACTTGATAAAGGGAGTGCTGGGTGGGGTGAACCAGACAGTATCAGCCCAGAGAAAGGGGTGACCTGTGTATTTATAGAAATAGGCTCAGCCTTTCCATTTGTGGTCGGGGACAATAAGCAGAGTTATGTTAGCGGTGCACAAGTTGCTTGTGGTGTGCCAAAACTGACATTTGGGTAGGCCTGTAAAAAAAAAAAAAAAAAAAAGGGCAAAATGTTAAGTTTTACACTTTAATGTGTGTCTACATTGTGCAATCAATACTTTACATTTTATCAGCATTTATAACCATAACTGAAAGAGAAATTTCTTTAGTAGGAGATACTCTATAGCACCAAGATACTGGCTGAACTATGTTATGCCAAGTGGCAAAACAATTAAGCTATATTGGTGACCTAACTAGTTGCCAAGTGGCGATGAGAGGCTGTACCTAGGATTTGGCCCATTAGGTATGTTTGCCACCGAGCGTTGTGACGGGGTGTTGGCCTCTCTGGGAGGATTATAGAGATTCAAAATAAGCTATATATATATATATATATATATATATATATATATATATATATATATATATATATATATATATTTATACACACACTGAACAAAATTAAGTGCAACACTTTTGTTTTTACCCCCATTTTTCACAAGCTGAACTCAAAGATCTAAGACTTTTTCTATGTACACAAAAGGCCTATTTCTCTCAAATATTGTTCACAAATCTGTGTTAGTGAGCACTTCTCCTTTGCCGAGATAATCCATCCACCTCACAGGTGTGGCATATCACGATGCTGATTAGACAGCATGATTATTGCCCAGGTGTGCCTTAGGCTGGCCACAATAAAAGGCCACTCTAAAATGTGCAGTTTTATCACACAGCACAATTTCACAGATGTCACAAGTTTTGAGGGATCATGCAATTGGCATGCTGATTGCAGGAATGTCCACCAGAGCTGTTGCCCATGAATTGAATGTTAATTTCTCTACCATAACTCTCCAAAGTCGTTTCAGAGAATTTGGCAGTACATCCAACCGGCCTCACATCCGCAGACCACGTGTAACCACACCAGCCCAGGATCTCCACATCCAGCATCTTCACCTCCAAGATCGTCTGAGACCAACCACCCGGACAGCTGCTGCAACAATCTGTTTGCATAACCAAAGAATTTTCCTCTGGCATAATAATTGCTTCTCGGTCTAGGCTTGGTGCCATTTACGGTATGATAATCACAATAATGAAAGCAAGTCTAAATTCAAGGAATGACTCTTCTTGTTACGTAATAAAACGTAGCCTTTATACCACAACTGCCTGCTTGGAATATTGATGTGTTCATTAAAAGAACCTGTCTTACAAAAGAACAGTGATTTGTCTACATCTATTATGATTGGCATTATGTACTTGGAAAGTTTATTACTTGACTTCCTATTTATATTATGCATAAGTCCACTCAGAGTACTTTCTTGTGGTGATTTCTTTTAATCTAGATTCTCAGCTTGCTAGTATATACCTAATGAGACTTGTGGCACACAATTTTGTCATGTGAGATATTACTTGACCACAATCCTCTTAATCACCAGACAATTACCCCCCTCCCGCCCTTCCCATCCACAGTTACCAGAAGTGTGGGCTTGATTTTGTAAGTATTCTAGTGCAGGCTATTTGTATTTCGTAGTATGTGCACATCCACACTACACTTTATGCAGCTAAGCGGCATGGGAGTGAGAGTCCTGCGCTGTCAACACACACAAGGTATATATATGTATATATATGTAGGTGTGTATATATATATGACAGGGCTAAGATCACGTGGGACGTCAAGACAGACAAGCAAGTGCTGGCCAACCAACCCGACATCGTGGTGGTAGACAAGGAACGAAAGACTGCAGTCGTGGTGTATGTGGCAATACCTAGTGACTATAACATCAGGAAGAAGGAACATGAGAAGATGGAGAAATACCAAGGAAATTTAATCATTTCTGATTCAAACACATTAAATTGAGGCCCTTGACAAAGGTTTGAAAAGGTGCCTAGAAATATATCCACATTTTGGTTTTCCTTGCATAAAAGCTTAAATGTTCAGACAATATTGTGCTAGATACCCTGAATTTGTTATGAAAAAAAAATATATATATATGTTATTTTAAAGACTTTAGGAGGGAATTATGCATTGTAGTATGAGTATGACTGACTGCTCAGTGAGTGTGTAAAGGCTATGTGCACAAATGACTGTAATATTCTCCCTACAGCTCTGGTAGTATAACACTATTGGGTTGACTTTGTTTTACCAGTCACTGTTCACTCTTTACCGATTCTACTCAGAAATAATTTCATGGTGATGTAGACAACCCTATTCTGTTGTATCTTGTAAGGGGCTTTGAAGACATTTGTCTACTTGTTGGCTGCAGTTTAAGTCTAGACAAGGGGGAGGACAATTCCATGCCCATGCTACCCAAACAGCAACATAAATCTTTTCAGAATGCGGCAGAAGGCTCTATTTAGATCTGAATGTGTCTTAATAGATTCACTGTTCTCCTGAGATTGAATGCAAGTTATATGTATACATGACAGCTTAACGGAAAAGTTGGGATTTCTTAACACCACTAGCTTTTTGTTCAGGGCCTTTTCCTTCCAAAATAGCTGCTCTGAGAAGCTCTGTATATTATTATTTTGAGCACACTTTTTGGTTCATAACTCATTAAGGATTGGTCAGGTTTATACTGTGATTAATCTTTTGATCACATATTGGTTTGTTGTACTTTGCAGCATAGGAGTTAAATATCACCAAGGGTATCATTCATTGCCGTTTATCCTTATTGACAGTATGCAAATGCTTTCAGTTTGGCAAAATTCCTGGGACACGTGCCGGGATTTTCATGTTTCACAAAACATCCTGCCGTATTTCCATTTATGACTTGGCTCCTTGTCACTTGGACTGTAAAATTTTCATAGTTACGTTTGTGTGCTATGCTTTAGCAATGATTTTATGCGTTTGCTGTATTCTTTTTATTTTGATTATACATCACCAATTGATATGCTACCTTAATGGTGCCAAAATTTTGCCTGTTATATGTGTTTTGTTGTGCATTGTAGAACTCATCACTGCAACTTTGCAGGGCAAAGAATCTTTGGGGATAATTCATCCAATTTTTGTAGATATATATATATATATATATTTTTTTTTTTTTTTTTTTTTCAACTGGTTTGACAAGTACTTGAACTCTCTGGAGATAAGTATCGCTGCATCTTTGTATATAATACAATTTAATTTGATACAATATACCAATATTGTTGTCGTTTTCAAGTTTCACAAATTTGGGGGGAATTCTTTATGGGATGCATGAATAGTTGTATGCAGGGCTCGAGTCCTGCAGGAACGCATGGGAACGGCGTTCCTGCACTTTTTCCAAAGCAGGAACGCCGTTCCCAGTCCTGCAGGACCTGCCCTGCTACCTGCACACAGGTCCCATCACACGCTGTGTTTCCTCTCCAGCTCTAACTCTCGCGAGACTCGCCTGTGCGGAGCGTTGCCATGGTAACCCGTGGCAACGCTCTCACAGCCGCGGGTCTCGCGAGAGTTAGAGCTGGAGAGGAAACACAGCGTGTGATGGGACCTGTGTGCAGCGGCTGGCTCCCCCACCGGACCACCAGGCGATCTCCCCCCTCCCTGACAAGGTAAGAAGCAGGGAGGGGGGAATAAACGAAAAAAATACACACATAAAGTTTAAAAAAAAAAAACATGCTCCCCTCCCTATCATCCTGCGCACACACACATCATCCAGCACACACACACACATCATCCAGCACACACACACACACACACATCATCCAGCACACACACACACACATCATCCAGCGCACACACACACACACATCATCCAGCGCGCACACACACACACATCATCCAGCGCACACACACACACATCATCATCCAGCACACACACACACACACATCATCCAGCACACACACACACCCACACATCATCCAGCGCGCACACACACACACACACACATCATCCAGCACACACACACACACACATCATCCAGCACACACACACACACACACACACATCATCCAGCACACACACACACACACACACACATCATCCAGCACACACACACATCATCCAGCACACACACACACACATCATCCAGCACACACACACACACATCATCCAGCACACACACACACACACACATCATCCAGCACACACACACACACACACACACACACATCATCCAGCACACACACACCCACACATCATCCAGCACACACACACACATCATCCAGCACACACACACATATCATCCAACACACACACACAAATAATCCAACACACACACATCATCCAACACACACACACACACACACCATCCAGCGCGCGCACACACCATCCAGCACACACGCACACACACCATCCAGCACACGCACACACACCATCCAGCACGCACACACACATCATCCAGCACACACACACACACACACACATCATCCAGCACACACACACTGCATTCATTATACACAATCTGCACTAATTACAAACACACTACATTCATTATACACACTCTGCACTCATTACAAACACACTAGATTCACTATACACACTCTGCATTCCTTATACACACTCTGCACTCACTACAAACACACTACATTCACTATACACACTGCACTCACTACACACACACACACTACATTCACTATACACACTTTGCACTCACTGCAAACACACTACATTCATTATACACACTGCACTTACTACACACACTACATTCATTATACACATTATGCACTCACTACAAACGCACTACATTAATTATACACACTATACACTCACTACAAACAAACTGCATTCATTATACACACTCTGCACTCACTACAAACGCACTACATTCATTATACACACTCTGCACTCACTACAAACACACTACATTCACTATACACACTTTGCACTCACTGCAAACACACTACATTCATTATACACACTGCACTTACTACACACACTACATTCATTATACACATTATGCACTCACTACAAACACACTGCACTCACTACAAATACACTACATTCATTATACACACTCTGCACTCACTACAAACACACTACATTTATTATACACAATCTGCACGCACTACAAACACACTGCATTCATTATACACAATCTGCACTCACTACAAACACACTGCATTCATTATACACACTGCACTCACTACAAACACACTGCATTCATTATACACACACTGCACTCACAACACAAACACTACATTCATTATACACACTCTGCACTCACTACAAACACACTACATTTATTACACACAGCACTCACTACAAACACACTGCATTCATTATACACACTCTGCATTCACTACAAACACACTACATTAATTATACACACACTGCACTATATGCATAGGAGTGTAAAACATTTTTTTTTAAGGGGGAGGGGCGGCTTCTTGGGTGAGTTCCCACACTTTTTTCCCCAGGACTTGACCCCTGGTTGTATGCAATAAAAATTATTCATTTTACAAAGTAAGCAACGAAGTAGGATAAAGGAACACCATAACCAATACAGTATACAAAGGCACTTTTATGTTGGCAGAAAAAAACACAAACTTTATTCTCGTGCTGTGTTTATTGAGGTTTTTAAACCTGGTGTCCTGATTTTGGAATGATACAATAGTTGTCCATAATCAAGACTCTCTTGCTGAACCTGGAATAGTTGTCCGAAATTAGGACTCTCCAATCAAATCTAGGACAGTAAAGGGTTTTGATAGACAGTATAAAGGGAAACATAAGTATATGGACATAATGGCGGTTCTTAAAATTCTTACTTCTTAAAATGCTTGGTTAGTAATCACTAGTCAATCAATGTGTGGCAAAATCTACATATAACAAATGTTATGTTATATATTTTTTTCAGTACACTGATGGCTTTTTCCACCATTTTGTTAAAAGTGAGAAAAAGTACCAGCAAGGGGAAAAACAGGAGCAGGAGTAAAAAAAAAAACAAATAAAACATCTTTTTATATATATATATATATATATATATATATATATATATATATATATATATATATATATATATATATATATATATATTATATATTATATTATTTTTAAAGACACAATATCTAAATATGTAAATATGGATTTTTTAAAATAATGATTTTATTTATTTATTTAGATTTTATTTCATTTTTGTTAAAAACATTTTTTTGCACTCTTCTGGTCACTTCTCACTTGATCTGTGAATAAAACAACATTTAGGTCCCATAGCCATCAGTCTTCTTTTTCCCCTTTAACCCCTTAAGGACCAAACTTCTGGAATAAAAGGGAATCATGACGTGTCTCACACGTCATGTGTCCTTAAGGGGTTAAAGGGACACTGTAGGCACCCAGACCACTTCGGCTAATTGAAGTAGTCTGGGTGCAGTGTCCCTTTTGCACTTAGTGCTGCAGTGTCTAACAGACAGCCACTAGAGGGCTTCCATAATCCAAACATACATTTGGTCCATTATCTGACACAGGACGTCCTCATGGACCTCCAGCGTCAGATTTTCCCCATAGGAAAGCATTGAATAATGCTTTCCAATGGTGAGGTCTAATGCGTGCGCAGCCATTCCTGCGCATGCGCATTAGGTCTCTCCTGCCGGCTGATGTTGGCGGGGTAGGAGCGTGGTCGGAGCCTGACCCAGTGCCGACGGACATTGGCACTGCATTCTGATAAGTGGCTTAAGGGGTTTTAACTAGGGATCAACCAATATAGTTTTTTTAGAGCTGATACCGATAATCTTTGAACGTTCCGGCTGATAGCCGATAACTTGCCGATATTCTGTACATTTACCATTTTGAAAAAACAAACTATTTCTTAAGGTAAATGCACAATATATACATGCCACATGTAGTGGATGCAGTATGTTTAGACAGGGGAGCGGTGTGTGTTTGTCTGGTGGATGCAGTGTGCGTAAAGTGAATGCAGTGTGTGTGTAGTGTGTGTGTATAGTTAATGCAGTGTGTGTGTGTAGTGTGTGTGTATAGTTAATGCAGTGTGTGTGTAGTGTGTGTATATAGTTAATGTAGTGTGTGTATAGTGAATGCAGTGTGTTTGTGTAGTGTATGTATATAGTGAATGCAGTGTGTTTGTGTATTGTATGTATATAGTGAATGCAGTGTGTTTGTGTATTGTATGTATATAGTGAATGCATTGTGTTTGTGTAGTGTATGTATATAATGAATGCAGTGTGTGTGTAGTGTGTGTATAATGCAGTGTGTGTGTAGTGTGTGTATAATGCAGTGTGTGTTTGTGTAGTGTGTGTATATAATGCAGAGTGTGTGTGTGTTTGTGTAGTGTGTGTATATAATGCAGAGTGCGTGTGTTTGTGTAGTGTGTGTATATAATGCAGAGTGCGTGTGTTTGTGTAGTGTGTGTATATAATGCAGAGTGCATGTGTGTTTGTGTAGTGTGTGTATATAATGCAGAGTGCATGTGTGTTTGTGCAGTGTGTGTATATAATGCAGTGTGTGTGTGTGTTTGTAGTGTGTGTATATAATCCAGAGTGTGTGTGTGTGTTTGTGTAGTGTATGTATAATACAGAGTGTGTGTGTTTGTGTTGTGTATATGTAATAATCCAGAGAGTGTGTGTGTTTGTGTAGTGTGTATGTATAATGCAGAGTGTGTGTTGTGTTTCTGAAGGGATGTAATTTGTGTAAAATTATTTTATTTTTAATCTTTATATTTTTTGTTTTGTCCCCCCTCCATGCTTGTTACCTGGCCAGGGAGAGGGGGGCTGTGTCAATCCCTAGGTTGTCCAGTGGCATGTACTGAGAGGGGGGGGGCAGCAAGCTGTTACCTTCCCAGCAGCTCCCTGTGTAAATCTCGCGGCCTGCGTGCTGCGTGGAACGTTGCCATGGTAACCCGTGGCAATGGCCGCGGGACTCGCAAGATTTACACAGGGGAGCTGAAGGGAGCTGCTGGGAAAGTAACAGCTTGCTGGGGGTCCCTCCAGGACCACTGGGCTCGTAATGGTCCCGGCAGTCCTAGGAGGTATTATTGGCAATATCGGTATCTATATTAGCTGATACCGATATTGCCGAAAATACCAAATATCGGCCGATAATATCGGTAAAACTGATAATCGGTCGATCCATAGTTTTAACCCTTTCAGCCCTGCGGGAGGGGGCCCTGAGTCAGGGGGGCACTCTGGGAGCCTATGGTGCCAAGAAAACTGTTTATTTTCTTTGCACTATAGGATCCATTTAATCACCTCTCTTTTTGGTGCCACTGGTGAAATTCAGAATCAATAATCCAAACAAAATGCTCGGCCATTGCGCATTTAATTTTATTTGGCTGTATTTTGACTCACATCTCATGAATATGAATGATTACCCGATCAGCCCAAATTTGCAATCACCTGACTGGCCCAAATTCTGACTAACTGCAGTTTGAAACAAAACATATCTCCAAGTCTAGTATTCACTTACAGCAGGAAATATAATAACCAAAAGATGAAATGCCCTTACCCTTGGAAACGCGTTGAAGGTTTTATAATCCTTCACAGCATATGATTTGTTGTTTGTAATAATAGTGACTTGTTAACACCAGAATACTGATCTTTTGCATTAAAAGATAATAAAACCCTCAGTTCATTTGGAAGGTACAGTGAGTACATCATGTTTTTTGCTATTATATATACAGACATACATTTAAAACCGAAGTGTTTTATAAAGTCACGCAATACACTGTTTTATTTTTCTGTGGATTGGGTTGGGTTCATAAAGGCTACCTAAGTCCAATATTTATTTTTCTTATTCAATATTATTTTAATGTAGTTATTGTTCTGCTGCAGTGTGTTTTTAGACATACACTACTTAGTTTTATGTATCTGTATTGTTTTCTTTTATGTGTGTTAAAGTAGTCTACAGATGCCAAATCCTTCCCTACCACTGGGTTATAATTTACTGTAAATAAATTTTATATAAAAATGTTTGCACATCTTGCAATTTAAATGACTTCCCAATATGTGCTTGAACATATTGTACAGTATATCTGAGATTGTTCAAGCATGACAAAATTGTACTAAAGTTAACTCCTATAATCCTCCTTGTTTTTTTTTTTTTGTTTGTTTTTTAATATTTAGAGGTTCAGAAATATGAGAGCATCATTCCATGACAATTTGGAGTTGGAGCAATGCATATATTAATTTAAAGATAATGTGTCAAAGGGTATTACTAAATGAATGTGGATGTGTGATTGCTTCCCAAACCCAGAAAATTAGCCCTCTTAAAGTGGAGCAGTTACCATGGAAACTAATAGATTCGGCAAGTAAATTTAAATAATTTCATTTTAATGATGTACATGTAGAACTTAGTAGCACTTTACAATTGGCAAAATTCTTTGAAAATAACCTATTGTCCCCCCCCAACCCTCACCCATTTGCGGCAGGTAGGTGCCCTAAATGATAATTGGGGGGACCTTTTGTTCCACCAGCCCCCACCCATAAGCTGCCCCTGTGGCTAGAGGGCCCCCAGTAACCTCCCCAGTAACTAGTCGCCCCCAATAAACAAATACCCTACCTACCCTAATAATCGTAAGGATTTAGAATAAACTAAATACCTGAAAAATAACAAATAATACTTACCATTAGATGTTTTTTCTTCCATCATCTTTTTTCCGCCACCAAAAAAGGGGCAAATAAAACAGAAAGTCACGTTTAACTATTAAAATAAAAAAGGACTCCATCACCAAAAAAAAGAAAAGAAAAGAAAAAAATAAATGAGTGAGCTTGCAGGAATGGGAAAGGCCTTTCCAGGCTGTGCAATTTGACTCAGAGCGCTCTGACAGGTAAATCTTGAGGGAGGCAGAATTTATGTTAATATGGGGGGGAGGGTCATATTTAAGAACTGTGCTCCCAGCCACTTTCCAAATTCCCTCCATGTCCAATCTTCCATATGACCCCCATAGAGTGCACAGCTCCCCACTGCTTCTGTTTCTTAATATTACAAGGAGGAAACTGCGAGCTGGTAGCTCCCCCCTTGTAATTAATTAAACAAACGAACAACAAATTACAATTCATTTGTTTTAATTTTTATTCGTTCATTTTTCGGACCAATAGCCAAAATCTTTGTCTGAAATTTGAACAAAAGTTAATGCCCAAGTCTACAATTGGATTTCACAAGAATTTCACAATGCAAGCTAGTGTGGGCCTATGAAGGCCCTGCGGTAGATGTCATCCAGGATGGCGGAGCTTAGGACATGGATACAGAGAATAACTGAAGCAGTAAAAAGGGTGAAATGGGGGACCTAGAGGCATTTGAAGGTGACTAAGGGGACAAAAAAAGTCAATTTTTTTTTGTCTTTGTTTTTTGTTTAAAGCTGATGCAACTATGACAGTCTTGATATAATGACAGTACTGTTGCAAGGTAATGCAGCATATGAAGTAATGCAGTAGATCTTCCAGGTAGAGAGAAAATGAGTGAAAATAACCAAACCGGAGAAGCACAATGGGGAAACCGGAAGATAGAAAATAGGTCACATCTGCAATCAACAGTGCTTATGACTATTACAAGCTGTTTGAAGTTTTTACCTCTTTTTGCTTTCACGTGTATGTTTTAGGATAAGTAAATGTGGTATGATTGTGAGTCTGACGTGTATGTGAGAGAGCTGCCTAAATTAAAGGGACATTATAGTCACCAGAACAACTACAGCTTCTTGAATTTGTTCTGGCAAGCAGAATCATTACCTTCAGACTTTTTGCTGTAAACACTGCCTTTTCGGAGAAAAGGCAGTGTTTACATTACAGCCTAGTGATAACTTCGCTGGCCACTCCTCAGATGGCTGTTAGAGATCCTTCCTGGGTCATGCATGCCTAAAATTGCATCCAAACATTCAGTGTCTCCTCCATCTGCAAGCAGAATTCATTGATTCAATTCATCTCTATGAACAGATGCTGATTGGCCAGGGCTGTGTTTGAATCATGTTGGCTCTGCCCCTGATCTGCCTCTTTGTCAGTCTCAGCCAATCCTATGGGGATGCATTGTGATTGGATCAGGCCACCACTTCTGATGATATTGGCAGACAGGTTTTAACTATTCTGAGTCAAACAGCATGCAGAGCTACAGCTTCAGGCTTGAATAAAAGTAAGATTTTGCGATTTGTAGGGAGGCATAAGGGGTCCAGGGGGGCTAGATGGTGGTTTTAACACTATAGGGTCAGGAATACATGTTTGTGTTCCTGACCCTATAGTGATCCTTTAAAGTGTGTTGTGTGAGAGAGACTAACTTTCCTTATATGCAGTAAATTCATTTTGCTAGCTTTTGGTGGTTTGTCTTCTAAATTCTAGCTAAGTTTAAGCTCTTCCATAATGAAGGATTTGATTGCGTTGTATATTAGTTGTATTTGTTTGTTAACAATAAACTGTGGTGAACCCACAAACCAACTGCAAAACTGAGACCAGAATAGATATTTAACATTTTGTCCTGAAAAGTAATTCTCAATACATGGGTGAGTGTGCCCCTAAATGCCTTTATAACTGCATTGGATTGCAAAATCATGGAAACCCAAATTAGTACTATTTACATGCAATCTATTTAAATGTTAAAGTATATTCTCCCTATAACACCTCTCTATGTTAATGTAAAACTTGTTGTCCTTTTTGCTTGTCACATGCTTGTTCGGGAAAAGCAAAACGCATTTCTTGAAACTTCAAACCTAGCCTACACCCTGGTTCATTAATTTCCTCTACTTCTGCCTATTAGCATGTACAGACATATCTGAAACTCAAGGACACTGCTTACTGAAAATGCTCTGTTTTGGTTTCCCAGCACTGAGGATACATAATGAAGCCTTCAGACTCTAACATTAAATGTGTGTTCTAAGTATATTGATTTTCAGTTTGAAACAGTAGTTCATGTTGTTTTTGGGCATGTGAGAAAATAGGCCAATGTATGATGTACTTATACATTAAGCTCTGAATTAGAACGTTCTACGTAAAAGAAAATGTGCATCTTTGTTGCTAGAGATTGTAGTTAAGGAAATTGTAACATTATGAGACAGTTGTGCATGTGTATCGCTGCAATTAAGCTATATGCAACCCTAAACACAATAATAGAATGCCATCTTTAAAACCAGTTGATTACCCCCTCAAAAATGAGGTGGTAATCAACCTTTTGTGTATCCCTAATACACATTGTAGCAGACCACGGGTAAACAACCGGTTACCTCCGCAAATTCCTTCCTTCAGCCGCTCAGGAACCACTCTAGAATATAAAGAGACCAATTTCCCCCAGTAACTGGACAACACACAGCTCTGGAGGTACAACACTGATTGAATTATTTTTATTTTGTCACACATGGTTTTAAATGCACAGACCCCTACATGTGGTCTCCAACACAAAACAGGGATTTCCATCCCAAGAAGCTCATTGGGGATGGAAGAGGGACAAAGCAGCCAGTTCATACTGGGCTGGCAGTGTCCCTGTGGCAATGCCCTGCTGTGACAGGAAAAGGAAGGGGGAGGGGGGAGGCACAGACAAGTAATACATTTCACTTACCTATACTCTTCAGAGCTGCTGACACACAGGACTCCTAGCCCCCCCCCCCCCACACACACACACACAACACCCCTACCCCCCCCCCCCCACATACACAGCACCCCTACCCCCCACACACACAGCACCCCTACCCCCCACACACACAGCACCCCTACCCCCAACACACACAGCACCCCTACCCCCACACACACACAGCACCCCTACCCCCCAAACACACACAGCACCCCTACCCCCCACACACACAGCACCCCTACCCCCCCCCACACACAGCACCCCTACCCCCCCACACACCCAGCACCCCTACCCCCCCACACACAGCACCCTTACCCCCCCACACACACAGCACCCCTACCCCCCCCCCCCCACACACACACACAGCACCCCTACCCCCACACACTGACGCTGCTCGGGATACTTGGGAAGGAGCGAGCAATACTCCATCTCCCCCTGGATCTTACTCCACTGCTGGGGAGAGAGACCGACCGTCTCCATCCCCTGAACTCATACTGCCGCTGGGGAACGCACACTGCCACTGGGGAACAAGACCGGTTGTCTCCATTCCCTGGACCTCACACTGCCGCTGGGGAGGAAGGACGGAACACTTATCTCCATGGACCTACTGTGTGAAGTCTATCAAGTCTCCAGTCTCTGGAACCTGCTGCTGGGGTGTGGGTATCCCCCACCGTGCCCTCTTGCTTGCCAGTTCTGCGGTGCGCTGCAGGTACTTGGCCGCTATTTTCTTCGTGTGCTGTCTGTATTTTTCAGCAGGGTTTTCCCAATCTCTCTGAGCCAGGACATAGGCTTGTGCCTCTGAGATGGTCCTGGTGACGGCTCAATTATACAAATTTGAAATAATGATATAAATATATAAAATTAAGCTTAAATTTATTAGTATCTCCAACAAATGCAATACATACACACAGACTGCTTAACACATTCACACACCGACTGCTTAATACACACACAGTCCGCTGAATACACTCACAGCCGCTGAACACAGTCCGCTGAGTACTCACACACAGACAGACACAGTCTGCTGTATACATACACTGCTAAATACACACACACAGGCTGCTGAATACACGCACAGTCCGCTGAATACACACACACACAGTCCGCTGAATACACACACAGTCCGCTGAATACACACACAGTCCGCTGAATACACACACACACAGAGTCCGCTGAATACACACAGTCCGCTGAATACACACAGTCCGTTGAATACACACACAGTCCGCTGAATACACACACACACAGTCCGCTGAATACACACACACAGAGTCCGCTGAATACACACACACACAGTCCGCTGAATACACACACACACAGTCCGCTGAATACACACACACAGTCTGCTGAATACACACACACACACAGTCTGCTGAATACACACACACACACAGTCTGCTGAATACACACACACACACAGTCTGCTGAATACACACACAGTCCGCTGAATACACACACACAGTCTGCTGAATATACACACACAGATTGTTGAAGGGGCTTAGGGGTGCTGCATGTGTGTGGGGGTAGGGGTGCTGTGTGTGTGCATGTGTGTCGGGGGTAGGGGTGCTGTGTGTGTGGGGGGTGGGGGTGCTGTGTGTGTGTGGGGGGTAGGGGTGGTGTGTGTGTGGGGGGTAGGGGTGGTGTGTGTGGGGGGTAGGGGTGCTGTGTGTGTGGGGGTAGGGGTGCTGTGTGTGTGGGGGGGTAGGGGTGCTGTGTGTGTGGGGGGGTAGGGGTGCTGTGTGTGTGGGGGGGTAGGGTGCTGTGTGTGGGTTGGGGTAGGGGTGCTGTGTGTGTGGGGGTAGGGGTGCTGTGTGTGTGGGGGGTTGGGGTGCTGTGTGTGTGGGGGGTTGGGGTGCTGTGTGTGTGGGGGGGTTGGGGTGCTGTGTGTGTGGGGGGTAGGGGTGCTGTGTGTGTGTGGGAGAGTAGAGGGGTTGTGTGTGGGGGGGTAGGGTTGGTGTGTTTGGGGGGTAGGGGTGGTGTGTTAGGGTAGGGGTGGTGTGTTGGGGGGGTAGGGGTGGTGTGTTGGGGGGGTAGGGGTGGTGTGTTGGGGGGTAGGGGTGGTGTATGTGTGTGTGGGGAGGAGTAGGGGTGCTGTGCTGTGGGGGTAGAGACATTAAAAAAAATATATATATATGGGGGCAGCCATCCCTGGTGGTCCGGTGGTGGTAAGTATGTGTCTTGTCTCTTCTATCCTCCCACGCGATGTTGTGTGGATCGTTGCCATGGTAACGAGCAGCAATGCTCCATAAAGATTGCTCGCGGGAGGACAGGAGAGCTGCTTCTTCGATCTGAAGAGAAGGGAGTTACACAGAAAAGGTGCAGCTCTGGAGAAGATAGGCTTAGGTCTTCGGCAGACCGCATGGGCCTCAACGGGACGTATTTGTGTATTAGGGAGGATAGGTAGGTTGGAGCAGCATAATGTAGGGACTTGTAAGAAAGCACCAGAATCTTAAATTGAGCCCTACATCTAATTGGAAGCCAATGTAGGGACTGACAGAGGGGGGAGGTGTGGGCGGACAGGAAAATGAGCCTTGCTGCCGCATTTATTATAGATTGCAGCGGTGCAATCTGGGAACACATAAGACCAGTTAGAAGGGGATTGCCGTGGTCGAGGCGGGAAAGAACAACGGCATGGAACAGCACCTTAAATAAGGGCGGATGTTTTTGAGAAAGAAGCTGCAGGTTTTGGCCATCCACTTGACTTGAGGGGTGAAGGAGAGGTCGGAGTCAAAGGGAACACCTAGGCTGCAAGGTAGAGGTGATGGTGGCGCCGTTGACTTGGAGAGAGACAGACATGGGAGTAGCAACACTTGAGGGTGGAAAGACCAGATGTTCTGTTTTGGACAGGTTGAGTTTAAGGAAGTGAGCAGCCATCCAGTTGGAAATCGCGGAGAGGCAGTCAGAGACACAAGTCAAGATGGGCGGAGAGAGATTGGGAGAGGAGAGGTAGATTTGTGTGTAAATAATAATGGAAGCCAAAGGAGATGATGAGTTTACCAGGTGAGGCAGTGTAGATCGAGAACAGTAGGGGACCAAGGACTGAACCTTGGGGGACACCAACAGAGAAAGGTTGGGAGGAAGAGGCAGAGCCAGAGAAAGAAATACTGAAAAAACAGTGGGACAGGTAGGGGGAGCACCACGAGAGAGTAGTTTCCTGTAGACCAAGATTACGGAGAATGAGTAGAAGCTGTTTATGATCAACAGTGTCAAAGGCAACGGAAAGATCAAGGAGAATTAGGATAGAGTAATGGCCGTGAGATTTAGCAGCGTCACAGCTGTTTCAACAAAGTGAGGAGCACAGAATCCAGACTGAAGCGGGTCAAGCAAAGAGTTGGATTCAAGGAAATCTGTCAATCTTGCATACACAACTCTCTCAAGGATCTTGGAGGCAAATGGCAGTAGTAATATAGGGCGGTAGTTGGATGGGGAGTTGGGGTCAAGGTTGGGCTTTTTCAGAATCAGCGTTATGGTTGCATGCTTGAAAGGTGATGGTAATGTGCCGGAAAGGGAGAGATTGAAAATTTTAGAGAGAGGGGGACAGAGTGCAGATGAGATATAAAGGAATAGGTTCAAGGGAACAGGTGGTGGGGCGGGAGGACCGGAACAGAGCAGAAACCTCTTCCGTTGTAGTAGGTGCGAATGAGCTCAGGGAGTGGGGTTGGGTGTATTGGAAGGGGAGGGAGAGAGGTTAGAGATCCCTTTCCTGATTGTAGAAATCTTCTCAGTGAAGTGAGTTGCAAAGTCTGAGGCAAACAGGGTGGTAGGAGGAGGGGGAACAACAGGGCGAAGGAGAGCATTAAAAGTGTGAAATAGTCGTTTGGGTTCTCGGGAGAGTGTGGTTATGAGGGTATTGAAGTAATTTACTTTTGCAGAGGAAAGAGCCAGAGTGTATGAATGCAGCATAAATTTATATTGGCTCTGTCATCTGTTTTGTTTTTGGGGGTTGTATGTTTTGTTGTTGTTTTATGTATTCCCCACAGATTTATATTCTCTTCACCTAGCATAGCTATATCATAATCGCCAAGTTTTCTTTTTCAGAGATGGACATCTTGAAATAAAACAATTTTAAAAATAAAACATGTAATTGATTTGACTGAATAGTTTATGTACAAGACATTTTTCAAAACCTTTCTTTTAATATTTATTTATTTATTTGACTTTGTGGTGGTAATACAATTATTTGAATGAATTGATATTGGGATATCATATGGTGAATTGTTGTGTGCTTTGTTAGATGTATAAACATTTAATTATATATTTCCTATTGTTATATTTGGTAACCATCCATGTCATGTTATACAATGTTCAGCCCTGTTCACGTTTTGTAACTCGTTTTAGAATATTGCAATTTACACACTGTAATATTTGGAGTCACATGTTTTACCCAGGCTTTTCCAAGATTCTTTGCAGGGTCGAAACACTGCCGGGTTCCTTTTGTGCAATCTCTGTAAAGGATCCTACAAAAGTATCCATTGTGGCAGTGGATTTTGTTACAAACTGACTTGGCACAAAATTATTGAATTCGCAAAATCACTTGTAGAATCAAGAACTTTGAAGTTGTATTATTTCATTTATCTCTGATGTCACAGTCAATAAATCTGAGTCTTTTTTTTTTTTTTTAACTTCTGCTAAAACAGTTGTGGCCAGTGATCTCATTTACTAATTACTCAACATGTCTGAGTCAGTAAATTCTCTGAAACCCCTTTAGAAGTTACAGTAATGTAATGCCATGGAGCTGTATTTTTATTTGATCATTCTATGACTGGTGAGTGGTAGTGTAATGCATGCAAACTAGTAAAAAACAGTAAATCAGTTTAAAGGGACGTGCATCATTTCACTTTTTTTTTTTTAACCAGCAAGTAAATACTTTTACACAAATATATAAACTACACTGCTCAAAAAAATAAAGGGAACACTTAAACAACACAGTGTAACTCCAAGTCAATCACACTTCTGTGAAATCAAACTGTCCACTTAAGAAGCAACACTGAGTGACAATACATCTCACATGCTGTTGTGCAAATTGGATAGACAACAGATGGAAATTATAGGCAATTAGCAAGACACCCCCAATAAAGGAGTGGTTCTGCAGGTGGTGACCACAGACCACTTCTCAGTTCCTATGCTTCCTGGCTGATGTTTTGGTCACTTTTGGATGCTGGCGGTGCTTTTACTCTAGTGGTAGCATGAGACGAAGTCTACAACCCACACAAGTGGCTCAGGTAGTGCAGCTCATCCAGGATGGCACATCAATGCGAACTGTGGCAAGATGGTTTGCTGTGTCTGTCAGCGTAGTCTCCAGAGCATGGAGGCGCTACCAGGAGACAGGCCAGTACATCAGGAGACATGGAGGAGGCTGTACGAGGGCAACAACCCAGCAGCAGGACCACTACCTCCGCCTTGTGCAAGGAGGAACAGGAGGAGCACTGCCAGAGCCCTGCAAAATGACCTCCAGCAAGCCACAAATGTGCATGTGTCTGCTCAAACGGTCAGAAACAGACTCCATGAGGGTGGTATGAGGGCCCGACGTCCACAGGTGGGGGATGTGCTTACCGTGCAGGACGTTTGGCATTTGCCAGAGAACACCAAAATTGTCAAATTCGCCACTGGCGCCCTCTGCTCTTCACAGATGAAAGCAGGTTTACACTGAGCACATGTGACAGGCGTGACAGAGTCTGGAGACGCCGTGGAGAAAGTTCTGCTGCCTGCAACATCCTCCAACATGGCCGGTTTGGCAGTGGGTCAGTAATGGTGTGGGGTGGCATTTCTTTTGGGGGCCGCACAGCCCCCCATGTGCTCGCCAGAGGTAGCCTGACTGCCATTGAGTACAGAGATGAGATCCTCAGACCCCTTGTAAGACCATATGCTGGTGCGGTTGACCCTGGGTTCCTCCTAATGCAAGACAATGCTAGACCTCATGTGGCTGGAGTGTGTCAGCAGTTCCTGCAAGACAAAGGCATTGATGCTATGGACTGGCCCGCCCGTTTTCCCCAGACTTGAATCCAGTTGAGCACATCTGGGACATCATGTCTCGCTCCATCCACCAATGTCACGTTGCACTACAGACTGTCCAGGAGTTGGCAGATGCTTTAGTCCAGGTCTGGGAGGTGATCCCTCAGGAGACCATCCGCCACCTCATCAGGAGCATGCACAGGCATTGTAGGGAGGTCATACAGGCACGTGGAGGCCACACACACTACTGAGCCTAATTTTGACTTGTTTTAAGGACATTACATCAAAGTTAAGTATTTCAGAAGAATATTTAATTAATTCAGATCTAGGATGTTATTTTTGTGTTCCCTTTATTTTTTTGAGCAGTGTATAATACACAATATGCACTTGACAATTTTTTTTTTTTTTAATTCTTATTTTTGAGTGCATGGATAGACAATATCGCTTACTCTGCCACAACAGCGTTTGTAAGCAAGGACATTTCGTATTGGTGTTACATTTGTGGCATTTGAACAGTGCACATTTTTATAAATAAATGCATGAACAGAGCATATATTTATCTTGGATAGGCATTACATTTAGATTTCCTAGCTTAATCTACGCTTTATGTGAAGAGTATGCATGTTAATCAAGTACAGTGCTTGCAAGTTAACTGTGGGAAACATAAGGTGAGGGCAATGCTAGATATGCTAGGGTAAGATATAGGCTCCTGAAGTCTAACCCGCTATGTTGCTGGTACCTAGCTAGTTTGACTGTAGAGGTCGGCATATCGCTTATGAGTTACTTAACCCTTAGTGAAGGTCGCATTAGGTGGACGACATAGTTTAACATAAAAGGATATAGCATGTGATTAATATTCAGGCTAATTTACGCTGTAAAAGCAAATTATAACATTGCGATCATTCGCCTGTCACAGGGAGGTCAAGGCATGAAAAAATAAAGATAAAAAAAAAAAAAACCTAGTCCTCCATGACTGCATAGATGTGGTAGCGTGACAGCAGTCCAGGCCGCCGCACGGCAGTGAGAGTTAATGAATGTCAGCCTACACCTGTGGTCGGCTCTGGCAGGGCACATACCGAAAAGTCCCATGGGGCCTTGGCGTCGCTGATCATAGATGCTGCAGGGACTCCGCCATTGCCTCCCGGTCCTGTGTGAGTGCATTGGGTGGTGGGGATGTATGCATTGTGGTGTGACAGTTTCTCTGCTCCCCATGCTGCTTGGCGAGTGTAAGACTCTGTGTGTGTCCCCTTGACGTAGAGATATAGCCCTTCAGAGCGCTGTTTGCGGCTGTATGTCGCTGCACTTGGGCAGAGCGTTGACGGCTTTCTTACCGTCGCCTGGTGTAGGCCGGGTATAGGCCCCTCGAGTGCGACGTTTTAGTTTGTGGGGCGGCGGGCTGGATTTGGGTGGCTCTCCGAGCTTTGAGGTGTTGCTTTCTCCTGCGCCCTTTGCCAGCTCTTTTCATCTTGAGGGTCACTTGCTTATGGCTGGGGCTGTGTGATGGCCCTTCGGGTACTTTCATCACTGCCTCCTGGGGCTGGGCTTGCTTCATCCTGTCGGCTAGCTTTATCCAGAAGGCCGCAAAGGTACGTTCTAGCCGTGCCATTATATCACGTGCTTCTGCCTTCTCATGTGCTTTACACGTGGTGTCCGCCATTTTGCCCTGCTATAGTGTTACAGGCTTGCTGTGTTGGGTCATCGCTTGTCTCCTGGGTAGTCGGGCTTTCTCCCAGGGTTGGACCGGGATAACCCCCACTAGTCCGAGGGGGGGGGGGGAGTTTCATGTCTCCCGGGCCGCTAGCGAGAGGACGGGGAAAGCAGATGTCTCTCCCTGGGTCTGGCGCCCACAGGCCGCCGTCGTTCATCACTGGACTCCGTGTTCCGATTTTCTTCCGAGTGGTATCGGGAGGTTCGGCGTGGCACACTGAGCTCAGGCAGGGTGGTCTCGTATATGTGAGTACCTGTATTGCCGTTTTTTCACGATTAATCAAGTTTAGCTGCAGGAGCTCTGTGAACCCTCCCCCCCGCCGCACTTGACAAATTTTAACTTGATGCACACTCATGACGTCTTTCGTCTTTCAACCAACGATATTCCTCCTGTAGTTTGTTTGCTTGGACTGAGCATTTGTGGGACATCAGAGGTATGAGTTCTCATTAACTTCTCAGTGACTGGTGAATAAAACTTTTGTTTATGTACCATTCACAGCTTACAACTTATGATAATGCTGGTAGGTTATAATCACTTTGTGAGCCATTCTTGAACTTTCTTTTCCTTTTTTCCCCCTCTTTTCTTTTTTAAACACACTGTTGTAAACTCATTGTTTTTAGGGATACTGTACATTTCACACTTGCTCTAAGGGAACTATGATTAAAGAGAATTTAGTATTTTTGGGTTTCAGTATATTTGAGGAGATGTCAATCCTAACGTTTTCATCTTGTTAGAAAAAAAAAAAACTTAACATGCAAAAAAAGTAAAAAGTAGGGTGATTTCCTAATGATGCTTGGAAACAGTCTTACAATCTTGAAGCCAGCAGTGTCTCTTTAAAATTATAATGAGCCATTTCACTGACAGCAGAAATAAATAGGTATGTAAGCATGTGTTCTGTCAGTACGCGCTGGCAAGCGCTACTCATAAAATATACAGCCAGCTGAAGAGAAACTTTTCATTCTCTGCGGGAGTTCTTGAAAAATGCTTGGTGCTTTCCAGTTTTGAAAGTTAGCTGTAACCCTGCTGTTGTGTGTGCTTGTAAGCTGCACCGTGATGCAATTGGCTTAATCATCACCATTATGTGGCGTTGTATGAAGTGAATTCAGTCTTGCAATTTGTCAAGAAATAAATAGCAGCGCGATATCAAACAAGCTGGTTCCATTCAGGACTAGAAAGGAAGAAAACCTTTCAAATGCATAAGTGGTATATTTATTTCCCGTCTGTGTGCGGAATTGCAAGTCATTTCTGTAGTGCTTAAACTCTGCTGAAAGGCTGAGGCTGTGGAGCATATTGTTCAGTTATTAGAAGATGTTTTTCTTTCTTTCTTAGAGGTCAAACCGGATCAGAATTCAGTATGGTTCACATTCCTCATAGTGATAGAAAAAAAAAAAAAATACTTCTTTCTTTTCGGGCTCCTTTTATCATATTCAGATGGAAACTGATGCTAATGATTAAGTCAACATTAGCCTTATCTCGCTGCTAACCTAGAAGGTAGCTGAGTGCCGCCACTTTATGGAAAAACTATAATAAAATATATTGCCTGTATATTCAGAACCAACACAATATCTGAATGTGGATGTTTAAATGAATATTCTGTAAGGATGCCATCTGCTGGCTGTCCGAGATGCTTGCGTGCAGGCCAAGAAAGAATTTATATAATAGTGATAGAAATGTGTTATTGTCAGCATTGTTACAGTGCCAACATATTCTGCACCACTTGGCAGTTATACAGTGGGTGCATTTTACACCAAGTAATTGACAGACAAAATAAATTTTGACAAATACAAAAGGTGAAGAGTTCCCTGCATGTGTCCACTGTCAAAGGTTTAAATCAAATCTTTCTGTGAGACATGGGTGCTCTCCAAATTACTTTTCCATTCTCGTAGTTTCTAAATAATGTAGTTTCAGTGGTATTTTTATGTTATGAGTACTAAATGGACATGTTGTGTGTTATCCGTAAAGAACCATTGGAGGTACGAATGTGCAGCCAATCTGCGCATCGCTCCTCCAAACAAATGTTATATGCAGCATTTCATTCCCAAGCAGAGTTTTTCCCAAATATTGCAATGTTTTACGGTGACAGGACCTCTGCACCCAGACTATTTCAATGCGATGAAGTGCTCTGGGTGACTATTGTGTTCCTTTAAATAAACGATTGCTTGCACCAAGATCTGTGAGCAATGTCTGTGCTACAGTTTTAATTACCATGCTTTACATAAAAAATACCACTTTCTCCCCCAAAATACCACCCTCAACCCAAACACGGTTGTCTCTGTAACAAGTGACTTGTGTGACCAGTACCTTGCAACAGATTATGGGTTACATTTTGTAAGCCTGACATACATATGTATATTCCCAAAAATATATCCCATTTTTAAAAATAAATATATATATACAAATATATATCACATTCTGCTTACTTCCGATCATTTTCCCTATGCTATACATGCTTACAATATTAATAAAAAAATGTGTTATTTTGCAAGTAACTAATATATTCTGTTCTTCCCTGCAGTGAGTGGTTGTGCTTCTCTTGCACAGCTAACTGCATTTTTCTATGATCAGAGAGAAAACACTTCACACCTTCAGCATCCTGCTTATTCCAGTCAAGTTTCTACAGTAGGCATCGGAATGCAAGGTGTCTTTGAATAAAAAAAAAAAAAAAAAAGCACTCTTTTCAAGCCCGACAGAGCAATTGAAGTGAGAATTGAAAGAGTGAGAGGGGGAACCACTTGACTCTCTCTGAGATCTTGGAACATATTTGCTTCCTCGCTTCCCCCACTCTGCAACACTTTGAAATGTATTATGGGGAGAAGAAAATTATGTGTTCAGAGCAAGCAAAAATAAAGGGAGGAAAGGTAAACACTGCTTTTCTCCTGACTGTCCAGATATTATATTTTGTTCAACTTATCTCAAGTCATTGCTAGATAAAATACAGAAATACCACCTCTACCAAGATTAGGTGTCAGTGAGTTTAGAATTCACTGACCACCCCACCCCTAGCGGTCTTCATTGGCTTTCCCATAACCATCTCACACCAACTCAATATCGTGTGCACATGCTTCGAAAATAATCATTACATTGCACCTGTCAAGACCCATGTGAGAAAAATGTTTAAATTATATTTTTTGCTAGCCAATATCAGAAATTATCTTTATATATTTCATTATTTTACTTTCTTTTTTTTTATATTCTTTATTTTTCCATCTTGGCAGACATAGTGATAGATCATTAGCATATTGGCTTATGCAAAAGCCAAGTAACATGTCATGCATTTGAACAGTGTTATATAATAAGCAACCAGAGACACTGCATGTTCATCGTAAGTAATATCTTCGTCACCGTTCACCAAGGAGTTTTTAATTAACTCTTAACAAACACTAACTTGTGTCACATTCAATTTCTAACAAGTTTTTTCACTTATGCTATCTTGTGATGTGCCCTATCCTCTATACCACCTTTTTAAAGATTCATTTATGTTTGGTCTGTTGTTGCATTATTCTTTGGTGGATATAGTTGCGTGACCAGGTACATACATGGTACATTCAAGTATACGTATACATTGTGTAATGCAACTCGTACAGTATTATTGTCGTTGTCACAAGCCAAAATGTACTGTTGTTGGCAATACATTTTTACACTTACACAGTAACCAGTTAAATAAAAGAGAGGAGAGTAACGGATAGAGAGGGGAAGGGGGGTCCTCAAGCGGAGATCGGAGTTTCGTCTGGATTACACTGGCTTGCCCTCGGGGTGGCAATGCCTCATGTTCTAGTCTCAGTCTTCTCTATCAGTGGCCTTCCAGGGTTCCCAAACCTTTTCATATATTTTTATAGTACCTCTCACTAGTGCCGTGAGGTGGTCCATGACGTGGATGTCTCTTATTTTGTGTATCACTGTTTGGATCTGGGGGATTTCGGGTTTAAGCCATGCCTGTGCCATGGTGAGTCTAGCTGCCAGGGTGATTTTACGTAGGAGTTTTTGATCCCTTCCTGTCCAGTCGTCCATTGGTCTGGACAACAGGCACGCCCATGGGTCTATGCCTACCCTTCTTTGGAACACTTTGTCTTAGAGGTTCCCTACTTCTCTCCAAAAGGCCTGTGCCTTCGGGCAGTCCCACCACATGTGCTTGTACGTCCCTTTATGTCCGCTGCCCCTCCAGCACAGGTCATCAGGGATTTTGCGCATGTGGTATAGCTTCCCTGGGGTGGTATACCATCTAAACAGGGTTTTGTAAGCCTGTTCCTGTTGTGAAAAACATATCGAGGTGGCCTTATTTGCCTCCCATATGTCTCTCCAGTCTGTGCCCTCTAGGACCTCTCCCAGATCTGAGTCCCATTGGGTCGTGTAATGTAGATCCCCCCAATCAGTGTTTTTGAAGCTAAGGTGTGCATAAAGTGACAATATGAGCCCTTTCGGGGGGTTTTCTTTTAGGCACATTTTCTCGAAGCCCGTTGGTGTAGTCCGCTGCAGTTTTTGCTAGGCTGTGTTGTGCGAAATCCCTGATCTCTATGTATCGAAATAAATCTGAGGGTGTTAGCCTGGTCTTTTCTGCCAGGGCTTCGAATGTTAGTATCTGGTTGCCCTCATACAGGTGGATCGCCTGCTGTAGGCCCGCCCTCTCTATGTTCTTAAAGTCTCTGGCGCGCATTACTGGTGGGAAAGCACTGTTTCTCAGGACTGGCATCATTGGGGAGGGTGAGGTAGTTTGTGTTTTGTACCTGTGGCGTCCCAGACTCTTATGGAATTCAGGATTGCGGGGCATTGGGTGCGTAATAGGGCCCTGTGTTCTTTTGGTAGCCATATATAAAATTGGGGTAGGTCTGCTCCCATAATGCCTGCCTCTAGGTTTGCCCATCGTCGGTCTCCCGGTGCTGAGTGCCACATGGCAATCTGGGCTATCTGGGCCGCGAGGTAGTAGTTGTGGAGATGGGGCAGGCCCAATCCTCCCCCATCCTTGGGTCTATACAGAACATTCCTGGACACCCTGTGTCCTTTGCGCTGCCATATGAAGTCTCCTATAGTCTTTTGTAGGGGGGCCAGGTCAGATTTTGAAACAGGGATGTGTAGTGCCTGGAAGAGGAAGAGGAGTCTGGGTAGTATATTCATCTTTATCGTGTGAACCCTTCCTATCCACGACAGGGGCTTGTCTATCCATTTGTCTAAGTCTGTGCTGAGAGTTTTGAGGAGGGGATTGTAGTTGGCTCTGTATAGGTGTGTGGGGTCTACGGTGAGCTGTATCCCCAGATATTTTATGGCTGCGTTTGCTATGGGTATTCGGTAGTGTTCTCGTATGTATGTCACATCTGTTGGTGTGACGTCTATTGGGAGCACCGTGGATTTGGCCAGGTTTACCTTGTAACCTGAGAGTTTGCCATATTCCGTCAGTTCTTGGGTCAGGGTTCTCATTGCGTCTCTTGGGTTCGTGAGGGTGATAAGTACGTCATCGGCGTATCCGGAGACTTTGTAAGTCTGGCCGCCTACCTCTATTCCCTGGATAGCCTGGTTAGAGCAGATTGCTTGTAGTAGGGGTTCTAATGTGAGCACAAAGAGGAGGGGGGAGAGCGGGCACTCCTGCCGTGTACCGTTGTGCAATGGGAAGGGGGCTGTCTGTGCTCCCGGGATACGAATATACGCTTTGACGTCTGTGTACATGGCTTGAACTGTCGCGATGTATGTCTCGGGGTCATTATTTTACTTTCATGGGCTTCAGAGCTATTCTGCCTATGTGCCAAAGGCATAGCCGTGAAGGCTACTAATGTAGAGCTCGATGTGAAATGCTGACATAAAGGAATTATAGGTTGTATCATTTGGGGAGTTTACTTTAGAAGTATACTTATGTGAAAAGAAAGAGGAATTTTAGGACTTGATTTAAAAAAAAATGTAAACATAGTATAAAACGCTGTCATACAAAGCACTTGTATAATATATGTTTAATTTTAAGGGTAACATGAGATCTTTTTTCTGTGATATAGTAACAATATATTGAAACAGACAAAATAGTTTTTCATATAATGTCACTTGCATCCTAGTACTGGTTGTGATTCCCAAAATATATGGCTACTTTTCCACTGAAGGATGAAATTTTATACATTGCTAAAAAAAAAAAAAAAGAAATATATCTCAATGTCATATATTTCATTATTTCAGATATTATTTCATTTATTTTTTTTATTTTTTGCCTTTTACTAATTTATGAAGAGAAAATGTTGATTGCTCTTGAAAAAGGCCACTAGAATCTCTCACAAGGCACATTGAAGTTAACTTAATATGACAGGATGTAAAAGTGCTTTGAAGTTTAGTGTAAATTCTAATTATCTTGACAAATCTAGCAAACAAGCTGCGCCAATGGAAAGGTTATTATGTAGTAAAGGATTGTAACGAATTATTTTTTTTTTTACTGTTTCATATTTCTGCTTCTTTGCAGCATATTAATTTGCTTTGCTTTTATTTATTTTATTCTCTTTGTTTATTTCTCAATTTTTTTTAAAATAATTTTTGTCATGCTGTTTGGGTCTTTTTTATTGAGATTTGTTTTATTATTTCTCCATAATTTTCCTCTTATGTTACATTTGTCATGCTGTTTTTTTTTTTACCATTCATACATTTCTCCCAGGTCTCTCCAAAAACCCTTAATGAGGTACTTTCTGGCTCACCAGGTTAGCCTTGGATAGCTAAGATGCTTATTGCATAAAACGTCTTAAGAAGAAAGACTCTGAAATGCATCCTAAATCTCAGTGATCAAATAGCTTTTTGAACAGTCTAAGAGTATGCCTGCCTCCTTAACAATATAACTGAAGTTTGCAAGTTTTGTCTGCTCAAATAAATAAGAAAAATGATGCCAAAACCATAAATTTTATTTATTAAAACCGATTCTAGATATTGCTTATAATGCAGGTTTTATGGTTTACCATGTATCGTTTTAATTAAGACGACACCCTTTTTTTGCTAATATGTCACATGATACATGAATTCATAGAACTAACTTCAACAGCTGTGTTGCCAGAGCAACAGCAGAAACTTGTAAAACCTTTCTATTTAAGCTTTATTTGATTAGGAGGCTTGAGAAAATAAATTTAAACAAAAATCTGCTTTATTCTTCTCACGGAGGAAATTTGAGGCCTGCTTTTTCTTATTTCATCCTAGATCTCTGCCATCTTAGCATTACTTGTGGATCTCCATTGTGCTCATGGCTGTTAGTCGAAATCTGGCTCCTCCATTTTATCTCTGCTTCTTTATCTGTTTCCTGTTTCCTTGTCTTGTGTGGTGGAGTTGAGTATCTTTGTGTCAGCACTCAGTTTATGTTGTTTATGTCTAAAGAACGTTGCCTTATAGCTCTGATATGCCATTTTGTAATGCCAACAGAATTCTGATAAATATGCTCCAGGGTCATTTAGGGTATTGTTATTGACTGGGTATCTGTTAGGGTCATGCTCTAAAACAGCAGGTGTGGAGGTCTACTCCATGGTGCACTTAGCAATCGTCTTTACGTCAATACAATGTCCCTATAAAAACTGCATTGTGAATTTGCTTCTTTTAGATACAGACTCAGAATAGCTGAATAAATAAGTACATTTGTTAAATGAGTTCCATTGAGTTACAAGCTATTTGCAGACTTAGAATATTAGATTGTATGCTTGTGGACAGAGATCTGTATTAAATTCATTCTGCCTGTCAAACAAAGTCAAACTATATACTAATATAGTTTGTGATGCAGAATTGTTTCATGCTATATAAAGGACCATGACTGCAACCAGGGCCGGACTGGGGATACAAAGCAGCCCTGGAAAAAAATCTGTGCCAGCCCCATAAGTCATTTGCTATGTAGTGTGTATTATTGGTATATTTATTTTTCTTGTTCAAAATATTAGTCCTTTCATGGTAATTAAAGGAACACTATAGTCACCTAAATTAGGTTAGCTAAATAAAGCAGTTTTAGTGTATACTATAGATCATTCCCCTGCAATTTCACTGCTCAATTCTCTGCCATTTAGGATTTAAATTACTTTGTTTCTGTTTATGCAGCCCTAGCCACACATCCCCTGGCTATGATTGACAGAGCCTGCATGAAAAAAAAAAAAAAAAACTGGTTTCACTTTCAAACAGATGTAATTTACCTTAAATAATTGTATCTCAATCTCTAAATTGAACTGTAATCACATACAGGAGGCTATTGCAGGGTCTAGCAAGCTATTAACATAGCAGGGTATAAGAAAATCTTAATTAAACAGAACTTGCAATAAAGAAAGCCACACAGCTCACACATGGCCGGCCGGGATTACAGGAGCCTGACCAGTGATGCATAGGGCAGTCAGCCCAGCCCCAGGTGCCGCGGCTCACTGGGAAATTTCCCGGTATCCCGGTGGGCCAGTCCGGCACTGGCTGCAACTCTGTATGCCATGACTGGCAATTATCCACTTTAAATGTTCGTAGGCCGATAAATATATTGGCATGTAGTGGTTATGGTGCCTAGTCTGCCCCTTAAACATGTTTTCAAGTCAAGTAAAGATAATAAAGATTTATCTTAATTTCACTATTCTCATAATTTGTATAGACAGAAATAAATTTACAAAATATTATATTTAGAATATGTTGAACAACACCATTGTTAACACAAATAACTAAAAGTTTTGAGTCACTTTATTTTTGAAGTTCCAGAGGTAAAGACTCTGTATACTCTATAATGCTTGTGTATTTTTTTTTGTTCGCTGCTTTATGGCTTGTATATATAATAATAGGACATCCTTGTAAATAGCATCCTACTACTCATGTGGGAGCCCTAATATCTTTAATATGCAAAGTAAACAGAAGCAGTGTAACTTTCACGATCCTTGAGAACAATAAAGTTGAACTGTAAGTCTAAAATATCTACTCTGCTATGTACTGTACTGTATAGGAAGTGTGCCAAATGTACTTTGTTAGGCTCAGGGACTTCTACAGCAAATATAAATCAAAATAGATTCTAAAATTTATATCACGCTTCTCAGAAGCCCCTGAATAAATTAGGTCTTTAGTTTGGCTCAATAAGGTTTATACATGTACTATGGTCATAAAATAAAATATTTCTACAGTGTGATTGCAGCATCCATACCCTTTAGACCTGAATATGGTATAGAAATGTTCCCTCAACAGTGTAGCAGATATGGAGACAAATCTGTTCTTTATATGAGTGCACGCAAAACTATATAAATTCTCACAAGCAATTTTTTTTTTTCCCAATCGCTGGTTCTGTAGATGTGTGTGAATATGTTGCAGCTGTACAATCTTCTAAACTGTACTTTGTATTTTTAAAGCTGTATTACGGTAATTCTATTATTGTATCAGATTGCAGGCATTATTATAGTACATGCACCTTTCCTTCCTTATGAATGCTCTAAAAACTGTGATTGTCTTAGTATTTGTAAAATTTGGATGTTACGATAAAGTTCAATTGCCATCATTACATAGGTTTGCCAAACCAGGGTCGACAATAAATTCAATGTAGTTTTTTTTTTATTTATTTTTTATAAGCTTATCCAGCCTATTTTCCAATTATATATATTGCTAAAAGGAATTTTTGTGAAGAGACATAGTTTACTAGTGACTAATATCCGATTCATCCTCAGATTTGATACATTTCCCCTTTCAGGTGAAACTGAGTGATTTCTGAATCATGTCCTACATAGTTATTTTGGGGTTTTTATGATGTATGACAGCAGGAGATGCCCATCTGGTTTACTATTACAAATATGTTTTTCATCGATTTGTGATTTTGTAAAGGTTTTTTTAAATCCTCAGTTTTCGTTAATAGCTTTTAAAATAGGCAAAAAAAAAAAAGTATGGGAATAATCCAATTTTTGGTCTGTGGGTGGTACAGTAGCCTAATGTATGCAGAAGGAACATTGGCTGTGATGGAAATGGATCTGCTACATAGGAGTAAAATTATGTGCCCTCACTCGTTGGTAAAAAACCAAACCCAACAATAACAAAAAAAACAGATTTTGTGAACCGCTACATAGAAAGTAAAATTCTTATGAATAATCACTGGTCCACCTTTTTTTCTGCAAATGGTTGTACTTATGTATAGTTACAATGCTTTAAAGTGAATATTTCATTAACAGGAACAAACCTGTAAAGTATTTGTCAAGGGCACTACTTACAAACTTATAATTTATAGCATAAAGACAGCATGTATGTATTTTATAACATGAATGTGTACATATTTATTGTGCATTTTTCTTTTGTCCTTAATTTTTTATCAAGTACAGACATATTATTAAGCGAATTGTGAATAGTTATTATTCTCTCACCAAGTTATATCATTATACTAAAGCTATATAACCAGCTTTCACTCTTAAGAGAATCCATTTTTTTTTTCAATGCAATGAAAATGGAGGCCTGCCAGGCTATGCTGGCTAAAGTCACGGACAAGAGCAAGGCCTGTCTGAACTGCCACTCTGTTTTTATCCCTGCGAGTTTGCAGGGTTGGTGATTAGAGTGGCTTTCACCCAATTATGCTGTGATTATTCTGCTGCACTGTAATTGACTGGGGAGATATGCTAATACCTGTCATTTGGGATGATAAAAGATGAACGGAGGACGCAATGCATTATTTAGCTGGCTGTGTGATAGATGAGGGATGCGCAGAGTGCTTTAATTGCTGAGAAGAGAGGTTAAGCTGAACGAAAGGGTGGATTAGAAAGATTTTTCCTCTGAGTTTGGTTAAATATGAAAATAATGGAAATATGCTTTCAGACTGCAATAAGCAACAGACAAAACAATGCTGTGTTTATTTTGTATATTTTCATGTTGTCGGAATTGTTTGATTGTACAGAGGACTTTTTTGTTTTTGGTTTGGATGTTTTGTTGTTTGAACTTTCTCCTTTGAAATCACAAGATATGCGTGGAGATTGTCTTTATTTTGGTAGAGAAAAGGAGTTTTGTCCTTTTGAACAATGTACTGGAGACAGCATTGCTCATTGTATTGCAGTACTGTTGTTCTGTGTACAGACTTAATGACAATTCTTGCTAATCATTAGCCACTGGCAACAAGTCACATGATATATAAACAACATAAATTGCGCGCCAATGTGGCATTAAAGTGTTCCTTTATGGCAAAAATGAGTATCGGCCTATAATGATACCCATATTGCCGATAATGTGGGCGGCGACAGAGGCCCAGTTCACAGGGTCTTCAGTGCCTCTCTCCAACTCTCACAGGCTTCTGGACATCAAACCCACATCAACGCTCCGTGCGGCATACCGGGCTTGCAAGAGTTGGAGAGGGGAAATGCCGAAAACAGAAGCTAACATGCGCTGGGTCCCAGGGTAAGCTATTAAACTCATCAACCCTTGGTCGGTATCTTGCATTATGACTACTATAAAAATCAAATTTTACATCTATTGTAGACTTGACATTACATTGAAAAATAATTCAAAACTTTCATAACTGTGTTGTTTTACTACACCAGAAATCCTATTGTGTCAATAAAAAGTAATTTTACTTAACTTCTATACTTGTCAATAGCTGCTAGGCATGCTGCAGCCATGGAACAATTATTGGCAGATACATTTTTTTTAAGATTATACAGTACACAGTAATGAATAAATAAAAACTTTTAGCCCAGCTGCCTCCTCTTCAATGTGAAACCCCCCCGACAGCCTGTACAAAGTCACAGGACCACCAGTGAGTGTAATGGTCCCTTCCTGGCCACAGGTAAAAGGCAGGAGGGGGGGGGGGGGGGGGGAGAGATTATTGGTACCAGTTAGCGGCCCAAAAGGCCACCGATAATCTGTATCACCACATAAAAAATTATATCAGTCGATCTCTACTGCACTATATGACATAGAGGAGTGATTTAAGTAGGTAGCTTGACATTGGAAAGCTAACACATGGCTGAGGAACAGAGATTGAAGGGAGTCCAAAGAGAAAGTGATTATGAGAATTGAAAGGAAGTATGCAGAAATATGAAATGAGGAAAGAGTCAAACATTTTTAAAAGATAGCTAGGATGGTGACATTCATGGTTGGGGAGGAAGACTGTTAAATTATTGGAAGAGGTGCATAGTTTGGGTGGAGGGTGACACGTGGGCATTATATGTGTTATTTTAAAGATGTCCTTTGGGTGCTTTATGTATTAGGATAGTTAAGTGGATGTTATTTAGGGCAAGGCTTGACAAATTTGTTTGGAATCAAGGAGCCAGCATTTTTAAAACTAATAACATTTAAATTTTGAACGAGAAAAATGCAATTCTTAAAGGGATGCTGTCTATAGTCACCAGAACCACTGCAGCTTAATGTACTTGTAACATGTCACTGCAGGCTTTTCAATGTAAACACTACCTTTTCAGAGAAAAGACAGTGTTTACATTCCTGCCTTGGTACACCTGTAGTGGTAGTCACTCAGATGGCCAATAAAGGTGATTCCTAGACGCTGAACTTATGTTATACATTGATTCAATGTATCTCTATAAGGAGATGCGGATTGGCACAGCACAACCTTTTGCTGCATGTGCGCAATATCCTCCCAAAGCTTTCCTATGGGAAAGCATTGACATAACTGAGATCATAAAGATGATCTCAGCCATTGAGGCATGACAAGCTGTGGCAAAACCGGCGTGGCGTGGGAAAAAATTGGTGTAAAACACATTTGCCAAGCGAGCAGAGGGGGGCAGGTACCTAAACAGATACACACACACTTACAATAACACACAGTCAAAATGACACACACTGACAGACATATATTTTCTCATAAACTCTTAAATGTTAATTTTTACTTTAATTTATGTCCACTCAGCCTCAAGTAGGCTGCTTTGATAATCTCCCTGCAGTTTCTCTCTGCTCCTCTGTGAATGATCTGCAGTGATGCTGGGGCCACAGTGACGTCATATTCCGGCTCACCGCATCACTAAACAGTGTGAGGGAGCAGAGAGGAGCTGCAGGAGGATTGCTGCTCCCACGCTACCCCAGGCTGATGAGCTGCTCCCATGCTGCCCAGTGCGGGTGGCCGGCCGGCTCCCATGCTACCCCGTGCGGGTTGCCGGCATTCGCTAAAGGGCTGCCATGACAAAATCCCAAAATTTCTAGTCGCCATGGCGATCTGGTGCTTGGGATTTATCGAGCTCTGATGTAGTGTGATGCGAGTGGCACTTGCTAGGGTAAGAATGTGAAATTATGAGTGAAATGTGGCATGTGTTTGGCTCCTAAAATTTGTGACCAGATTACAATGAGACACATTGTTATTTAGTAATTTGAGATTTCTGTGTATCATTTGATTGCTGTGATTGGTACCATTTCTGTCAATATTATTATGTACGTCATTTACTTGTTATATATGATTGACATATTATGTGGAAAATCTTGGCTTTTTATAAATAATATTAATTATAATGTCATTCATATGACATCACAGGATTATTCACTAAAATTTAGGCAAAAATTGAAGATTTGGAAATATTCTTGTTATGGTCACAGTTTGGGTATTTTTGCCTGGGTATCGCAATATTGATTTAAATCTGTTATAATTGGTAGTTTAAAAGGGTGCTGTTTTGGATGGGGCTTAAGTCAATTGTATATGGGAGAAGCAAACAATTGACTGGCTGGTCAGAAGAGTGAAAACAGCAACAACTGGACAGGAGAGGGTTCTTCTGCTCATCTCTGTCACTGAGTTGTCTGTACAAAATGTGTACTGAGAATTGATTGACAGGTAATGGGGGGCTATTGACCATTGTGGGTTATTTTTATTTTTAAATATGTTTGTAAGCTCATGGTATAGATGTATTTTATTTGTTATGGCCTTACAAAAGTCTATGTACCCATGATGAGTTCACATGAGAAAAATAATTATTAAAAACACTACCTGGCCCCCCTTGCCTTCCTAAATATAGTAAAATATTACTTTTATTCCAATCTGTTGGTGCTGGCTCTGTCCCTTGATCTGCATCCTTGGCTGACATGATCAGGAGTGATCTCAAGAAGCCGGCGACAGTCATCACCCTGGCCAATCAGCATCTCCTCATAGAGGAATCAATGCATCTCTATGAGGAAAGTTCAGTTTCTCAATGCAGAAGGTGGAAACACTGAATGTCAGAACTGCACACTGTACAGCACTGATCTAGGAAGCACCTCTAGTAGCCATCTGAGGAGTGGCCACTGGAGACGTCCCTAGGCTGTAATGTAAACACTGCCTTTTCTCTTAAAATACAGTGTTTACTGCAAAAAGCCTTCTGGGACTGATTATACTCAGCACAACAACTACATTACAAACTGGTGATAAATTGTCAGAGGTACTGGCAAAAGGATAGGCATAGCTTGAAAAATGGTGTTGGATATGTTTTTACAGTTTTAGATCCTTAAATTTGCAGTTTCTTGTGCAGCTTCTACAACTCCTGGTTTTATTAAATAATTCCTGACCTCTAAAGCACTACAGTATCTGCTCTTTTTTACTTTACAAAAGTGATGATTTAAAGAGATGGTTGCACCCTCTGAGCTGTCAATCAAGTAGCCAGGAGAGTGCTCTTCCTAATTGTTTGTGCTCCAGCGCCAAGAAAAAGGCAATGCTTCCCAATGAAAAGCATTTGATTCTGTTTTTCTCAACGAGAAGCATTACAGGTGTCCTGTGTCCCAATGCTTAAGTGCGGGATTATAGTAAGCTCCCTTTAAATAGAAAAGGGTTGGGACAAACAGGTCAAAGAAACTCCCCAGCACCACAGCATTATAAATAAATGTACTGATAGCATTATATATATTTAGAAATTGTGTTCCTTTAAAAAAAAACACAAAAAACATAAAGTTCCATATTCACCAGCTACAAAACTTTTGTGAGTACTCTAAATACCAAACCTAAATGCACACTTGGTTTATTGAGGTCCCCTGTACCTTTCTTTCTACTTTCTTTTTTTAAAACCTTTTTTGCAAAAAATAAATAAATAAATACAATAGTGCAGCTAGAACCTAAAGATAAACAATCAAGCACTGATGGATTTGCAGCAAACACAAGAATAAAATGTCACTATTCTTATATTTGCCGTATGTTATCTATAGATAAAGTGATTGTCATGTCCAGTTTGTCATCTGTTCCCAAAATGTGCAGTCTTTTTTTTTGCTAAAATTCAACAGCTAGACATCTTTATTACTCATTTTCTAGATTCTATAATATCCTAAATGCATTTGAATAAATTGCTTGCAATTAAACCGACTGTTCAGGTTTTAAGGTAAATCTCCTTATAGAAAAATAAACTGTGTTATCATGATGTGATTTGGAACTATCAGTCTGTTACAGTCCTTGGAGTCTTGGAGAGCAGTGATTGTTCCCAGATTGGTATATAACATATTCATGCCCCACTGTGTTTAATGTGCTCTGGTTTACTGGAGGTGTGCAATACTTTACCATGCTGGACTTTTAAGCAGCACTAAATTACCCTCCTATTGACACCTATAAGAGGAATTCAGATAAGAATATTTCAATTTGATACCACTTTATCCACTTCAGTCATCTCCAACATAATGTTGCTGTACATCACATTAAACCATACTGTGCTTCAGACACTTATTTCCACACTTCTGTAACGGTGAATTAGACGCAGGCAACGAGATCAACACATTTGCTCAATTATAGTGCTGCATTATTAATTCTTAAGAGGCTAGCGGCTTCTCAGCATAGGAGCACACTTCTGCTTTTTCTGATGTTATCATAGACCTGCTGTGCTACCATTACTGTCTACTTAAATTCCTTACTTTTACTCAAAGGTGACCTGCATTAAAAATCCAATTTTCGGCAGTCACATATTCCGCATAGCATGTAAGGAAAGAAATCCCATTATCCAACTGTAGAATCTTAAACTTACAATTATTTTTATTCTTACTTTTAAAGGGATAAAGCAATGAAGAAAGGCAAACATACTAGTAATACAACCAATCCTAAATATTTAAAAAAATGCATACTTTTTGTAATTATACAAATGGAACAGAATATTCAATATGCAAATATCTTGGGGAAAAAAACGGTTAACCAGGTGTTATAAAAACTACACAAAATAGATGGCAAAATTCAGTCAAACTAGGACTGGCAAAAGGGCTTAAAGCAACACTATAGCTTATGGAATATAAACCTGTAGTATAAATGCAATAGTGCCCCTGTCTCAAGTTTTTTGTGAATATAGGTCCTCCCACACTTTATTTTTTCCATAAAAAAGTAATAAAAGAAAGGTTTTATTTGCCTTTTTCCAGCTCCGAGACTCCATTGGCACTGCTCACCTCTATGCTTCCCACAACATCATCTAAGAGGCATGGTCTTCTCCGTTATTGGTTCAATTGGTCGAATGCTCTTCATAGAGCAGAGGCACTGCATCCAAGCTTCCCCACAGGAAAGTATTTTACGTGGCATTACTTGGTCAATGCAGTGGTAGTATCTCTAATGGCTGTAAGGAAGATAGCCACTAGAGGTGTTTTTAGGCCTGCATTGTAAACATTGCAGTTTCTAAAAATAAATAAAAACAGCAGTGTTTTGCATTACAGGGTTAAAATAACTGGAACAATGCACCCAGTCAGTGGGTCACTTTAATGATACTTTAATATTTCATAGACAAAAAGAGGATGTAAACCACACCGAGGGAGACTTGTGCAAGAAAAAAGTAAATAAAGAGCTTTATTTTATTAAAATGTATTGGAAAATTGGGGAAAGGGGGGGTCCATTCTATAACTCGGACAGGGATGCGAACGTGTTTGGAATAGAAATATGTATTTCAAACTCTTGTAATGTCCCTTTAAATAAAAATACACAGACTCTGAAACTACAAAGTACAATCTGACCTTGTGAAAATGAACTTTGTATACGTTAACTACGAATATGCTAAAAAGTGCTAATTATTTATTTTTGTTCCAAAATACTTTTTTTTACTTTTTATTTATGTTAAGAAATATAAATTAAAGTAAATACACGTTTTAGGTCTATTTAAAACTGGTATTTTCATACAGATATTTATAGAGATGTGGACTATTGCAGTATATGACCGAGATGAATGGAGGTTGTGACTCATTTTTAGAGGAGCCTGTAATCCTTGTTATAGTGATATACATACAAGATAGTGCACACACGTTTACACACCAGTGATCACAGTCTAAACACAGACAGGATAAAAAAAACAGTTTGATGCTGGAGAGAGATTTCCTTTTATTAAATTCCAGATCTTTCTGAATCTACAAAAAACATTAATAAGAATGTTCTCAAATCTAAAAGATTTTTCATTCCATCATAGCTGTCATCGTTGGACAAAGAGTGATTTGTAATTAATTATAATAATGCTTGAAATGATAGTTCCCTTTTGTACATTACACTAATTGTTCCACAGTGGCTAAGGGAGTAGCACATCCATTAGCCAAAAAGTCTTCTCATAAAGCAGGACAAAATACAAATTTTTCCTGTCTATCAGGGGTTTTCACTAAAGTGATCATTTAAAAATAATTCAAAGTGCATTTAATTCTTAAAGGGGTTCTCCACTGCCTAAATAAAAAAAATCCCTCCCCCAAAAAATCACTGTTAAGTAGATATGCCTAAAATAAAAACATTAAAGGGACACTATAGTCACCTGAACAACTTTAGCTTAATGAAGCAGTTTTGGTGTATAGAACATGCCCCTGCAGCCTCACTGCTCAATCCTCTGCCATTTAGGAGTTAAATCCCTTTGTTTATGAACCCTAGTCACACCTCCCTGCATGTGACTTGCACAGCCTTCCATAAACACTTCCTGTAAAGAGAGCCCTATTTAGGCTTTCTTTATTGCAAGTTCTGTTTAATTAAGATTTTCTTATCCCCTGCTATGTTAATAGATTGCTAGACCCGGCAAGAGCCTCCTGTATGTGATTAAAGTTCAATTTAGAGATTGAGATACAATTATTTAAGGTAAATTACATCTGTTTGAAAGTGAAACCAGTTTTTTTTCATGCAAGCTCTGTCAATCATAGCCAGGGGAGGTGTGGCTAGGGCTGCATAAACAGAAACAAAGTGATTTTACTCCTAAATGACAGTGAATTGAGCAGTGAAATTGCAGGGGAATTATCTATACACTAAAACTCTACTCTACTCTAACTACTGACTTCAAAATGTAGCTCAATGATAAGACATTGCAAGGCAGAAGCTCTGAGCAATTGCCTGCCTCCAGAGTTTAGTTCCACTGAGCTAAACAACCAGTAGGTAGTGGAGGTTGTAATAAGTTTAATTTATAATAGTGCCAATTTCTGTTGAAATTTACAATTTTTTTGTAAAATCAAAAAAGGAGGACACACTTCACACTAAGCACTTCAGCAAGATAAAGTGCTTTAGAGTTCTGGAATGTCCCTTAAAAGTCAAAATATAATTTTTTTTTCCAGTTAATCTAAGTCAAATATGCTTTCAGTTCAGCTTTTCTTGTCTAAAGTTTGAAAATCACTTTGAATTCTCACTTGAGTAAATGACCAATGCTGTATACGTTGCAAGTGAGTAATCTACCAAATGCGAAGCGATTTATTTCTTTATAATGTGTGTTTGCCGTGTAAGTGTGGTCCCATTGAACTTGGATTGGTTACACATTTAATAAACTAGGTTTTGTGTGCTCGCTGTGTCCACTGACCTCGCTTACTGGATTGCATGATCTGGTTCCTTGTTAGACATCTTTCCTTTTTTCAGCTGGAACTCAAATTATTGTCAGTGTGATTTATAAACAGAACACTGTCTTTTTTAATGGACTTTAATCAATCATTCCCCTAATCCTGTATGAAGAATATTGCTGTCATTCTGTCACTGCTAAACATACCTGTCACAACATCACATGCGGTGATAATTCTTTGAAGAGTGTCTTTTTAAGCATCTATTCTCTGACAACAGTTAAAGATTATCTAGAACATGAACATTTGTTTTTTCAAGAACAAAAGGTCTGCTTTTCGATATGTAATCTGTTACTGTGTTTAGAACACAATTTTTGTGATGTCATTGTCTCCTGTTCCAGGTCTGTCTTTGTTATAATAATCCAAAAGCAGATTTGTGATGAACACTTACTCAAACATACCTCTGCATTGTTGATTGATTTTTTTTAGTGGTACAAATCGGAGCAATAGCAAATAAGTTTATAGTACATATATATATTTGTGTACAAAACAAAAATAGTAATGCACTCCACCTTCCTTGATGTACTTGCCCGGTGCTTATCAGCAAACAGATACAGCCAAAAGTACAAGATAGCACTCCAGGGACTTCCAAGTTGAATGAATAAAACTTAGCTTTTATTAGCTCAAAATAAAAATCAACGTTTCAGTCTGTATCACAGACTTTCATCCTGATGAAAGTCTGTGATACAGACTGAAACGTTGATTTTTATTTTGAGCTAATGAAAGCTAAGTTTTATTCATTCAACTTGGAAGTCCCTGGAGTGCTATCTTGTACTTTTGGCTGTATATATTTGTGTATGTATATTATTTTTTTATTATAATTTATAAAGTGGCAACAAAATGTGCAGCGCAATACAATAGGTGGACTAACAAACAAGTTGTTGCATCAAGACAAGTTGGGTGTACAGGAATAGAATGTGTTGATGGCCCTGCTCAAATTAGTTTGCATTCTAATATATAGTATTCCATGCATGTGCGCACCAGTGGCTCAGGGAAGATAGGGATGTGCACCCCTCTCTCGTGTGATGAACAGGGATTTTTGTAAATCGCTGTAGTAATAAGCAACTCTGTAAATGGAGATAGTGGCAGGGTTCATCCTTGCACGATAACATATGCAATGAACAGTGGTTGTTATGGTGCTTAGATGATATGATCCTTAGATGATTAAGCATCCTTAATCATCATAACATATTACAACTGCATAATACCTATGTAATGTATTGTGACTATTTTGTTCACTCTATTTGGAGTGTTTTTCTGTAAATTTAGTATATTGTTTATTTTACTAATTGGAACAATCCAATGGCCAATTCTGAAGGCTGGCTATTGTACATAAATGCAAATATATTGTCGAGAACTTGCCTATGTAAAATCTGTATTGTAGACAATGATGAGCAAATGTATTTGACTGGCAAAACTGGAAATAAGTGATAAGCATCTTTAATGCATCTATCAATCATAACAGCAGTTTTATTTCTTGTGTTATTAGCTCCTCAGGCTTGACTGCTGAGTTAGAGATGTAATTTCTTTCTGTAGACTTTTCTTACTGTGCGCTTGATGTACTTCAGGGGTGGGAGGTGAAACTGTACATTTTGTTAGTGATTTTATTTATTTATCTTCAGCTTGCTAGGTCTTTTGAGTGCCGTGTGTCAATTTGTGATTTGTCTAATAAAAATAGAGAACGATGTGTACAGACTTAGGAATTTGTAATTTTAGAAGAACCAGCACTTAGCAAAATTGTTGTTAAACAAAGAAGAGCATTTCATGATTTTCATAGGGTGTGCTGTAAATGCTCAAACATATTTGTAATACATTAATTATGTAATTTAATAGCCTACCTTACATGTCAAATGTAAACTTAAGCATTGTTTCATGTACAAATTGTCCAGTTATTTTTCTAGAACACTGGCAAGCATTAAATTCAATAGTAAAGTTGAAATTGTGTTCATGTTCTTATTTTATTTGCCGTTTCCTTTATTGTTAAAGCGGCACTGTTATGACAAACTTACCTTTCCCTAATCGCTTCCTCTTCTCTTCCTCTCTCGGGATCTGTTCTGCTCTAGTTTTCTTTAAAACATAAGACAAAGTAGGGACTATTTTTTGTTTTATGTATATTTCCTATGCCTGACCAGCGGAGGAGCAATGTGTGCTCCATTTCCTGTGGTCAGAGCAATTTCCTCACATTTCTCACCTTTCCTCTGTGATCTCGCGATGCGTCCTGTCACTTAGACAGAACGCTGGCGAAACTACCGAATTTCGCTCTAACAGAGTGAGAACAGTTTTAAGTGAAAAATATGTGGGAAACAAATGAGTGTCTCTTCAATTCTGTAATAGGTTTCAGTTCTGCAGGTCCCCTCCCTCCTTATTGTAGCTGTTTGGAGAAGCTTACTTGAGAGAATCCAGGCATGTCAAAAAATGGGGCTGTTTTCCAAATCTGCCCTGTTCCAGCAGGTTTGCACATCTAGTGGAATTTCCATTGAGTTTCCATCTTGGCAGCGGAGCAGCTGCCCATGAGTAGAGGCATGCTATTGGCCTCTAGGGGGCATCATTGTCTCATCTGCCCACAGCAGAGAGAAGCAAGATTCTGTCTTGGAAGTAACAGAGAGATAGCAGCATCACTAGCTCCTGGCCCCTATGACTGCCTGAGGGATGATTAAGCAGGGGAATTTACTCAAATATGTAATTAAGATAAATGCAACCAGTGAAGCCCAGGTGTGACATAGGGAGGGGGATATTTCTGGCACAGAGCACTGTGCTGTCTGTGACTTATAGTTTTAATAACTCGTATTGCTCATATCTACCATCTTCTTTAAAGTGTCCATTCACTCTACAACTCCTACTGTGGCTAGTTGAGAAGTTGTGACGCTTCAACTGTAGGACTGGGGCTGTGACTCTGATGACTGAGCTGATTCTATTTTCAATCTGTTTTAATCTGTAATGATTGTTGATTCTGTTAAATGTACCAGAACCACTGTAGCTTAAAGGGACACTCCAGGCACCCAGACCACTTAAGCTAATTGAAGTGGTCTGGGTGCTGTGACCCTTTTGCACTTAGTGCTGCAATGTAAAACGTTGCAATTCCAGAAAACTGCAATGTTTACATTGCAGCTCTGTCTGCCTTCTGTGGCTGTCTAACAGACAGCCCCTAGAGGGCTTCCAGAATCCAAACCGACCTTTGGTCAGTTATCTGACACTGGAGGTCCTCATGGACCTCCAGCATCAGATTTTCCCCATAGGAAAGCACTGATATTGGCGTGGGAGGAGCGTGGACGGAGCCTGACCCATCGCCGAGGGACATTGGCGCTGGATTCAGGTAAGTAGCTGAAGGGGTTTTAACCCCCTTCAGCGACATGGGATGGGGGCACTCCAGGATTCTCTAGTGCCAGGGAAACTGGTTTGTTTTCCTGGCACCGGAATGTCCTTTTAATGTAGTGGTTCTGGTGTCTATAGCCTGTCTCTGCATGCTGAGCACTGTAAATGATGCCTTTTCAGAGAAAAAGCAGTGTTTACATTGCTACCTAGGAAAACCTCTAGGATCAGTCACTCAGATGACTACTAGATGTGCTTCCTAGCCCAGTGCTGCACAGTGTTCAGCACTGCTGCTCAGCATCTTCAAACTCTGCATGGAGGTGCTGATCACTCCCATAGAAAAGCATTGACTCAATGCATCTCTATGAGGAGATGTTGATTGGCGTGGCACTGTGATTGGCGCAGCGCTGCACAATAGCCTCCGAATGCTTTCCTATGGTAAAGCATTGGATTGGCTAAGATAATCTTGACCATCTTTGTTGATAGTAAAATGTCCTTACCACCAAGCAGTGCCACAGTTAAAAAAATGTAAAAAACATACGTTAAGAGAGGTGGGTAGTCTAGAATTCCAGAGGTGGATTATCTGTAGGATTGATATATAATTTGAGCTCTGGAAGAGGTTATCTAACATTATATACTACTGCACAAGCTTTATCATAACGCTATTTTTCGCTATGCCTTTCCTATACAACAGTAAGGAACTTAACTGATGTTACTATAAAAACGAAAACCCTCGATAGGGGGCAAGTGATATAGAATGCATAAAGTGGCTTGTTGTGTGTGCTAAAGGAGTTATATTTGTATTTAAATGTATGTTCTTGTCTATTTTGGCTTCTGCGCAAGCCTACAAGTTGTATTACTCTTGCATTCCTTATCGTGTTCAAAAATAAAGAATTTTAAAAAAAAAAAATGTAAAAAAAATGTTTTTAAAGGAGGGTTAAAAAAAATAAATAAAAACATTTACTTAAAGGACCATTATATTGCCAGGAAAACACTCGTTTTCCTGGCACTATAGGGTCTCTAGGTCCCCCCCCCCCCTTCCCGCCGGGCTAGGGGGAGGAAGGGGTTAAATCTTACCTGTTTTCCCCCGCCGGGCTCCCTCGGCACAGGGAACTCTCCTCCTCCTTTTCGCCGTCATCGGCTGAATGCACATGCTTTCCTATGGACGCTGTCGTCTTCTCACTGTGAAAATCACAGTGGGAAGCGCCTCTAGCGGCTGTCAATGAGACAGCCACTAGAGGCTGGATTAACCCATAGGTAAACATAGCAGTTTCTCTGAAACTGCTATGTTTACAGCAGAAAGAGTTAATCCTAGATGTACCTGGCACCCAGACCACTTCATTAAGCTGAAGTGGTCTGGGTGCCTATAGTGGTCCTTTAAAGGATCACTATAGTGTCAGGAAAACAAACTTGTTTTCCTGACACTATATAATCCTTAGGGTCCCCCCTCCCGCTGGGCTGAAGGGGTTAAAACCCCTTTTAGCCACTTACCTTTATCCAGTGCTGGGCTTCCTCTGCGCTGGTAACCTCTCCTCCCCCTCCGACATCCGCTCCCGACTGGATGCGTGGTAAGAGCAGCGCGAGCATTAAAAAACGCCCATATGAAAGCATTTCTCAATGCTTTCCTATGGACGTTCTGCGTGCTCAATGTGATTTTCGCATTGAGCTTCGCAGAAGCGCCTCTAGCGGGTGTCAGCCACTAAAGGCTGGATTAACCCTGCAATGTAAACATAGCAGTTTCCCTGAAACCGCTATGTTTACAGTTCAGGGTTAAAACCTGGGGAACCTGGCACCCAGACTACTTCATTGAGCTGAAGTGGTTTGGGCGACTATAGTGGTCCTTTAAATTGATCTACTTTTTTTTCCTTTTTTTCTATTTTCTATTCTACTTTTTTCTGTGTGTGTGTGTGTGAGGGGCAGTATGTGTAAAAGGTAAAGGGTTTCTGTGAGGGGGGCTGTATCTATGTAGAGGATGCAGTGTATGGGTGGGGGGTTTGTGTGTGAGAGAGAGGTGCAGTGTGTGTGTGGGTGCACTGTGTGCGTGAGGAGGGCAGTCTGTGTGTGAGGGGGCAGTGTGTGCAATGGTCCAGATTGTGTGAGGGGGCAGTGTGTGTGTGTGTATGAAGGGGCAGTGTGTGTGAAGGGGTGCATAGGGTCTATGCTGTGTGTAGGTGTGTGAGATGTGAAAATCTATCTTAATGTCTACCCCTCCCTTCTTCTTACCTTTTAGCAGGGAGGGGGGACATAATGCTGTAAACCCTGTGGTGAGATGTTCACTTTAGCCTGCAGCTCCTCCGGATGCAGGCTGACTCTCCTGTCCTTCTGCGAGCACAGCACTGTATCAGAGCATTGCCATGGTAATGCACAGCAACACTCTGACCAACCTGCTAACACAGAACCTCCCAGGCCCTTCCCTCTCTCTATTGAAACTAAGTGCTAGCGGACCAGTGAGGGAGATCTTTGATCTCCTCACCAGCCTGAAAGGGCTTACAGCAAGGCAGGCTCTGCATGGGCCGGCAAGGGAGATGAAATGATCTCCCCTGTTGTCCTTGGTTCAGAACCCACCACCGCCCACCTGAAATCCCAAACCACCAACTAGTGGGTGGTAGGGACCAAGTTGACTACCCATGATCTAGACTGATGATCTGAGCCTTGGAGGCGGTGCCAGGTTTTACCAGCTGCGGTGAGATCGGCAATGTTGCTTTAAACATGTCAGCTACTTCTTGGCTCCATATTACTCCTGCAGATTATCCTGTTGCTTTAACCCTGTGTACACTGTGTGCTGAGAGCTAATAGTGAGTCAGGAGTAGCCTAAGAGGCTGGAGTCTATCAATATTTTGATGCTTTAACCAGTGGCGTACACACAATCCATGGGGCCCCGGTGCGAAACTGATCCATGGGCCTCCCTCCCTCTTACCCCCTGCGCGGGCCGGGGCCGCAAATGATGATGGCGGGCACCCGTTCGCAGGGGTCTGCAGGGTGGCCAGGCTCCCTGGAGTGACGGGCCTGGTTGCAGCTGCGACCCCTGCGACCGCGGTATGTACGCCAGTGGCTTTAACCATGTGCACACTGTGCTGAGAGGTAAAAGTGAGTCAGGAGTAGTTGACTTAGTCGAAGTCTATCAGTATCTTGATTCTTTAACCATGTGCACACTGTGTGCCCAGTAGATTACAACAGCAGCAATATTTAATAGAAAGCTAAAGTTATCGTAGCAGGAGCACTACTAAATATGAGATCATGTATTGAGAGCTAAGAGAGGGCTAAGAAGATAGAGCTCAAGCATTTTACAGAGACATGTACTGTGTGGGGATCTCTGTATTACAGCTCTGTGTAATTCATCACACTGATCCTGGCTGTGTGGGATAGTTACCGGTATGTTATTTCTTTATTATGCCATGCTCGGTGTGTTATTTATCTGTATTTTACTAAACTCTACCTATTGTATGAGTATCTATGTAGTCTACCCAGCTCTGTCTATAGGTATTTTTGTATTGTTCCCAGTTCTAATTTTTTTGTCAGCTCTGTTTGTGGTATGGTTATCTCGGCATTGTACTCAGCACTATGTATGTAATAGATAATATGTGATTCGCCGCATCTTTTATTGTATGATCGCCTCTATATTATCCTCAGCTATCTGTATTGTATGAGTATCTCTATACTGTATAGGGAAGACTACATTTCTGTCAGGGGGAGTCTGGTGCCCCAACATCTTATTACTTTACCAGCCATCACTAAGTGCAAAGTATACTTTAAAGATATATTAAAATTAAGTGGGAATACCTACAGTATCAATAGTCTTTGTTTATGCTTATTTTAAGATTGGAAGTCTACTCTACTAAAATTAAATATAATTGTAGAGTATATTGTATCTAGTTCCGATTCATTCTGTTCAGTACTCTTTGAGTTATTGCACATTGAAAATGACTCTAACAGTATTTCTCTGCTTGCAGACATTATTCATATGGACATAATTTATTGTTTTCTCGTCCTTAGTATGTACTAGAGAAAAATATTTAACTAGACTTACAAGTTCCCAAGTTTTATGACTTGTGTGCCAGGAAAAGACAGCAAATGAATTCTGCTGAAGACTGAAGGGATTTGGAAAATATCAAGTAATGAATGCTATGCTGCTTGCTGAGTCATTTATATACACATTCTGAATAAGTTGATCTGCATAAGAAATAGCAAGCATTTTGCATGTACCTTTATTGCCTAATGTTTTTCAAAGATGTGTACTGTAACCAGCAGAAAAATTACAGTATTTACAGATAAAGTTTTCGAAATGTTGATATACATGCACACAATTGGTCTTGCTGATTTAAAATTGAGCTGCATATCATCCGTTATATATATTTTTTTTATATAATCATATAGTCATTATAATTTTTTTTTCTTGTTTTCTTGTTTTTTGTTTTTTTTAAAACCGCATTTACTCTTAAAGTTGCATTTTCAACATAAATTGCGTTGTTAAATTGCCAGAGCGCACTTCTAAAAATTACTATTGTCTTATTGTTAAAAACAAAAACAGAAGATGTGAGAATTGGTAAAACTCCATAGCTTACCCCCTGGTTAGTCCCAGATCAGGTTTGGCACAAATTGTTGCATAAAAGACTGATCTACCCAAAAGGACAGTTCAGATCTGAAATGCTGTCGGGTTCCCTTTGCACAAGAAATAAACTGTAACCCTGGACAATCGTCATCACCTTTACTGGGCTCCATTAGTGAGGTGTAGCTCTATAAATTAGATCAAATGGCCATGCTATTATATATATTTTGCACCACCGTTTGTTTAGCCCTATCCCTATAACCTTCACACATATCCACTAAAAATGTTCACCACAGTTAGAAAGATAGTAAAGAAATCTAGATTGTGATAAGCTGTTTCCATACTCATAAACCCTGTCAAGCGACGCCATCCCTCAAATCAATTTTTCAGAGTTGACTTGATCCTGACTGACTGTGCCTGGACATGTAAACTCCTGTATCTTGTTATTTCCCCACGAATACACATTAACTTCACAATCGTCTCTGCTCCTCTGATGTGAATTAGTCTTTCACAGTCAGGCCATCAGTTGGAAGGATATTGTACTTGGCAGGGCGTTTCATTTTCTAATTACCGAATTCCTGCCTTAATTGCATTTATTTGAACACCCAAGCAGGGTGAACTTTTAAGGTAAGAATGAAATTAACAGTCAGGTGGCGTTGTTATATATCAGAGCACTGCTTGTCTTTATATATTATATTGCACTTTATGCATATGGCGGAAAAGCCTATGTATAGGTTCTGAATGTCGTAATAACTTAAACATACGCAGGATTCCATTGAGACAGATAAGGTTTTGTTGTTGTTTTTTTTTTTTTTGCATTTATTCCACACCTTTGTACCTTTAGAATAACACTGTAACGTTAGTAATACAAATCTGTATTCCTAATGTTATAGTGTTCCTGTCCCTAATGATATTGGTCCCTCCAGGTCAGGCAAAGAAAGGTTTTTAAAACCCTTTTTTACTAACCCTGTTTTAGTGCTCCCTTTGGCACTGCTTACCTTAACTCCACCAGCGACGTCACGGATCCTTATAGAGGAGCATTTCAGAGTTGTACTCGGTCAGTTCAGCGGGAGAGGTGGACTTAACCCTCAAAAACTTAAAAGGCCAGGAACACTAAACCCAAACCGGTTCATTTAGATGAACTGGTCTGACTGACTATACTGTTCCTTTAAGTCTGACAGAGCATTATAGGAGTTGAAGCTCTGCAGTTGCTGGAGCTCTACCGTTTTGCCAACCCTGCTATATAATTTGGATATTTTGAAACATTTTATTAACTCAAGTGTATAAATCAAATGTATAAATTTGAATGAAACAATATGTTTCATTTTTAAATTAAGAACAAAACTTTTAGCATTTCTTCTCCATCTTGTTTAAAGGGACTCTCCAGGCAGCCCCTTTTACTCACCTGGTTCCAGCGCCGGGAGCCTCGTGAAGCCGCTCCCCCTATTTCATCAAAATGACAAAATAGGCGGGCGTGAGCAGGGAGCAATCAGACGCTTCCATTCATGCCGCCCTATGAAGTCCTGAGCGCACTGCTCAGTTTGCGGTCTTGGCCCGCCCCCTCTCCTCTGCTGACAGGCAGGAGAGAGAAGGCGCACACACAGTGCCTTCTCTCTCCTGCACACGTCAGACGTATTTTAATACGTCTGGCGTGTACATGGCCTGAGTGACGGCCACTGGAGGTATTCCTATCAATCAATATAAACACTATTTTCTCTGAAAATGCAGTGTTTACATTAGATTGCCTGCAGGGAGCTATAGATCTCACCTGAACAACTACATTAAGCTGTAGTAGTTCAGGTGACTATTAGTTGATACCCACACCTTAGGAGTGAAATTACATGGCTTGCCAGAGCTACTCCTCATGACATGCCAGCATCCCCCTCTCCAACTCTTAGGCCCCAGTAAGTCATCAGTAAATGTTGCTTGGTAATTGCAGTAATGATAACACAGCTGTGCTTTCCTGGTATTATAACGCATGTCAGTACCGGTTTAAAAGCTTTGCCTCATTTCCTGCCAGTTATAATCCTGCCCTCTGTATTTACAGTAAGGAAGCCCAGCAACTTTACTTAATTTAATTATTTCTGCAGTCTGACAGAGCTAAAGCACTGAAAAACAGCAGGAAATGTTTCACCCGCTGATTCCTATCTATACTGAAATAGAAAATATATATCTGCCCCAAATTTATGATTTTAGGTCATTCTTCTTTTACTATTCTTCCTTTATTATATTTTATCCTCTGTTACATCCTTTCTTTTTTGTCTTTAATTTCAATGTCCATAATCTTCTGCCACTTATTTGTTACACTATTTGTATCAGTCTTTCATGTGTATAATCCTCCCTCTATACTCCCCTCACACCTATGTATATTTCAGATCCTTTTTTTGGTATATATTTACCCTAACAAATTTATTATCCGCGGTGCAACATTTTGCATCCCAGTCACAATTTGGGATGCTTTTTCAGCTTTAGTTCCCTTGTGTCCTGCGCTGTGAATTAGACACTAGGACCATGCATGGAGCACTTAAGCAGCGTTTCTTGCATGGTCCGAAGGGTTGGGGCCAGCGTGGCAGATTGTTAGTGGGAGAGATCTTCCTCTCCTTGAATGAGCCCACCAGTGTGGGCGTCATTGGTGATGCCCTTGCATGGCCCTGTCCTGTGTTGCTGAGTACCTATACTGAGAGGTATGCAATTTATAGTAAACCTACAAAATAATTCACTCACCTCTTTCCATCTATCTAGTAAGACTGGTCCACGGAGTCATTACATTTCTTCAGTTGAATGTATTTAAAGGGACACTATTGTCACCAGAACAACTACAGCTTTTTGAATTTGTTCTGGTGAGTAGAATCATTACCGTCAGGCTTTTTGCTTTAAACACTGTCTTTTCAGAGAAAATGCAGAGTTTACATTACAGCCTAGTGATAACTTCAATGGCCACTCCTCAGATGGCTGTTAAAGATCCTTTCTGGGTCATAGCTGCCTAAAATGCATCCACACATTCAGTGTCTCCTACCTCTGCATGCAGACACGTAACTTTCCTCATAGAGATTTATTGATTCAATTCATCTCTATGAGGAGATGCTGATTGGCCAGGGCTATGTTTAAATCACTCTTTGTCAGTCTCAGCCAATCCTATAGGGAAGAATTGTGATGGGATCAGGCTACCACTTCTGATGATGTCAGCAGGCAGTGGGCAGGTCAAAAGGAAACCGTGACAAAGGTTTGAATTCAAGTAAGATTGTACGATTTTTAGGGAGGCATAAGGGGACCAGGGTGGCTAGATGGTTGGTGGTTTTAACCCTATAGGGTCAGGAATACATGTTTGTGTTCCAGATCGTATAGTGCTCCTTTAATGAAGTTAAATCATATCCTTTCATATTGTTGCAAATGTTACAAATACTATATTTTTCAAACATCCACAGTTCCTCTTTATGAGAATGTACATTTTTTTATTGATTGCCCCTTGTATAAACAAAGCTACAGACGATATTGGTACAATCCTTGTTTTAACAAACACTATTAGGCGTCAGTTGAACTATTATGCATCAGGTTGAATGAGAAACCATTAAAAAGTGTATTTTAATATGATGAAAAGAGAAGATCCTACATTGTTGCCAGTCATCATTAAATGTGAGTGCAATCTGGTGTAAGGGGCCAGCTTTCTCTTTAGGGATATAATATAGAAACAAACATGTTTTCATTTTTAATAAATGTTTACATTGTTCAACATCTATATTCCATTGCAAGAAAAAGAACAAACATGCAAAATATTCTTGTGCTACAAATATTGGAAACCAACTCCTATTCTGACATAGGAGCCAAAATTGGGACTGACCTGCCAAATCTAGAACTCTTGGGAGGCATGTCTCTTTTGTATGCCAAGTATAGTTGCAACAGAACAATTATATAATTTCATCTTTACTTTGAGCTTGCCATATTGCCTGCAAATCTGTAAGTGTGATATCTATCTGTCTCTGTGTGTGTGTGTGTGTGTGTGTGTATATATGTGCAGAAAAACTCGACTTATACTCGAATATATATACACACACACACACACACACATACACACATGTATCTTCTAATATCTTTTTCAGAAAGGTATTCTCCCGAAAGCTAGTCATTAAAAAATGTGTGTGTGTGTGTGTGTATGTGTGTGTGTATATATATATGTATATACACGCACATTTTTTAATGACTAGCTTTCGGGAGAATACCTTTCTGAAAAAGATATTAGAAGATGTGTATATATATATATATACCGTATATATTCGAGTAAAAGTACACATTTTTTGTGCTGAAAAACCCCAACTCGACTTGTACTCGAGTCAATGTCTGTATTATGGCAACTTACATTGCCATAATACAGACAAGGGGCTGTTGGGGGCTGGCAGGAAGCGTTTACTTACCTTTCCTGCAACTCCCTCCTCCTCCGCGCCGGTCCGGTCAGCTCCCTTCTCCTCCAGTGTAAGTCTCGCGAGAGCCGCGGGGTCATAGCATTGCCACGGGTTACCGTGGCAACGCTCCGCGTGGCCGCGAGACTTACAGTGGGACTTGACAGGGGAGCTGACCGGACCGGCGCAGAGGAGAAGGGAGCTGACAGGAGCTGCAGGAAAGGTAAGTAAACGCTTCCTGCCAGCCCCCCTCCTACACAGACCATCCACTGGATCACCAGGGAATGAGAGCCCCCCTCCCTGCCATGTATTAAGCCGGGAGGTGGGACGAAAAAATAAATAAAAATGTAAATAATAAAATAAAATAATAAAAAAAATTATAATAAAAAAAATATTACTAATAAAACAAAAAAAAAATTGTATTAAAAGAATAATAATAATTAAAAAATAATAACAATGCCTCCCCCCCACCAAGGCTCTGCATCACACACTGCACTCCTACACCCACACACACACACACTGCATTCATACACACACACTGCATTCATTATATACACACACTGTAAATAAATATTCAATTAATATAATTTTTTAGGATCTAATTTTATTTAGAAATTTACCAGTAGCTGCTGCATTTCCCACCCTAGTCTTATACTCGAGTCAATACGTTTTCCCAGTTTTATGGGGTAAAATTAGGGGCCTCGGCTTATATTCGGGTCGGCTTATACTCAAATATATACGGTATATAATGTTAAAGTAGAGATTGTAGCCGTATTAGTCCAGTGATGTAGATGTAAAACAGATAAAATTTGTATCTTCTAATACCTTTTTTATTAGACTCAGAAATGCTTTAGACTTTAGAAAGGGAGGTTCTCCCGAAAGCTAGACATTAAAAAATTCTGTTAGTCAAATAAAAAGGTATTACAAGATACAAATTGTATCTGTTTTTTTTTATATTTATTCTTCAAATATTGGAAAGGAGTAGGCACTCGCAGGACTTTGTTATGAAAAAGTAAAAACTTTTTTAATTGTGCAGCGTCAACGTTTCGGACCCACTCGTAGTCCTTTCTCACGACAAATTACAATAATTGCAATATCACTTCTATACCAAATGCATGTAATTACTTAATTAATTTACTTACTCCACCTGTGTGTATCCCATCACCATGAAAGGTGAAAGCTGGAACCCAAGTGCCTACAGGAAGTAACTGTCTAATCCCTCCCAATACGGTGTAAAATAGTTCCAGACAGGTGTATGTTTGAAAAGTGAAAAAGACATACCTAGAAATAGGAATAATCCGTAAAATAAAGTGAAGTTGCCTTTATTCCATTGTAAAAATGGACAAAAGGCTACTATGAGATAGGGAGGTTAGACTTCTTTAAAGGGAAGATATCTTAGAAGGAATCAATCTTAGTAAAATAAAATGTCTCTATTTTTAAATGTAGCTTAGTATGGTTATCTACCCCAGGGTTTGAAAAATTTGTTAGGAATCTAGGAGCCAGCCAAAAAAGTTAGGAGCCAGTCATTTTCAACGAGAAAGTGCAATTCTTAAAGGGACCCTATAGTCACCAGAACTACTACAGCTTGGTGTAGTTGTTCTGGTGTCTATAGCCTGTCCCTGCAAGCTTTTCAGTGTAATCACTGCCTTTTCTGTGAAAAGGCATTCTTTACATTGCTGCTTAGTAACACCTCTAGTGACAATCACTCGGAGGGCCACTAGAGAGTCCGGAGTCACTGCTGCACCACGTGTAGCACCCAGGTTTAGTGTCTCCAAGCTCTGCATGGAGGCGCTGAATGTTCCTCATAGAGATTCATTAATTTAATGCATCTCTATGAGGAGATGCAGATTGGTACATTTGCTGCGCATGCACAAAATCCTCCCAATGCTTTCCTAAGGAAAAGTATTGGCTTAGCTGAGATCATAAATATTGATGGTACCAGCCATGGCAAAACTGGCACAGCGTGAGAAAATGGGGGGAAAAGGTGAGTAAAAACACCTTCCTCATGCAATAGGAGGGGGAAGATACCTAAACACACACACGCTCTCTTGACAGGCTCTCACACACACACACACACACACACTCTCTGACAGGCTCACACGCACACACCCTAAGACAGGCACACACCCTGACAGAGACACACACGCACACTCTTGACAGGCTCACACACACTCTTACACTGACAACAGGATCGCATGCACACACTCTGACAGACTCACACACACTCTCTTGACTGGCTCAGGCGCACACACACAGGCTCTCTCTCTCTCTCACACACTGACAGGCACACACACACTTACTCTGACAGGCTCTCTCACACACTGACACAGTATCACAGGCACACACACACACACTCACTCACTCTGACATGATCACACACACACACAGACAGTCTCTCTCTCACGCACACACACTAACCGGCACACACTCACTCTGACAGGCTCTCTCACACACTGACAGAGTATCACAAGCACACACACACACTCACTCTGACAGGCTCACACACATTACATTTTTGTTTTAATTGAAACCCACTCAGCCTCCCTACCTTCGGGAGAGCTGATTGGGTCTTTCCTGGGGTCCAGTGGGGCTGTTATATTCCTGTGTACGAAGGAGCAGTACTCTGCCTGTAGTTCCACTCTGCTTCCTCGCTCTCTGTAATGATGCCGGGGCCGGAATTACATCATATTCTGGCTCCCGGCATTATTAGACAGCGCAAGGAAGCAGAGAGCAGCTGCAGGCAGAGTATTGATCCCTCGCATGCCGCCCTCCTCCATGCTCCTCAGGGCGGCCTCCCACCCGCCTTCATGTACCTCAGAGCGAGTACCCTCCTCCATGCTCTTCAGGGCGGCCACCTTTAATGTTCCACGTGATAGTCGCCCTCAAAGCTCCCTCGGCAGCCACACTAACTATAGAGCTGGCAAAACCAGTGCAAAATTTCTAGTCGCCATGGCGACCTGGTGCCTGGGATTTGTCGATCCTTGGTCTACCCAATATATTTCTTAGTAACTCCATCACACGGAGATGAGTTCTATGAATATCGGGTAATTGGCTATAGATAGTTATGAAGAGAAGAATAAATCACTGCTAACTGACTAGGATACGCATGTATTATGTATCTGTAAATCCTTTATAACTGTAACATTATTATTGTAAATAAGAGAATTCATATCTCTATAATCTGTCTCCAATGAGGACCAGTTTAGATAATGTAATACATTAAATTAAATAACTGAAAGTAATTGAATATAATTAACAATTAATAACTATCATCTTAATTAACATGTAGGCAAAAAAGATGAAAAGGAGATGTATTCATTGTGTCCATGTGGAGATATAGTGTTGTCTTTATCCAAAAGATCTCATGCTGTAAGAACAGACAAGCTTTATCGCTTCCTCTGGACAGTGGTGGTATTGTGTCAATGCCAATAAACTTTAATAACGTAGTCAGTGAATGTCCCATCTGCAGAAAGGTTTTGCTACTGGTTTCTCTGTGGAACCATCACGATACGCTGTGTTGATAGCGGATTGGTGCCCTCTTATGCGATCTCTTAAGGTTAACTCAGATTTTCCAACGTAGTGTAGTCCGCACGGGCATGTGATTTTATACACTACATGGTTTGTCATGTGATATGGTGTTTAATATCAAACTGTTTATTGTTGTGTGGATGTATAAAAGTCATAGTTTGTAACATATCTCCACATGTTACACATCCTGTACATTTAAAACAGCCAGATTTAAGGGTTCTATTGTATAACCAGGTTTTTTCATAACAGTGTTTCGGGTCTGTGGATACTAATACATCTCTAATTTTGTGACCTCTGTTGAAACTGAAAGTGGGGTGTTGTTTGAACTCATTAGGTAAAGACTTATCACTTGATAAGATGTTCCAATGTGTTTTAACTGATTTAAAACAACCTTGCATCCATTAAATCTAAAGAGCATTTATTTAAAGGGACACTCCAGGCACACAGACCACTAATGCCCATTGGAGTGGTCTGGGTGTCAACTCCCACTGCTCCTAACCCTGCAAGTGTAATTATTGCCGCGCATGCGCATTAGGTCTCCTCGGCCGGTGGGCGGGATCAGTCTCGCCCACCGGAATCAGTAGGAGGAGTGGCACAGAGGAGGAGACCGCGACGAGGGACATCGTCGCTGCCTCAGGTAAGTGACTGAAGGGGTTTTCACCCCTTCAGCAACTGGGGATTGGAAGGGAGAAGGAACCTGCAGTGCCAGGAAAACTGATTGTTTTCCTGGCACTGGAGTTTCCCTTTAATATACATATCCACTTTTTGCATACCTCTGCTTTATGCTAATAAATAATAATTGCATAGCTCTGCTAATGTAGGTGTATTGTGAATTCTAAAGCCTATCGGTAATCATACGATAAAAACAGACCATGGAGGTCTTAATCCACCTCTTTTTCTCAATCTTTCCAGTTCCTGTGATACATCCTTCACAGTTATAGTTGATAGATAATCAGTTTGTATGCTTCTCCATAGTACTTTAGCAGCTTGTTCTTCAGTTATCTGTATAGTTTCTGCATATTCTAAGTATGCTCTAGCCCTCTGTTCAAAATCCTCCATTATCGGATTTGAATACAAACAAAAGGAGAAAGGTTCAATGTGGGGGGCGAGGGGATAGTCAAGCCTCCCTATCTCATAGTAGCCTTTTGTCCATTTTTACATTAGAATAAAGGCAACTTCACTTTGTTTTCACTGATTATTCCTATTTCTAGGTATGTCTTTTTCACTTTTCACACATACACCTGTCCGGAACTATTTTACAACAATTGTGTTTTTGATGGGTCCCATATACGGGTGCACCATTTTGGGAGGGATTAGACAGTTACTTCCTGCAGGCACTTCCAGGTTTCATCTTTAATGGTGATGAGATACACACAGATGGAGTAAGTCAATTAAGTAATCACATGCATTTGGTACAGAAGTGATATTGCAATGATTGTAATTTGTCTTGAGAAAGGACCACGAGTGGGTCCGATACGTTGACGTTACACAATTAAAAACTTTTTTACTTTTTCATAACAAAGTTCTGCGAGTGCCTACTCCTTTCCAATATTTGAATAATGTATTATTGTTCCACTGTGGAGCACTGAGGATATATTATCTAAAGATTTTCATGATTCTCATAACTTAAAACCGTGAAAGTGCCTTCAAACTTCTATTTTATATATATATATATATATATATATATATATATATATATATATATATATCCAACATAGGCTTGGCACTCACATTACTGTTCTGTTGTTGCCGCTGTGCTATTTCGTGCCCCAATACAACATCCCAGATAAATGCACTTAGAGAACTTGTAGTTTTGTGCAATATGTCCTTTATTTGTGCAAAGGTACAGTGAACGTTTCAGTCCGACTTGAAGCGTTGACTGTACCTTTGCACACATAAAGGACATATTGCACAAGACTACAAGCCCTCTGCATGCATTTCTCTGTGACGTTATATATATATATATATATATATATATATATATATATTGTGGCAGGATGGCCAGGCTCTTCACAATAAACTTCAAATGCAACAGTCAGGATAAAATAGTACTGCAGTTTGTCACTTTCCACAATTTATACAAGGTTGTGCTCTCCCACAAAATAAAACAAAAATAAAATAAATCCTACTCCAACTTGGAGACTTACTAAACAACAGTGTTACTAACTATCCAACTGGCCAGCTAATCTAGTTCCCAGTTTTAAAGAAAATGAAATACAGCACTTTAAGCAGGTTTCACACAGTACCTTTTTCTCAGAGTCTCAGGCTTAACTACCTCCTCTCTCCCAGCTGTTAGACTCCCTGATGTCTTCAGATGCTAACCTTTTAAAACCCTAGTGCTGGTTAATTACATTCACCTGGTTGATAGCATTCAAGGGGTGACTCCCCCCAATTAACCCCATCATGCTGGGAATAGGGAGCGCTCCAATCTATTACTAACATAGAAAGCCTCTCTGACCTTGCCACAATATATATATATATATATATATAATATATATATATATATATATATATATAGAGAGAGAGAGAGAGAGAGAGAGAGAGAGAGATTTTTTTATTTAATTTATTTTTATCAGTAGATTTTCTGACAGTTTTGCTAGGGCAATGCATATAGGTTTACATATTTACACTTCCCTGGATCTTGCCATGTGGACCATTTATGAATGACAGGAAGAAAAATTAATTTTGAAATACCAGAAACTTTTTGTGTGCGAAGTACATTACTTTATTTGGAAAGTAAAAATAAGACTGCAGTGCCTAAATTAAAAGTACGAGGGCTCAGGGCAATGCTTGAGCCACTAGTGCTAGTAATGAAATCTGACATTTCAGCCCTGCTGTGTTTATTTATGACCTTCTGCCTTTGTTAGCTCTTGTGAGAAATTCTTTCCTAACCATAATAGTATCCGTAAAAGTTGGCATGATGAAGATCATCCCTTAGGGTCTACTAATTGGCGCCAGTACAGATTGTAACAGTTGGCTTGATGGTTACAAATGTGCCATTTTTAAAATTCAATTACATTTTTTTTTTATGATGAATTATGCCCTACTCCTGTTTTCTTTCCTCCTCAACGTCATCAACCTCAGTAGCATTTCCAATTATTATTATTATTATTATTATTATTGTTGCCATTTATATAGGCCAACAGATTTTGTAGCGCGTTACAATATTATGAGAGGGGGGAATTTAACTATAAATAGGACCATTACAAGAAAACGTACAGGAACGATGGGTCGAAGAGGACCCTGCTCAAATGAACTTACATTCTATAGGAGGTGGGGTAAAAAACACATTGGGGGGGCGGGGCATGACCGCAGAGAGCAGAGGATGCAAACTCGTACAGCTCCTGCTCTGCGGCACTAAATACACAGATTCACAAAGCCAAAACGAGATCTGATCGATATATAAGGGCCCCAGAGGACAGGTGAAGCCCAGGGGCACACAACGATGCCACTTAAGCGACGACCCAGGCTTACTACACCGGCCCTTACTGTGAGGCCTACACACGTGGCCGACGTGAGGGAGACGGCCGCTCCCCCGCTGGCACTGGCGGCCGACAGACGGAGACCAGACCCCCGTTCCCCCCCCCATGGACCGGAGGGGGTTATCCCGGTCCACCCTCGGGAGACCCTGAAACAGCCCGGCAAGAATGCCGCGGTGACACAGGGGACTGCCACAAGCGAAGACAGGGCACTCAAAATGGCGGAGGTGGCGTGTTTCCCTAGCTCTCACAGCGAGCTTCCAGAGGTCGAGCTTCGGCTGAACAGGACCTTCCAAATATTCTGGGAGAAGCTAGAGGCCTTTCTGCTCCCGACAGACCTAGGGGCTGAGCAGAGAACCGAGCCACACTCTCAACCGCACAAGACGGAAGCAGCACCGGCTACCCCGATATCCAACCGTCCAGGGGGCCAGACAGCTAAACAGAGCAGACTAAGGGGCATCAAACACCCAACTCTGACTCGCGGAGCACAAGCAACACCGCTACAGTCACACGCAAGAGGATTGCTTAAACCCCCATGACCCAGTAAGAGCCGCAAGCACACACAGGGGGGGAAGCACCGACAACAAACCAGCAACCCACCGAAAGCCTCGGATCCCAGCACCATCAGCTGCCTGACAAACAAGAGGTGCCGAGATATACAGTCACCTACAGTACTCATAGTCAGCAGCGGAAATCTACGACGACCCAGAACTGGGACACCGCACGCGGTAGATCCACACCGGCACGAAGCCCAGAACCTGCCACAACCTTCACCAGCGGAGCGGATCCCTGATACTAAGCTGCGGGCCTTGAAATCTGGAGTTGGTTGAGTGCCTAATAAAAACTGACTACCTGTGTCCAACAACTACTTTACGTTTACTGGGACACCTGTTTCTTTTATCTGCACCTCTGTCATGTCTGCTTTTTGTCTGCCGAGGACTCTTTACTGCAACTGAAGATGGTTTGCATTGATTACTTTCACTTATCCGTTTATTGATTTCAACATAGTTTTCAAGCGACACAACTAGTCCAAGATTGAATGTTTTTCTAAAGTCTAAATGCACTAGTCTGTTCACACAACGAGTGATGTACAGCCTCTCTGATCAGTGAATACTAATTCATGTATAAGCAGTTATATTACTAGCGAGGTCATATATATTTTGCCGGCTTTTCTTATCATTTCCAGCACATAGTCTATTTTATTAAGCATGCATATACTTGTAACGCAAATTGTACTACAGCATTTACTGAAGAATATCCCTTTACCATATAAAAATGTGCAATTGTTTCTCATATCATGACACTGTATGGAATTGTTTATATTCATTGAGCTTGTAGAGCTGTCTTGGCAATACAAGCCTGTATGTCTATCTTTTATTGCACACCAAAATAAAGAATTAAAAGAAAGAAAAAAAAACACATTAGGACAGAAAATAGCAATCAAATAAGGTGGGAGAGAAGCAGAGCTGGAGGAGAGAGTAAAGTGCTGCCCTTTAAGAGAGAGCAAGAGACAGGTATGTGAGGTAGAGGTTACTCTGGGAGGCCATAAGCTTTCCTAAAGAGATGGGTTTTAAGGCACTTCTTAAACGATTAAAGACCAAGCGAGAGTCTGATGGCGGTAGGCAAACTATTCCATAGGAAGGGAGCTGTCCGTTGGAAGTCCTGCAAGCGCGAGTTGGCCGTACAGGTGCGAGCAGCGGACAGGAGAAGGTCACGGGCAGAGTGGAGAGAACGAGAGGGAGCATACCTATGGATCTGTGAAGAGATATAAGAGGGGCAAGAATTGTTCAGTGCTTTATAGGTATGGGTTAGCACTTTGAATTAAATCCTATAGGATACAGGAAGTCAATGTAAGGACTGACAGAGGGGTCAGGTGTGAGAGGACCGACTAGAGAGAAAATTCAGCCTGGCGGCAGCATTAATTACAGACAGTAGCAGGGCGATGCGGCTTTTGGGAAAACTAATTAGGAGAAGGTTACAATAATCCATGCAGGAATTTGCTAGAGCATGGACAAGCTCCTTGGTAGCATCTTGCTATGTTTTTAAGATGGAAGGCTCAAAGGTGAGGCCAGAATCAAGTATGACGGCAAGACAGCGCGCTCGCAAGGATAGACTGATGTGGAAACCACTAACTTGAAGGAAGAGCGAAAGAGGAGGATCAGTATTAGGAGGAGGAAAGACAAGGAGGTCAGTTTTAGAGAGATTGAGTTTCAGAAGGCGGGAGGACATCTAGTCAGAGATGGAAAAAAGGCAAGTAGTGACACGTTGCAGGACAGAAGGGGAGAGATCCGGGGAGGATAAATATATCTGGGTGTCATCAGCATACAGGTGGTAGTGAAATCTAAATGAGGTAATACGTTTGTCAAGAGAGGCAGCATAAAGAGAAAATAGAAGGGGACCGAGGACAGAGCCTTGGGGGACTCCAACCGACTCCAACCGAGGCAAGACGAGGGGTGGAGGTATCATTAGAAAAAGAGACACTGAATGAGCGTTGGGAGAGATGAGAGGACAGAGTTACAGAGACAGAGAGATTGAAGAGTTTGAAGAAGGAGAGCATGATCAACGGTGTCAAAGGCAGCAGAGAGGTCAAGAAGAATTAGCATGGAGTAGTGGCCTTTGGATTTAGCTGTGATTAGGTCGTTAGCATGGTGGTGAAAGTGTCATGGTGTTGGACTGCATGAGTGCTGCCGGCACTGGGGAGCTACAGTTCATTGAGGGAACCATGAATGCCAACATGTACTGTGACATACTGAAGCAGAGCATGATCTCCTCCCTTTGCAGACTGGGCCGCAGGGCAGTATTCCAACATGATAATGACCTAAAACACCTCCAAGACGACCACTGCCTTGCCAAAGAAGGTAAAGGTGATGGACTGGCCAAGCATGTCTCCAGACCTAAACCCTATTGAGCATCTGTGTACTCACTTTTGTGAGATCCTGTATATGACCAATGCAGCTCATAGGATAGTATTGCATGCGTTGCTTTCCAATGAGAAGCATTTGGATGCATGCACAGTGCTTGCCACAAATGCACATCAGACTCCAGAATGTACTGCTATGAGGAGCATTGGAATGCTTATCTCTGAGACATCCAGATGATGATGTGGGACAACACGTGGATGCAGAGCTCAGGAAGTCTTGACTCTGAAGTAAAGGTAAATAAAAACTTTTTTTTTCCAGGTTTTTACAGCAAACGGGGAAACCTAAAACTTGTCAGGTACTAGCATATTATAGTGTTAGGCATACAATTTTGTATAATGAATGCAATAGTGTTTCTTAAGTTAAGTATGACTTTATATTATTTATCCATATGGACAACGAAAAGTCATGCAGAGTATGGTGCCATATATAAATGATTATAGTCATAAAAATTTATAACTGATTATACTGTAAAGAAAATTTATGTTATAAATCATTTATATGGTCTATGTAGCATAAGTAAGGTTAATAATTATTGTTCAACATAACTAAGAAAAGTATACTCATCTTTGAATTATCACATTGTATTTTTTATTCATCCTGGAGTGCTGTTCTTTTTGCTTCCTTGTCTGCAATATACACTGCATGCATTGCGTTCTTTACCAAGAAGACTAAAATAAAAAGTTCTCACGCTGTGCTCTTTTCTCACTTTGTCTCACTTGCAAAGGAAAATTGTACCGATATTTGACACTTGCTCCCTCACGGCTTCCTTGATGGTTCCTCAACTGCACTATGAAGTTGTTTAGTGTCTTGGGATTTATGAAGAAGGAAACTAGAAATATCTCTTTATCCCTATAAAATGTTTGTGTGCATGAATATAATGGGAAAAAAATATATATATTTTATTTAGTTGTTTTTTTACTATGGCTTCTTGATAACGACCCAATAGAGCAAAACATACATTTTTATGTTTCCCTAATACACAACGTTTTTCAAAAGACATCCAATGAGTTCTCTCTCTTTCTTAGTGTGTGTGTGTGTGTGTGTGTGTTAATAAATACCAGCCTGCACAATATAACAATCTAAAAAAACTTAGCTTTATTATGTACAAAAAGTACCAAAGTGAAAACATACAAGAAAAATAAACACAATGACAGAAGCAAGGGCAAAAACAATAAAGTAATGGTAAATTACCAAAAAGATTCTTACAAGCCACAAGACAGTTGGTGCCAAAACGTTGCGGGGTTTGGTGACTCGTGTTTCTGTCTTGTGGCTTGTAAGAATCTTTTTGGTAATTTACCATTACTTTATTGTATTTGCCCTTGCTTCTGTCATTGTGTTTATTTTTCTTGTATGTTTTCACTTTGGTGCTTTTTGTACATAATAAAGCTAAGTTTTTTTAGATTGTTATAGTGTGCATTCTATAGATATTTGGATATTTGAAACATTTGAGGGAGTGTTTATATGGTTTGCACCTGACTATTTTTCTACTATTTTGTCTCTCCATGTGCTGTTGTTTTGTGAATAAATACCAGCCTATCTCAAATTGGACTTGAGACACACAAACTAGAGAAATCACTGTTCTACAACTATCCGAGTTCCCAGAAGCTTGTCATACAAATGCGAACAAACAGGCATCGTGTTTCAGACTTCATACTGCATTTTTGCAGATACCCATAGCAATGGACATTGTTTTTTGTTTTGTTTGTTATTTTTTAACCAAAACATGGGGTTTGATCCAAATGATCAGTGACCATAAACCACCCATGGACTGAAGTTTCAACTTTTGGGTCTCATCTGCATGAATAGAGAGTAATAAGTGTGTGTGTGTGTGTGTAATATGTGAAGAAAGAGAGAGATCAATAGATTGACACAAACGCACACACAAACGTGAAGGTGCCAAGTGTGTGACTAAAGGATCCATTTTAGTTTTAAAATATAAAAGCCATGGCAAACAGTACATAGATACAACATGCGTTAAAAACTATCGTCATACCAATATGTTTGCCATCTCACAATTTCTAAATAGATGACTAACCCTGGATATCTGTGGCAACTCACCTATTTAATTTATACATGGGCAACATGAAATCTACTAGCAGTAGTCAGCAGGAATACAAAACAATAAGACCTTCATTTATTATTTTTGGGTCAGCTTTTCAAATTAATTAATATTTTGATATGTTTGATGTTTTGATATATTTTATATGTGATATAGTTTTTATATTTTAATATTCAGAAGAAATCATTTGAAATGCTTACACACAAATATTAACCCCTTGAAACCGCAGCCAAATGTACAAGTTGTGATTATTTTTTTATTTTATTTTTTTAAACAAACCACAGAACTTTAGTATATGTCTGTTCAACAATAATTTACCTCTTTCAATGCACCCACACTTATTATATATAATTTTATCCAGGGGAAACAGGGCTTTCATTTAACATCAAATATTTAGGTATGGAACATAATTTAATATGAACTAGAAAAGCTACAATTTCTGGAGAAATTGTGTGAAGTGTTCTTGCCTCCACCAGTAGTCTACAACTGGAGTGGGCGGAGTAACTGTTATTATTTATTTATATAGCACATTTACTTGCAACGTTGTTGCCCAACGTGCTTCACAGTTACATTAAAACATACATTTATAAAAACATTAGCAGCTGTACAAAAGGCCCTGTCTACGACATCACTTGCTGCTCCAGCCTGGCACAGGTCAGAGTATTTTGGCGGTTGCCATCTTCAAACGGTCGTTTTTTATACATCCTACCACAAAGAGCTTTATATTGTGAGAAGCACAAGACCCAGACCTATATTTTGATGCATAGTATATCTCTGAGGTATTAAAAATAAAGGCACAGTCGCAGTTTAGAAATTGCCCTTCAAGTTTGAGCTGGCTAGAGTGAAGTTTCAATGAATGTCAATGGATGGCGTGAGTTGCAAACAAATGGTCATATTGTGAAAACTATCAGGACTATGGCTTAGCCGTAGACAATTCTAGTGGCAGCAGGGATAGCTGAACGTTTTGATATAAGATTTGTGTAGGTGGGCTTGAAAATGAAGGAGTGGTGGCAGTTTAGAAATCATGTCCTGATTTTTCAGCTTTTGCCAGCTCCCACTCTAGTTTTGAACATTTTGCCATTCATTCCTATGGGACAAATTAAGCCACAAGAACGACGATATTCCGTGAACCATTCGGCGAATCGTTCCACAAAGTAATAGCAATCTGATCGGGAACAATCTGCACGTTTTGGTATATTTTTGTCTATGTAGTGTAAAAACTGTGGGAGGAGTTAAGGTGGCAAATTTGGCTATAATAATAATAATAATATATATGTGAGATAACATTAAGTGGTCTTGCTATGCAAGAACACTTAGTAAAATATAAAAAGAAATTAGAGAAAATAAGATTTGTTTTTAATTTTCTTAGTTCTATGTGACATTTTAACTGTGAATGTCATAATACTGTTTGCGTTTACTGCAATAAAATACACATATTTGTATTCAGCGATGTCTCACGTGTAAAACAGTACCCCCTATATACAGGTTTTATGGTGTTTTGGGAAGTTATTGGTTACGTTGCCTTTGAGACTTTATGGTAGCCCAGGAGTGAGAATTACCCCCATGATGGCATAACATTTGCAATAGTAGATAACCCAAGGTATTGCAAATGGGGCATGTCCAGTCTTTTTTAGTAGCCACTTGGTCACAAACACTAGCCAATGAAACGCCAGCCTTATATTTGACTCTGTAACTTTTGAAAACACCATAAAACCTGTACATGAGGGGTACTGTTATACTCAGGAGACTTTGCTGAACACAAATATTTGTGTTTCAAAACAGTAAAAAGTATTACAGCAATAATATCGTCAGTGTAAGTTTGTGTGTGAAAAATGCAAAAAACTTCACTTTCACTGACGTTATCATCGGTGTAATACATTTTACTGTTTTCAAACACAAATATTTTTGTTTAGCGATGTCTCCCGAGTAAAAGAGTACCCCCCATGTACAGGTTTTATGGTGTCTTGGAAAGTTATAGGGTTAATTATAGTGCTAGCAAATTAAATTCCCTATACTTTCGGCCTGGGTTGTCAGGCAGGTCCCGCAAATTGTAATTAATAAAAGGACCTAATTATGTAGAATTATTACATAAATATATATGTAAAATTAATATATATAAATATATATATATATATGTAAATAATTTTTTTAAAATAATTTTTATTTATATATAGGTATACATATAGTGATATATACGTATATACTTATGTATATAGATATATATTGTTTCGTTCTACGTGTATTTTGATATCTATCTATATATATATATTAATATCAAAATACAGTTAGAACGAAATTACACACATATATTTTTTTAATTATTTATTTTTTATTTTTTAACGTATTTACATATTTGATTTTCTATTATATATAAATATATATAATTATATATATATTTAATCAATATCCTTCTATGTGTATTTTGTTATTAATATATATATATAATTATATATATATATAATAATATTAAAATACACTTAGACAGTATGTGTGTGTTTGTGTGTGTATGTGTATATATATATATATATATATATATATACATATATATATATATATATATATATATATATATATATATATATATATATATATATATATATATATATATATATATATATATATATATAAATAAATAAATACAAACAATGCTGCACTCACTGTATAATCCAATAGCTGCCTGGTGCTGGTCGGCAAAATATAAACAGGAAAGTAGATAGCACTCCACGGTCTTTTTCTCAATAAAAATTAACTTTTAATGCTCCAAGTTGAAAAAATTCAGACTTTCATGATAGATATATATATATATATATATATATATATATATATATATATATATAGTGGGACCTTGGTTTACAAATTTAATGTGTCTTCCGGGACGTTTCTTATTGCGAAAATCTTGTAAACCGAAACACGGGATCCATTAGGAATGCATTGAAAACCAATTCATCCGTTCTGAAGGTCAGAAAAAAAGTCCAAAGTATATATATATATATATATATATATATATGATCTAAGTATATTTTATTTGTAACTGTAATTTATTTATTTTGATAACATTTTATTTTTCACAGGAGAGAGGCAGAGACAGTGTCAGCCAGTGATGTCACATCACTGGCTGACACACAGGATCAGTGATCACAGTGACTGGCTGTCACTGTGATCACCTCCTGCTGATCGCAGTAATTGGCCACAGGGGGAGTGCTTGGGTGACCAGGCATGCCCCCCACCGCGATCTGCAGGGGGATCCTGCCTGTAGTTACATGTGTCAGCCAATAGGCTGACACATAGTAACTCTGATCGCAGCCTGTCACTGCGATCATACTCTGCAGATCGTGGTCGCTGACCGCAGGAGGACTGCCTGGGGGGCCTGGCATGTCCCCAGACCGCGATCTGCAGAGTGAAAATGCTGCGGCTCCATGTGTCAGACAATTTTCAAATTGTCTGACACATTGTAAATACTGATCGCAGTGACAGGCTGCAGACGCACTGGAAGCTGTAGACCGCGGCCCCCAGGCACAGGGGGGCTGCCTGGGGGGCCAGGCATGACCAGGATCTGCAGCTGCCATTTGCCGCCGGCCACACGGGAGGCAAGACCGCCCAGGGCGTTCTATGCCGCCCTGCGGCGTTAAGAGCGCCCAAATAGTGGACGGCATAGAACGCCCTGCGGTCTTAAGGGCTTAAAGGATCACTATAGTGTCAGGAAAATAAATTGGTTTTCCTGACACTATAGTGCCCTGAGGGTGCCCCCTTTACTTACTCACCTTCTTCCACCGTCGGGCTCCCTTACCTCTCCTCCTCCGCCGACGTCAGCAGAGCGGAATGTGCATGCCCGGCATTTTTCAATGCTTTACTATGGACGCTCTGCGTGATGGAGACATAATATGCCTCCAGCGTCGCATATGCGCCTCTAGTGGCTGTCTGGAAGACAGCCACTAGAGGCTGGCTTAACCCTGCAATGTAAACATAGCAGTTTCTCTGAAACTGCTATGTTTACAGCAGACAGGGTTAACCCTAAAGGGACCTGGCACCCAGACCACTTCATTGAGCTGAAGTAGTCTGGGTGACCATAGTGTCCCTTTAAATAAAAGCCTAAATCAGAGATTTGTAGGATGCCATGAAGTCTAAACTTCTTTCAAACAACTTGTATGGTAGTCTACATTCTAAAACACATGTGTTTGTATAATCCCTTTTAATTCATGCTGTAAACTTGTCTTTTACATTTAATGGAATGAAATGTGAAGAGGCAGTTAGCAGTAATGTCTGAACCCCATATGGTTCACTGTTGGCACAGCACAAATAGTTTTCACAAGGTAGACATTGGGATTGAATGTTCTGTTGTGTCTTTGCGGTTGTCATTTTTAACAAAATTGGAAAAAATAGCCACTAGTGACAAACATTCAGGTTGCTACTGCAATATGGTCATCTACTCACATGTGACAATTCCTCTTTAACATATTAATTGTAGCTATTGTACATATATTACCTTTCAAGACAGCTTAATTTACTGTGAAATGCAGGCCGCTCTGAAAAGGAATTCATAATAAGCCGCAAAATGAGTCCCTGCCACAAAGAGATTAAAATCTAATTTTTAAGTGCTAGAGGCACAGGGAGGTAGAAACAATCCCGATGTCAACGAAAAAAAAAAAGCAAATTGTGTTCTACTACAAAAAGGTACAGTTGTCACGAACCTTTAAATCAGATCACATGTGTATTTAGTATTGTTTAATAAAAGTTGTTAAACGGACCAACCACTGCCCAAGTACAACTTAACAATATTTAGTTTATATACACCCAATGAAAACATGCATACTTTTTAAAAGTACTTTTTCATTGGGGTTATATTTAAAAGCTAAATTGCAAAAGCCACAGATCTCTTGTCTGAATCCTTTGCAATCACTCCCCTTCTGGCCCAGCCCAGACATACCATGGCTGTCCAATCACAGACTCCTTAATTGATGAGACGGTGGTGCCAGTAATATAGTAATAGTCACCAGGCTGACTATCGGTAATATTAAACCCAGAGCTGTTTAGTGTATAGTATATAATACTCAGAGTACTCTTTCATAGGCAGAAATGTCTGTGAGATGGCTTTTGCTTTATTTGATCATATCTCCAGAAGTGGAACATCAGGGGAAAGAAAATAAAATTGGTCAGGGTCAAAAACTATTGGCCAATGACTCTTAAACTCTACATCCCAAATTAAATCCCTATGGCTCAATAAAGTTACAGTTTAAATGTCAATATGCATTATGTTTTTGTCTGTTAGGCAAGCAGAATGGCTGTAGATGTATTTGTGCTAGTATATACAATTATTTAACCAGGCTTAAATTACGGATACAAATCTTTTAACCTTTTTAGTCTAGTGTATTTTTATTTTAGAATCCCTATTTATTTTTCTTATAAAGTTTAATCACATTCAGCCAGACAATGTAATAGGTAAATAATACACACTAATAAACCTGTTTTATTGTATTTTAATACAGTTATTTTTTCACAAAAGGTAAATACAATCTTTTGATTCTGTCAGTTTTCATACTTTCCGTAAAAGCAATAATATTTAGTGTTCAATTCATGTCTGAATTCCCAGTACAATAAAGACAATATGTAGTTTTCTTTATTTTTTTTACAGTGCAGTGTAAATTGATTTTTAACACCCTCAAGTAAGAACATGCTCAAGCTTCTCTATGAAGTGAGTTTCTTTAATTTGAAATAAATTATTTCGGAAATAAAATGTCCATGAGGTTAGCTTTGTCTTCGAGAGATTGCTTTCCATAACCCTAAAAGCTTACAGTCTATTTTTTTTTTTTACATTGTTTTTTTTTTTTTTATCTGTTGGGAAAATATATACTGTGGGGGAAAAAAGTTTTTGTAAATGAAAGGAAAAAAAAACATCTATTATATTAATAGAAGTCAAACTGCAGAAAACCAATACATTTTCAACAATTTGATGCCAAGATGATTTGTTTGGCTGACTATGTGTTATTAGGACCTCATTCTGGTCAGCATGACGTGGGGGAAGTGCCACACCCTGTATTAATTAACAAAACTTTATCCTGTGGCATTACTTGGGATACAAAAATATAAAAATAATAATTTGGTTATTTACCCTGGCCACTGCACAAACTCCACACCTTAACATGCCTCTTGACACACTTAGTTTCTTATAGACGTCAATAGATAGGCACACAGGAACAAATAGGAACTTGTGTGTGGAACACACAGGTGCACACAGGCATGGACAGTAACAGACAGTTGCTAGTTGACAAAGGCAGGTACAGGCAGATACACAAAGACACTGACAGATATACAGTCCCAGACAGGCTGATGAAGTTAGACATAGATGCATACACTCACTGGCATACCCAGACAAAGACAGGCACACAAAACACCAACACATACCATATAAAAAAAACTGCCTACCTTACCTATCTTTTCGAGGCAGTTATCATGCGGGAGGTGGTAGGAAGACTTCTGCTCCCAGCTATATAGAGAGCCCAATATTTTCAATGTTTTAGTAGCTTTAGCGCAGTTGTCTAATGATACCCTCACATTACTCTTTTTGAGAGTTCCCTGGTGTCACGATTTTGGACAATGGCCTTAAATAGCGGATGTCTGCCGAAATCATCCTATAAAAATATAACCCCACATATATGAAAGTGGATGATTTTGACTTTTAAATAAGGGGTTTCATGCTTGCTGTATTTGGGAGGGGAGCAATCTATCCATTATGAGTGTGTTACCTATGCATATGGGGCAATCAGGTGATTTATGGCTGCTGTGAGCCCCTGATAACTGTGACCCGTTGTTTGAAAGAGAGGGATCTCTTCTTTCTAGTGAAGTGCACTATTGCCTGTTTCCATGCTTAAACTGTATAATAAAGTATTTTTAAAAAAAAATCTAGTATTTTTTTATTGAAAAATCAAAGAAGTATCTCAGTAAATTGCGAAAGGTAACCCTGATATCAGTGTAAGGGAGTGGATAAAAGCTTTTTCCAAACTGGCTTGTGATATTCATCTGCTTGGTATTTTCTAATTCCACAGGAAGCAGAAAGTCGTTAAGCTCATTTGCTGTCTAGACAATGCAACCCAGGGGCCTTTGGAAAGCTTCTTAGGTGACTTGCTGAAATGTGGTGTTGGTAGCAACATAGCAGTGTCCATTTTTTAGTGTGTTTCCCTGCCGTGTCATAGCCTGTTAAATCGATGCAAATTTGCTAATGTATTGTTTTGTTTTAAAACTGCTGCATTCAAATACATATACAGAATTTGGAGCCCCTAGTTAATTATGGACCCTATATGTTGGCTAAAGATTTGACATTCACAGCATGCAAGTGATTCATATGTGTATGATGTAGCTAACACTTTATTAGAATACAATGTGTGTTTATATTTTAATATAGCAATGCTGATTGTTTCCTCTCTATAAATATAAATGCAGTATGCAAGTAGTGACAAATATTATTTCCTTTCTATATACTATGCTTTGATTTTAAATAATTTATGGTTATTGCTGTATTAGTACATAATTGTTTTGTGACACTAAACCTAATCATTTATTTTTTTCTGTATTGCTATTGTAACCAATGCAACTATAATCAACCTCTCTTCAAAAGAATTTCAGAGGGTAAGATTAATCATTCATTAATTTAATGATTTCATTAGGCCTGGCATCAAGCAGCATGCAGGAAGAAGAAAAATACAATAATAAGAGGTGTTTCCAGAATCCCAGTGTTTTCCTTTTAACCACCATCCAGTGACTAGCAATGGCTATTAGTGCCTGTTTATTAATCTTCACAAGGCTTATCATTAGTTTCAACCTTCATTTGAAAAGACCTGTTCTCTTGACTCTGACGGTGACCTAATCCAATGCTCATGCCAGATTAGTCCCAGGGCACTCGTGCATGGAGACTGCCAAATAGAAGTGTTTTTGTGATTCCAGCTATAATCCGCCAGTGAATGATCTAATGCCGTTAAACATATTCTATTTAGATTTTTTTTTTCTTTGCACTGCTGCCAATATATATATTTTTTTCATTTATTTTGTCACTTTACCCATACCATTAAGGATCGTGAAGAACATTTTGCATCTGTTTGCAAATCTGTTTAGCACAACGGCAGTGTCATTTACACAGTGGTAATGGCAAAATGAGCCAAAACTACTTGCTGTTTTTTTTTTTTTTTCATTTTTTTTTTTTTAATTATCGTACGAATCAGAAATGCATTCCTTGTAGCTGCAAGTTAAAAGGTTCTAATTTTTAGTAAACAATGTATTTGTATTTAAGAGCCTTTCATTCCTTCTTTCCATTTTAAATAACTGTACCTAACAATTTAGTGCTTGGCTGTTTAGCTGTGTGTTTATCCCAGCAGTACAGTTGTTGCATTTTTCATTCTAGAAAACTGTTCCAGTGGTTACGTAGGGGTTAACACATTGCCTCTATATAAAATGTGCCATGTCAGGGATAATATGAATGGGATTCTCTGATACAACATGAAAACACTCTGTATTCTGATGCGGCGGCAGCTGAAAGTCAGCATTATTCATTGTGTTGCCAGCAGTGATCTATTAAGTGGCCTTTTAACCTTACCAGAAATGCCATGCAGGAGAGCCAAGTACATAGAGCAAGATTCTGAGAACAGAGACTATGTGATTCTATTAAACATCTCGGCGCTCATAAATGGTTAAAATGCAGACATACGGGAAAGCAGTTAATGCTAATAAAACTCTTGGTGCAAGTTGGAACTCATTCTACATCAATTTAGAAAATATGGTTTATTCTCCTTTTATGCAAAGGTTATAGTCTCCATTTGCTAAAGGTCAATAAAACTGTCCGTTGCTTCAAATTCATTGTGGCTGGGTTTGTTTTTGTTTGTTTTTTTTACCATGTACCATGTATATAAAAAAAACATGATTTTTTGTTTTTTGTTATTAATAGTAATATATGTGTATTGTAAATACAGTAGCTTTTATGCATTATTAATTGTATCCTTCACCATTGAAACAAATACAGTTACTATGGATATTTAAAATGGTTACTGTTACGTATTTTAGAAGACCACTGCATAAACTTCATAAATTGATGATGGTGTTAGTTTATGCCGAAAACATTTTCTGCAGGTATAATTTATCAATGTATTCATAAATGCAGATGTAATGTAAGGTGCATACGGTTGCTTTCTTGTAACTCGGGGTGATTGATTTGCTGTGTCTGTAAAACTGAGTCCAAAGGTCTGTGTAGGTATTTGTTTAGTGATTTGATCAAGGTTAGTGTTTATTTTATTTCTTACAGTTGGTCCATTTCATATTCTGTATTGGAAAAATGGTGACAAGGTTTGCTTGAAGATGCCTTGGCTTATATGAATTCCTATTGCTGCCGTTGTGAGCAGACATCATATATCTGATTGTACTTGTAAAAAGAGGAATGAGCTGGAGCCCTGCTGACTAAATTGTTCTCCCGAGTGGTATTAGTCACAGAGTGTCTTAGTTAACTAAGCTAGATGTTTAGAATGGCAAAGAACATATGTCATTAGGATTCCAAATCACTGTCTGTACGCGTTAATGCCAACTCAATAACTATAAAATTTACATACGCAAATATTGTAGTGGATATTAGACTGTGTCATATTATGTCTTGACTGTAACATAATAATTTAACATGAGCTGTACACGATGACTTATGTGAATGATTGGCTGATGAAATACCGGTATTTTGATTGCTCCTATAGGATATTTTCTCCATACCATATGCTACTATCCTATGAAGCTCTAAAAATGGATAGCAATAAATATTTACCAGTTTGAAGGCATGCACATTGCAAATTGTTGTTATAGTTGTAGGTATAAAGATAAAGCTAAGCTGTTTTAGCAAGTTATTGTGAATAGCAGACAAAAGGTGAGCCTGAAGCCTTTTCGGGTTACATCAAACAAGTCTTCCACAGCATGAGATCATCTTACAGCAACTTCATCGATGCTCTCCTAGCATTTTTTTTTATGATGATAAGATCAGCAAGCTGTTGAGGATAATACCATAAACATTGACTCATGCTGTATGTAAAAATATATATATATATTTTTGCTAGATGAATACACTACACTACAGCACTATGCTTGACCTCATGACCAAAGGTGTTGACAAGTGTATTTAAAAAACAAAAAAAGCCGGGTTAGTGGATACTGGAAACTCTATTTATTTAGCACCGTCATTTTAGAGCGATTGTATGTGCTTAGTGAGTTTTAAACCATACCATGGCAGAACTTCCACTGTTTGTCCATGAATGTTTATCTGCCAAGATCCTGTGTGTTAGTCCTTGAATGAATAAGTCTGTTTGGTTACAAAAAAAAGTATGGCCTTACTTACAAATCCACGATATCCCTTGAGTTGACACATGAGATGGTATGTTTTGCTCAAATTACCCTTGTAATTAAAGGGACACTAAAGTCACCAGAACAACTACAGCTTATTGAATTTGTTCTGGTGAGTCGAATCATTACCTTCAGGCTTTTTGCTGTGTACACTGTCTTTTCAGAGAAAATGCAGTGTTTACATTACAGTCTTGTGATCACTTCACTGGCCACTCCTTAGATGGCTGTTAGGGATCCTTCCTGGGTCCTGACTGCCTAAAATGCATCCAAACATTCAGTGTATCCTCCCTCTGCATGCAGACACTGAACTTTCCTTATAGAGATTCATTCATTCATTCGATTCATCTCTATGAGGAGATGCTGATTGCCAGGGCTGTGTTTGAATTGTGCTGGCTCTGCCTCTTTGCCAGTCTCAGCCAATCCTATGGGGAAGCATTGTGATTGGTTCAGGCTACCACTTCTAATGATGTCAGCAGGCAGGTCTAAAGGAAACATGGACAAGTAAGCAGCTGCAGACTTGAATACAAGTAAGATTTTACTATATTTAGGGAGGCATGAGAGGACCAGGGGGGCTAGATGGTGGTTTTAACCCTATAGGGTGATGAATACATGTTTGTGTTCCTGACCCTTTAGTGCACCTTTAAACTTGTATCCTTTTTTGATTATTGTAAAGTTAAGTGTGTTTTGCTATGTTTGAGAAAGTTGAAGTAGCACAAAGATTACTTTTACAAATCCTTTGACTTGAGTTGCATAGGGTTCTGAAGATATTGCATACTTGGGTTTTATTGAATAAATCCTGTATATACACACCACAGTTCTAAGATGTATCTTTAATCATTTAATGCAATGAAACACAAGTGATGTGCGTGTTAGAAAACGTCTGGTATTATTCTCTGTTGTATTTTACATGCTTATTTTTTTATGTATCCATATCTTGATCCAGTGTAATTTTTACAAATTTGAACAGCTGTTGCTTCAAAACTTAATATGTTTGTATGGAATCACATCAGTGAATTTTCAGCATCCTCTGTTTTTATGGTGGTGTAATATAATGGAAGGATACACTGATTCCAGGTTCAGCACATTGCATGGAGTTAGGGGCAATACTGATCATTTTAACATGGTATTTAAAAAACTGTCACAATCAAACACTTGAGCCCGTAGGGAAGCCATCATTGCACCCCTGTAACAGACAAAGTAGGCCTGAGATTTATAAATTCTCTTACATCCTTTGCCATTTGCTGAAATTAATGGCATCAGGTAAGTACTGGAAATGTTTTTGGGGGAAAGGCTGTCAATTTGTGGAGGCAAAATGTACAAAGCCAGAAAAAACAGTGATAATTTTCCACAGCAGCTTGTCTGAGTTGTCATTTTCAGAGCTTTGCCAACAGCAGGATTGTAAGCATTCTATGAATGTACTTCTGGGTACTTGTAATGTGTTCGGTTATTGCTTGGAAGTAATAGGATCTTTCCTTTCCTTTCCTTTTTTTTTTTTTTTTTTTTGGCGAGTCATCTTTTATTTATGCTGCAATGTCAGGTGATGTGGTGGAGATTGTTTTCACCATTGCAAAATTCCTTCAAGGAAATCCCTCTGTGAATAATCACATTTTAAAGGTTACCCCAGGTCAAGCCATGCTGTGGAAACCAGAGCCTGCCTGCTGAACGCCCTCACCCATTCCTCCCCCCCCCTTTTTCTCATACTCCCTTAATATATTTTAGGCATTTACACACTGTGGCTTCGCGTGATCTTCTTTGCTTTTATGAATGAGTTACATAAGGTTTGTTAGAGAAAATCCCTAGAAGGCAGGAACTTGAGGGAATGTATAAGCTTTATCCAGCACACATCCCCAGGGGATTAGCAGAGCAAGGGTTTATAAAGCCACCAGAATTAAAGTGAGCTGTAACATTATAGAACACAAGTTTGTTATTGTTTTTTTTGTTTGTTTTTTTGTTTTTTTTTCAACTCTATTACTACCTGTGATTTTTAAAACTCATCTTCTTTCAAATGAGTGACATACAGAACTGAACATACTTGTATATACTGGTGTTTTATTTTTTATTTTTTAGTTCCTTTAAGACGCCCAGCAACACATAATTTGTATGTGTTTATTTAATTGACTCCTAGCAAATTAAAGGGACGCTAAAAGCATCAAAACCTATTTGCTTAATAAAGCAGTTTTTGTGTATAGATTAAGACCCTGCAGTGTCACTGCTCAATTATCTGCATTTAGGAAGTAAATCGCTTTAGTTTCCGTTTATGCATCCCTAGCCACACCTCCCCTGGCTGTTACTGACAAGAAATGGTTACATTAACAATCAGACCTTAAAGGACCACTGTAGGGTCAGGAACACAAACCTGTATCCCTGACCCTATAGTGTAAAAAACACAATCTAGCCCCTCCGTACTCCTCTAAATATATCGAAATTTTAGCTTTATTGCAGTCTGCTGCTGCTGGCTCTGCCCCTGATCTCCCTGCTTGGCTGACATCAGAAGTGCTGATCAAAGGTCTATCACAATGCGTTCACATTGGATTGGCTGAGCTTGTCAATGAGGCAGATCAAGGGCAGAGGCAGCACAAGCAAAACACAGTACTGGCTAATCAGCATCTCCTCATAGAGATGCATTGAATCAATGCATCTGAGGAAAGTTCAGTAACTCCATGTAGATGGTGGAGACAGTGAATAGCAGTGCTGCATACTGCTCTAGGAAGCACCTCTAGTAGCCATCTGAGGAGTGGCCAGTGGAGGTATCACTAGGCTGTAATGTAAACACTGCGTTTTCTCTGAAGACAGTGTTTACTGCAAAAAGCCTGAAGGGAATTATTCTACTCAATAAGCTGTAGTTGTTCTGGTGACTATAGTGTCCCTTTAGCTTGATTTAGATGTTTTTATCGCCTGATGTATAAATTGAACTTTTCCCCTTAGTGACCAGATTGCTTTTCAATTTTCTTACCGTTTGGCACCAGGGCTGTTTTTATGAATGCCGCCCTCTGAAGTATGTGCGCATGTGTGGCGAAGATGCGCATGCACACAAGGGAGCCATGACGCTTCCAAATGGAAGCGTCTGATTGCTCCCTGCTCGTGCCAGCCTATTTCGTCATTTTGACTAAATAGGGGGTGCGGCTTCACGAGGCTCCCGGCGCTGGAACGAGGTGAGTAAAAGACTCTGCCTGGAGAGTCCCTTTAAATACAGTTTTTCTCGCCATTAAATTGTCTTTCTAATGATACAATTATTTTCATGATATCATATAATTTACTATAAAACAAATGATAAAATATGATTAAAAAAATACAAACTTTTTCTAACTTTGACCTCAAACATAATTGACTTTGACTCCCTGGGTTGTCAGGCAGGTCCCCCAAATTGCAATTAATAAAATTACTTAATTATGTAATTATATTAAATAAATATGCACATAGAATTGAAATATATATAGTGAAGAGGTCATCTAGCTTGGCCATGAGGTCAGGTTTCTCTGCAGTTCGAGCACATGTGGCGACGGCCATTTTACAAGGCTCCGCTTCGTCCCGCTGCTTGCAGAGCTCATCTGTGGGGTCTTTGCATATGCAGAACCTGCTCACGGGTGGACCGGGATAACCCCAACTGGTCCGGGGGGGGGGGGGGAGGAGCAGGGTGTTGGTGGGTCTGCGTCTCCGATGTAGGGACGAGGAGAGCGGCCGTCTCTCTCCATCTCCGCCACCCGTATGCCGCGTCTAGCCACCTTGGGCTCCCGATCTCCAATACGCTTGGGTAAGGTATCAGGCATGTCTCCAGGTCCCCCTTAATTTAGGTAGTGTACCCCAGTTTGTAGTTTGTCTTGAGTTTGGCGAGTAATCGTAGGAAATCGGCAAGTAAGACGGGAGCCCAGATTTCATGTGACTACTCAGCTTTCTGACGTATCGCGCCCTCCCCCTCATAACTAAGTTGATTAATGTATGAGAAGAAGTAGGCAACCATCTCCACTCCAGAAGTTGGGGACTACACGTCCCTTGATGCTTTGCCACCCATATGACTGCAAGAGCATTATGGGATATGCAGTCCACAACATCTGGAGTGGCAATGGTTGCCTACCCCTCTAAGAGATGCTAGACATGCTAAGATATTTTAAAACTGTGAACCAGCATGGTCAATAATTGTTTTACTGTGTACTAAACTGGAAATCTTAATAAAAATCATGAAAAATAAAAATAATACCACAAACTGCTCATGCACACACACAATAACACAGTAACATATACACATACATTTCTATTCTTTTTTTTATGTTGCCCGTATCATATAAAATGTGTTTGTGTTTTATTCTATATATAATGTTATTTCTTTTTCTTGCTTAGTTTGTGCTTCTCCAGGGATTTGTTACTCCAAAATTGTGTTTAATTCTCAATGTATCACAAAGTCAGAAGTATGACAGTATTTGAAGTCACAGATTCTCATCACTGTGTTGAAAATGTTGAATCTTGGCGGTATTATTAACCCCTTAAGGACCAAACTTCTGGAATAAAAGGGAATCATGACATGTCACACGTCATGTGTCCTTAAAGGGTTAATGTGCATAGTTTGTAGAACATGAGCAGATATCTACATATCACACAGGCTTTACAGTTTCCTATTACTTGATTATTAATGTATGCTAACTTATTCTGTACAGCTGTTGTACCTCTTCTGTAACTAAATATTGTCAGTCCCTCTGCGTCTTACCACTGATGTGTGGCAAAGTTTATACAAATAACCAGAGCCTTATTTTAATCTTTAATCAGTCCTACTGTGCATAGATCACAATCAGTTGGGTACCGTACCTCACCAACTTCACTTACATTATACTGCTCAATGAGCTGACTGACTCATTCTCAAAACTCTCATAAGTATAGGTTAATGTGGTTTTTTTTTTGTTTTGTTTTTTTGTGTTTATGAAATGAGACATTCTCTTAAACACCATGATCAGACATTTATCATGGTTTATGACTCATTCTGTGTCCATTAGAGATTAATACTGAATGTCTCATTTTTAATTCCAAATATCTTGCCCTCCCTTGCAGGACTTATCTGGCTCCATTGATGACTTGCCAACTGGGACAGAAGCAACCCTTAGCTCTGCTGTGAGTGCCTCGGGTTCTACAAGCAGCCAGGGGGAGCAGAGTAATCCTGCTCAGTCACCCTTTTCACCTCATGCCTCACCACATCTCCCCAGCATCCAAGGTGGGGGTCCATCACCATCCCCCGTGGGTTCCCCAGTTGGGAGCAACCAATCACGATCAGGTCCAATATCACCTGCAAGCATCCCTGGTGAGTAATGTGTGTCCTGTAAATTAAATTGTGCTTTGTGAAATTAAGGGTTGTAATATGTTAAAAAAAAAAAAAAAAACAGTCCACACAAAATTACACCTACTCTGTGCCATGGACTCAAGGAAAATTTAGTTTATGCTGAATTTGGACCATCCACTGCACATTTAAGCCAACATTGAAAATTGTCAAATTACACAACATTTTCCCATCTTATTTTATCCAGTTTTGGGGGCTTTTTGCACGTTGCTCCTTACTGAATGGAGTGTTCTAACACTCTATGGTGTGTTGCTACTGTAGTCCATCTCTTTAAGGTTTGATTATGTCCAAAGAGGGCCATACTTGCTGACATTCCCAAATCTGACTGGACAGTCCAAATTTGTGTCCCCTGTCACCACCATTTGCTGTATATATTTTTAAATAATTGTAATTCAGTAGACTGACAAAAACTCTGTAAATATATATGACTACATCATTTTACAGCTGACATGGAGAAGATATTACAAGATATGTTGTGGTGTGAAATTATATTGTTGTATTGGATTTCTGCATTTGCACCTCCTGCTTTTCTGCAAATTGATGCATTTACATGAAGATAATGGGGTTGTGCTTCTCTCAGACACACATGAGGCATTTACATTGTGCACAATAAATATCTCACTGGCACATATCTGTCTAAAGTGTTGAATACAAACTGACTGTATTACTAATGTGGGCATAGAATACATTATTTTCAATGGTTTATCGAACGCATTTTAAAAAGTATTTTCTAAAAGCAGACCAATGGTTTGTCTGGGGGGGGGGGGGGGGGGGCTTGGAAATCATACTTTAACACAGTAAAACTAGTTAATGGCTAGCCTCACAGAGTTTAACTAGTTTAAGTTCTAATAAACCAGTTATGGCCAGGTTGAGAACTACATTTCGCATGATGATCAATCATCCTATGAAATATACATTTTCATAATATCTTGCCTCTGGTGAGGCTTGAAAAAGTTTGCAAGCGGTTTTATTTATGGTGACATATATATCAGTGGTTGTCTTCATTTATAAGAACTTTACAGACTGTAGCCTTTAATGAACAATATATTATAACAATAATAAATAAATGACACACATTAAACTTAAAATCACAGCTGTAACGGACCGATTTGCTCACCAGAGGTTAAAAACCGTTTAGACGATATTCCCCTTTCCAGATGCACCGACAGCTACTGTAAGCACCAATCTCCCGAACTGCAAACAAATGAATTCACCAACTCCCGAACAGGAAACACACAAATACAGGAAACAGCCGAACAGGAAAAGCATACAAACAGCTTACACTCCTGGCAGTCAGCATACAATCCAATTCCCCCCAAGAACGAGACGACACTTCGTTTTGAGGGTCAAGCAGAATCTTTTTTTACTGGGGCTAACTGCCCGGCTTTTATGCAGGTCTCCCACCTGGTGGACACTCCCCTAGTGGACCAGATGGGAGACTGGGACACAAAGGGTAAAAGAACCAATCACAGACTTACACATTTCAACAATCCCACAATGCATCACGACCCCTCCTCTCTGACCTGGAGATAATTGGGAAGTAATCCAATTATCTCCAAGGACAGAGGCAAAACTCCATTACCCACATGTTAGTAAAAAGTAAAATTACACATGGTTGCTTTTATCACATAAAACTCACACATTCTATATATCCCCAGATAGCTTAGATCTGAGCGCACATTACTACCGAATGGCGCTCAGATCACATACATACAGTTCAATCTCCATGGAGCCAAGTCTTTCCCATAGTCTTTCGTTAAACGAATAGGCTCCATGGCATGGCTATCTGGGGTGATGCTGGTTAACCGCAGCTTCTGGGCAGTCAAATGACGGCACACTCCAGTTCCCAGGTGGTCCATCAATCAGTACTTTGTTCGGTAGATTGAATCTACCGAACACCCCGGCAGAAAGGCACAAATAAGCCTTTCAGCAGGGAAAATAAAAGGTTTTAACTGCCGGGCCATAGTCTAAAGGGAGCAGGCGAGCAACCAGGCTTCTCCAGTGCACAGTGGCGAGGTTGGTTCCGCCACAACAGCTTACATTTTATAACTGCTCTTTATAAAAAGGGGAATCTAAAAGGTCTCTTACCATGAAGCTACTTTAAAATGACATCCTAAGGACCATAACCACTGTATTTAAAGGTAGTGGGCAGGGTGCTATGAGCCATGGGGGATCATATCCATGTTTTCTGTCAAAATTCTTTAAGTTTTCTGATAAAACAAAAATAAAATACAGAGCTCTCTTCCAACACCCAAAACACGACTCATTATCAACCATACAGATACAACCTTAGACAGCAGTGACTGGCTGCAAGTATTCTTGCATAGTCCGTCGATCGCAACCTGTTATTGCTATCTAAGGTTGGGCTGCCATCTAGAAAGCTAGTGTGAAGGAGAAATGTCTGCATTATCAGTGCCGTAGAGGTGAGACTGGTAATCAGGAGTGTTGTTATAGTGCATATAGTTCTTAGAATTGCCCTTTAACCAATAAGGTGAAGTGCTAGTATCGGGAAATTAAGCAGTTTGTCTAATAGCTGAAACATCTTCCCTATAGATCTCAGATTACCTATCTACATTGTTCTAAGGTCTACACTTTCGCAAGTGTGAGACCACAACAGAAAGGGCCTAGTGGTCATGGGGACAGTGATGGGACTTTCCAGTGATGCAAGCACCAGGATGATCTAACACTATATGTTTCCTATTAATATTTTAAGGATTTGATATAGAAATATATATATATATATATATATATATATATATATATATATATATTCTAATCATGAAAGGCTCAAACCTGAATTTTGTCAAACTGCTTATTACATAAGTTGATCGTTCTCTTTTATAAGATAGTATTTGTGTAAGGTTGAAGTTTTTGAGAGAGATTAGATCCGAGAATTGTGGGGGAAAATTAAGGGTAAAAAAAATTGAATGGTAAGATCATTGTGTGTGTGTGTGTGTGTGTATCATTACGAGCACATTAGAAAAATAATTAAGCAGTAGGATCTGGAATGTTTGGAAAAAGAAGGGGTTGTGCTGTAGTATTAAATACCCTTGGTTCATTAGTACATTGCAATTCTATTCAGGGATATAATTTTTAATATGTGGGGTAACAGAGATCTGACTGTCATTCTTGGATCGAGAAGGATTTTCTCCCTCGCTTGTTGCAAACTTGGAAAAAGCTGTGTAGCAGATGGTACCAGGGCTGTCCTAAAAGACTGTAATATTATTGCAATTCGTGTGTTATTTCTGTTTCTATGGTTAAAATGTATGTGGGATTCGTATGATTGTTCGGTAGTGTCCATCCGTACTCCATACGAATGTAAACTACCGAACCAATAGACCACCCCAGAGAGAAGTGTGTACCTTATTAATCGTTCACACTTCTCTAACCGCAGGTTAATCGGTACTTTAGTGCTGTATCTGGGTGGCCGCCGTTCGGTATACGAACACGTGGCGGTGGCCTTCTTACGCACGAAAATCTCAGCAGTGTTTGGTCGTCGAGTGTCTGGAACTCAAATCGGACACTTGATTACCCGAACACCGCTGAGACCTCCATGGCTCCGTTACTCCCGAACAGGAAGGCTAATCAGTCTCCCGTTCGGTAGTTTCAAAGTACCGAACAAGGGGATTCATACGAAAAAGCCACAGTAAAATCCTTTGGGGGGGACAAACTACCCCACAATACTACCACGACAGCTACCGCTACCACCACCACCACCTGCTGTACAACCGCGTTTTAGCCACCTAGCTCAGGGCCCTGTTATCACTGCCAGAAGTGGGGACATTACAAAAGAGAATGCCCGCAATATAGAGACCGATCCTCCTGGATCCGACCAGGACCACCACCACCACCACCACCGAGAGCAGCTGCACATCACTACCAAGAGGAGACACCCGCCGCCTATGGCTATGCAGTTCCTGTCACTACCATAGAACAGTGGGAGGTACTGCACAAAGCCAACCCGCTACAAGCACATGCCGATAATCGCCAACACCACAGGCAAACTGTATATCTGGAAGGAAAAGCAGTGCAAGGGCTCCGAGACTCAGGAGCCACCATAACCGTGGTAAAAAGCCACTTGGTCGCTGAGAAGGCCAAAACCAACAGGACTATAGCAGTCAGGGTTGCTGGGGGAGCCATCTACCGGCTGAATACTGCGAACGTCCATTTGCATTGGGGAGCGGGGTCAGGAAATGTGGAGGTGGGGTTGATGCCACAGTTACCCGCAGAGGTGGTACTGGGAAACGATTTGGGAAAGCTCACGTCTGCTTTTGGGCCCCAAACCACAACCACTGAGGAAGCACATCCAGTGGTCACCAGGCAACAGGCCCGCACCCAGGACTACAACACACTGCCGGAGGTTCAGATAAGAGAGCCTTCCCCTTCCCTAGACTGTGTACCCTGGCCCCCCCCAACAAATTTGCGGCAGAGGTGATCACTGATCCTACCATACAAGTATATAGATATAAAGTCACCTCTGACCACCCTGGGGCGGAGGGGGAAAGGTTTGTATGGGATGGACAGCTGTTATACAGGGAGTCAGACAAGCAAGTAGCTGGGTCAGACTCGATTGTGTTAAGACGGTTAGTGGTACCACAGAGGTACCGAGCCGAATTGCTGCGGATAGCGCACGATATTCCGCTATCCGGCGGTGGCCCTGACAAATATACACGCCGAAACCGTGGCCGAGGCCCTGATGCAGATTTTCTCCCGGATGGGGTTACCCAGGGAGATCATCTCGGATCAGGGTACTCAGTTTACCGCAGAAGTCACTCAGCAACTCTGGAGTCTGTGTAATGTTAAACCCATCATTAGTGCCCCATACCATGCCCAGACCAATGGGCTCTGTGAAAGGTTCAATGGCACATTGAAACAAATGCTCCGAACCTTCGCTGAGACCCACAGGGACTGGGAGCGATTCCTGCCTTACCTCCTCTTTGCTTACCGGGAGGTGCCTCAGGAATCAGCCGGGTTTTCCCCATTTGAGCTGTTATTTGGGAGGAGGGTAAGAGGGCCCCTAGATCTCATTAGAGAGCATTGGGAGGGAGACCAGACCGACTGGAAGCCCTAACTAGGACAGCAAGGGAAAACCTTCAGGCGGCTCAGACGCGCCAATGCACCTGGTTTGATCGGGGCGCCATGGACTGTAGCTTCCAGGTGGGGCAGAAAGTTTTAATTTTAAAACCTGTCCGACATAAGCTACAGGCCGCCTGGCAAGGCCCTTATAAAGTCGTGGAACAGAGATGTGACACCACTTATATAATTGGTTCCTGCGCAGGGACTGGAGGGCGACGCATGCTCCATGTGAACATGCTGAAGCCCTACCAGGAACGCTCAGAGGAGGTGACAGCAATTTGTGCACCCAACTCCGACGAGTTTGACAGCCTTCCCCTCCCTGATCTGCTGGGAGACGGTAGGCTGTCTGGGGATTTAGGAGAGGTTGTACTGGGAGACCGGCTGAGCCCACAGGAGCGTGCCGAGGTACAGCAGCTGTTGCGAGAGAAGCAAGATACATTATCTAATGTGCCTGGATACACTCCTCTGGCTACTCACTGGGTGGAAACCCCAGGGCAACTCCCCATGCGCCACACCCCATACCGCATCCCTGAAGCGGTACGGGAGAATATGCGCAAGGAGATCGATGAGATGCTCCAACTGGGGGTGATTGAGCCCTCAGCCCCTGGGCTTCTCCGGTAGTCCTCATACCCAAGCGAGACGGTACGTCCCGCTTCTGCGTGGACTACCGGAGATTGAACGAAAAGACTATATCCAACGCATATCCGATGTCTAGTTTAGATGAACTGCTAGACCGGATGGCCAGAGGCCAATACCTCACTACTATTGATCTGTGTAAGGGGTATTGGCAAATTCCCTTGGCTCCGGACGCCATCCCTAAGTCAGCCTTTGTCACCCCATTCGGCCTGTACCACTTTAAAGTCATGCCGTTTGGGATGAAAAACGCTCCGGCTACCTTCCAGAGGACTCCTAAATGGGTTCCAGGACTACACCTGTGCATACCTAGATGATATTGCCATTTTTAGCAATACCTGGCAGGAGCACTTGGCCCATATAGGAGCAGTTCTAGACAGGATTAGGGAGGCCGGTCTGACGTTAAAACCGGCCAAATGTAGTATAGGAATGGCCGAGGTACAATACCTGGGACATCGAGTGGGCTGTGGGAAGCAAAAGCCAGAACCAGCGAAGGTAGAGGCCGTAGCCCAATGGCCCACTCCTAGGACTAAGACTCAGGTGCATTTCTAGGGACAGCGGGATACTATAGGAAATTTGTTCACAATTATAGCGCCATAGCAAAACCCCTTACTGACCTGACCCGTAAGAACCTGCCCCGCCAAGTAACCTGGACCCCGGAGTGTGAGCAGGCATTCCAACATCTGAAAAGTGCACTTAGCAATGCTCCTGTCTTGGCAGCTCCCAATCCAACTAAACGTTTTCTTGTTCACACAGACGCCTCCATGTTTGGATTGGGGGCAGTACTAAGCCAAGTCGGAGCCGATGGCGGAGAACATCCCGTGGCTTACATCAGTCGCAAGCTGTTACCTAGAGAAGTAAGCTACGCCGCCATCGAAAGGAATGCCTGGCTGTGGTGTGGGCCCTAAAGAAGTTGCAGCCGTATTTGTATGGACAGCCCTTTTCATTGCTCACGGATCACAACCCGTTAGTATGGCTGAACCGGGTGGCTGGGGACAATGCCAGGCTGCTGCGCTGGAGTTTGGCACTGCAGCCATTTGACTTTAACATTCAATACCGCCCGGGGAAACAGAATGGAAACGCTGACGGGTTGTCGAGACAAACTGACCTGGAAAAATTATCCGTGAGCCTGCCCGGACATCCCCAAGCCGATCCGTGTTGGATTAGACTGTGTATGCCGGCTTGTGAGCAAGGGGGAGCAGTGTAGCAGATGGTACCAGGGCTGTTCTAAAAGACTGTAATATTATTGCAATTTGTGTGTTATTTCTGTTTCTATGGTTAAAATGTATGTGGGATTCATATGATTGTTCGGTAGTTTCCGTACTCCATGTAAACTACCGAACCTATAGACCACCCCAGAGAGAAGTGTGTACCTTATTAATCGTTCACACTTCTCTAACCACGGGTTAATCAGTACTTTGGTGCTGTATCTGAGTGGCCGCCGTTCGGTATACGAACACGTGGCGGCGTCCATCTTACGCACGAAAATCTCAGCGGTGTTTGGTCGTCGAGTGTCTGGAACTCAAAACGGACACTCGTTTACCCGAACACCGCTGAGACCTCCATGGCTCCGTAACTCCCGAACGGGAAGGCTAATCAGTGTCCCGTTTGGTAGTTTCCAAGTACCGAACAAGGGGATTCATACAAATCCAAGATTAATCGTGCATGGAAGTATTTGATGTGTATTTTACCTCCTGAACGAAGACCGGATGCAGGGCCAAAACCTATGGAACTCTTTTCGGATACCACCTCGTGTGCGGTCGCTCAGATTACACCCTCCACCTAACTCCCGAACCCTTATCCGATCTGGGTGATTTTTGGATATGTTAGTCACCCAGATCCGGGCTACCAGGGGGTACCCCCAGGATTATTGTAACTACTTGTTTTGGGGTACATTCAGAACTCAGGGAAAACTACAGTATGTATAATGGCATTAAGTGTCATACTGAGGGGAGGAGATGTGTGGGAGGTAACGGTTACACTATTGGATACTGTCCTGATTAATGTGAATCCCTCCCTTGCATGGGAGAATGCTTTATAAGGAGACTGTGTGGATTAAAAGTCAGTTCTGCTCCTGATGCTGTGTGTAGTCCAGTCATTGGGATCTGTATGGGGATATTCGTGGATTACTTTATTTGCTTGAATTACTGCTTCATGGTGTTTTTACTACTTGTTCCTGAGCCTCACTGGGATCTATAGTGGAGTTAACCTGTGGAATATCAGGCCTCCGCTATAAGCTGCAAACAGTGTTTTTTTTTTTTTTTTTTATTAATCATATTTTATTGAGGAAAATAGTTATGTATATCAGTAGATAAATTTGGGCACGCAGGCCCGCAGAGAAAACGTAAGTATACAGAGCAGGATTAACATAGTAAGAATTGAATATTATACATTACATATCATAAAATATTAACATTTACTGTTGCAGGCTCATGTAGCAATAGAGCGCCAGTGTCAGGTGATGCCTCGTTCCCTCTCAGGAAGTGCATCATCGTAGCTCTTGTTAGTTATGTTAGTTCCCAGGATCAATCAGCTGCGGGCTAGGTCTGGGTGGGTAGATCTATAGGCAACTGGGCCTTGTGTTCATGTGTGTTGTAATGGGCTGTGTGAGAGTGTGGGGTAGTGTGGTGTGTCAGAGTGTGGTGTAACCCGAATGGGTACGAGATTGTTGAGTGTGATGAAAGGGAGTGGTACTGTACAGTTAAGGAGTGTACAAGAGCAAAGTAGGGTTAGCGGGGGAACCTAGTAGCGAATAGGGTCCCTAACAGTTACACGTGTTCCTACTCATGATTTCTACGGGTGTGTCGTGGCTGCCCCGATGTGTCGTGGGGGAAGCCGGTCAGAGAGGGTCCCTTCTCTTCGTTTAAGCTCCTAGATCCCGGCTGGCTCGTGTAGTGGATATATGGTTTACGTAGCGGGTCTTGTATTGTCTGAGTGCGTACTTCTCGGTTAGAGCATGCTAGTGGTATCGTGGGGAAAGGTGTGTGATGATGGAGGTGTGTGAGTCGGGTCAGGTCTGGTCTTATGTGATCCGGTGGGGGTTCTATGTAGGTAGTCAGGGAGTGCGTAGTTGTGGGAGTCCCGTAGGTGAGCATCAGTGGGTTTCGAGTAGCTCCAAGGGTCATGGTGTGTGTCATGTCTGATTCGGTCTCAGGTGTTCTCCGCTGTCCTGCCTATCGTGGATTTACTGTCTGTAAGTGCTGAGTCAATGTGTTAGGCGTCGTGCATTTGGTCGGGTGTAGGGGTCGCGTATCGTTAGGTCAGTGTCGTGTCTCCCCGTCCGTCCCGCATGGGCTAAGAGAGTATGAGGGTTCGGCTTTTCCGTCCCGAGTTTATTCATGGTCGTGTTGTTGTTATACATTACAAGTGTGTGCAGGCTATGGGTGTGTGTCTGTTGGGTGGTCCCGTGCATGTGGGTATGGTCTCTAAGAGTTTTAGTTAGCCGTGTTTGTGGGTATTTCTTGTCAGGGGGATGCGGGTGGTCTGTGGAGTGTGGTAGCGTCCGCGTCAGATGGTTATGGTTGCTGTAGGTCGTATGAGTGTATGGTTGGTGGTATTCGGGAGCCGCGTCACCTTCCAGGTCCAGGCCTCCCTTGGCAGGTCCCCCCTACAGTCGCGTTCGGAAGGCGAGCCATGGTGCCCAGACAGCTGCGCATTTCGCTACTCTGCCCGTCAGTTCCGCTTGAAGTGTTTCTGCTGCTCTGATGTCGTCGACTCTGTGGATCCACTCGTCCCTGGTGGGGGCGTCTGTTGTCCTCCAGTGTGCCGGGATGAGTGACTTGGCCGCGTTCAAAAGATGGCGTAGAACTGACCTCTTGTAGGCCGAGATTGATAGCGTGGATATGTGCAGTAGGGCCAGCTCCGCCGACCATTCGGTGTCCTCTCCAATGGTCAGGCGAATATCCGATTTAATTTGTTCCCAGAATGGTGCGATAAGTCTACAGTCCCACCAGATGTGCAGGAGGGTCCCGTCGTCGTCCAGACATCTCCAGCACGTCGGTGGCGTGGCAGGGAAGATCCTATGTAGTAGCGCCGGTGTTCTATACCACATGGATATCAGTTTGTAGTTTACTTCCTGATAGCGAGAGCTAGAGGAGCTCTTATGTTGCCATATCAGGGCTGTCTCCCATTGTGTCTGGGTGAAGGTCCTGTTCATGGCCCATTCCCATCGTCGTTGGAAGGTATTAGCGTTTGTTGTGGGCTCGGTCAGCAGGTACTGATAGAGATTCGAGATGGTCCTCTCAAGTGGTGTGCCTCGGGTACAGAGTTTCTCATAGTGTGTCAGTTCCCTTTGTAGTTTGTCCTTATGAGGTAGGGAGGCTAAGTAGTGTTTAAGTTGAATATACCGGAGAGTGACCATCGGAGTTCTTTGTCGGTCTTCTAACAGTGTATCCAGTGTCTTAATGATGCCGTCTTGAGTGACCCTCCGTATCGGGATGTAGTCCTCGTCCCCCAGGAACCTCCAGGCTTCTGTGGGTAGTCCCCCTCCTATGTTGGGGTTGTGGGCGATTGGTATCAGGGGGCTCGGTGTCGGGGAGATCCCGTGAGTCTCCCTAAGGGTCTCCCACGTGATGAGTGTGTTTGCCACTGGGCCCTCGTCTTGTCTCCTGCTGCCCCTCGTCGCCCGTCTCTGCCATACCGATGCCTTCAGTTTTGCTGTGTCGCCCTCCCTGTCCAGGTCCACCCATTGTTTGTCCGAGGTTGTCACGTGCCATTCGAGAATACGCTGTAGTGTTGCTGCTTGATGGTATTTTTTGAAGTCCGGTAGCGCCAGACCCCCTCTGTGTCTGGGTAGGCACAATAGGTCGTAGCGCAGTCTAGGTCTTTCCCCCCTCCATATGTAGCGGATGACCGCTGTTTTAAGTCTCGAGAAGAATGTCGGTGGTAAGGCTATGGGTGAGGTTTGGAATAAGTAGAGGACCCTCGGGAGAATGTTCATTTTGAGGACCGCTACGCGGCCGTGCCAGGTTATGTGCGAGTGTGCCCATCTGTTCAGGTCCAGTTCAATCTTTTCCAGGAGCGGCGTGAAATTAAGAGTGTAGATGTCTCGTGGATCCGAGGGGATCCACACTCCCAAGTATTTCATCGCCTTTGTACACCAGCGGAAGGGGAATAGGGGGCCCAAGGCCTCGTATTCCGCCTGCTGGGTGGTTATGTTGAGTGCCTCGCATTTTGCTAGGTTCAACTTGAATCCAGAAATCCGGCCGAATCTATCTATTTCGGAGAGTATGCTAGGTAGCGAGATTCGTGGTTGGGAGACAAAAAACAGGAGGTCATCCGCATATGCGGCCACTTTGTGTTCCGTGTTGTGCCACGAGTATCCATGTATGTCCGGATGATTTCGGATCGCTTGTAGGAGTGGCTCCAGGGAGAGGGCGAATAGGAGAGGCGACAAGGGGCAGCCCTGTCTAGTGCCGTTCGCGATACTAAAGGTGGTAGTTAGTGCGCCGTTGACCCGTACTGACGCCCTTGGGGAGCTGTATAAGGCCGCGATCCATGTCATGGTCCGCTGTCCAACGCCCATATGTCGGAGAGTTCGGAACATATATGACCAGTCTACCCGATCAAACGCTTTCTCCGCATCTGTGGAGAGTAATAGCAGAGGTTCCCGGTATTTCCGTGCGTGGTGTTGTATGGAAAACAGGCGTAATGTACTGTCCCGTGCCTCTCGGCCCGGAATAAATCCTGTCTGGTCAACATGGATAACGTGCGGTAGGACCCTTTGTAGTCTGGTAGCTAGGACCTTTGTGAGGAGCTTCGTATCGACGTTCAGCAGGGAGATCGGGCGATAGCTGCTGCATTGTTCTGGATCCTTCCCAGGTTTGAGTATTACCGTGATAGTAGCCGTTAAGGATTCCATGCCGAACTGTGCCCCATCTGCTATCCTGTTAATAGCTTTAGTTAGCCATGGTAATAATAGTGGGGCGAAGTGTTTGTAATAGCCTGTGGAGAATCCGTCCGGTCCCGGGGCCTTTCCCGATTTCGTACCTTTGAGTGCCGCGGCTAGGTCGTCGGTCGTAATTAGCTCGTCAAGCATGAGTGCCGCATCTGGATTTATCCTCGTTCGGATGTTGTCCTGTAGGTATGTCTGCTCTTGTTGTTCCAGGGCTCGTCGATGTGATGTGTCATGGGGTCGGTGTAGGTTATATAGCGAGGCGTAGTAGTCCCGAAACTCCCGTGCTATGTCCTCGGGGAATTGTGAGGTGGCTCCCGAGGCCAGGCGAATCTTGCGTACCTGTGTGCGTGTTGTTTCTCCCCGCAGTAGCCGTGCTAGATATTTTCCTCCTTTGTTCGCGTGCGTGTAAAAGAAGTTTTTCGATCTCTGGAGCGAACGTAGGTGTCGTTGTGTGAGGAGGGTTGTTAGGTTGCGTCGGGCTTCTGTGAGTTCAGTATAGGTTTCGACTAGTTGAGAGCGTTTGTGTTGAAGCTCGAGGCGTGAGATGGTGCCGTAGAGGGCAGACATCGCTTGTGTTGTTTCTTTTCTTTTGCGGGTCGCGATACTGATAAGGGTGCCACGTAGGACACTTTTATGTGCTTCCCATACGGATACCGGAGATGTTTCGTCGGTCCCGTTTTCCTCAAAGTAGTGTTTCAAGGTTTGAGAGATCTCAGCCCGTACCGCTAGATCTTGGAGTAGGGACTCATTCAGGCGCCAGGACCGGATCGCCGGTTTGAATAGTGGGGATTCCAGTTCTATCTGGACCGAGCCATGGTCCGACCATGTTGCCGGCTCAATGGATGCCTTCCTCAGTCGCGATAGGCCTTCGTGTTTAATGAAAATATAGTCGATCCGGGAGTAACGGGTATGGATGGTCGAGTAGAATGTATAGTCTTTGCTAGCGGGGTGAAGTGTTCTCCAGCAATCGACTAAGGACAGTTCCCCCAGGGATTTCCGTATGGATCTGATGTGAGTCTGAGGAAGGCTGCTGTGTCCCGTGGAGGAATCCGTAAGTGGATCCAAGGGGGTATTGAAATCGCCTCCTACGATCAGGGCGCCTTCCGAGAAGTCGTGTAGTTTACGTAATGTTGTTCGTAGAAACCGTGCTTGCTTTGAGTTGGGTGCGTAAATTGATGCGAATGTGAATATTCTATCGGCTATTGTTCCCTTGAGGAAGAGGAAACGGCCCTGGTCGTCTGTCATCTTGTCTAATTCTTGGAATCCTAGGTCGGCAGCTATAAGTATCGCTACTCCTGCCCGTCGAGCCAGCGGGTGGTTGTTATAGTAGTTGGTCGGGTAGTAGGTGTTACGGAGCTTGGGCGCCGCTCCGTCCCTGAAATGGGTTTCTTGGAGCATTGCGATTGATATGTGCTTCCGCCGAAGCGTCCTCAGTAGGTGGGAGCGCCGTTCTGGTATGTTTAATCCTCTGCAGTTAAGCGTCATGACTGTCATAGGGGAGTTTTGGTACGCCATGGTCTCTTCCGTTACTTAGGTGTTTTCGACCTCCGGAGGTCCGCCTAAGCGGCACTAGGTACCCAGTCGGCGGCGCAGCCCCGTGAGGGTGTGTGTGTAGCGCTGTCCTATGGGTGTCCGTATGTCCGGTCAGAGTCTATGTAGTAGTTCTCGGTTATTGTCTGTCTTGTCCCCGGTCTTTCCCCTGTAGTGCCAGCGTCCAGTCCTCTCGCGTGTGTGTTTTAGTGTGGGTGTAGGGTAGGTAGTGTAGGTTGGGGGGTTAAAATAGGGGTGGGCAAAGGAGGCCCCCCTATGGGGAAGTATCCCCGATGGATAGACGTTAGTACTATCCCGGTATCTCCTTCGAGAAGGAGTAACACTTACGCCTCGGCGTGAGTGACCAGGCGTCACCCCGATGACCAGATCGGTGAGTGAGTGTGCCTGTGGCTCCGTCGAGATGTTCGCGCAAGTGGTTATGTGGAGCAATGACTGGGGTCGAACCTTAGATCGTGAAGCGTGTCTAGATGTGTAGTTAGGTATGGGTCAATAGTGTCCGCTCCGACCGGTTCCTAGCCCGAGTGCTGTTGATCATGGGAGATGTGGGTGTACCCAAGGGTGTCCAGTCCAGCAACATATACAAGTGAAGAAAAAAGATTAGTTAACAGCCATAACAGTTGACAAATATAAGGTCCTTAACATTTTCCGTTGGTCATATCAGCTATCACTCATTCCCATTTTGGTTCCCTATCAAGGTGTGGATGTTACATTCTGTCCCCCCTTTCCTCCCCGTCCCATCCCGTGTTTCTGCTGGCCTAGAGCGTTACATGCAGCGGAGTTTAAATAAGTCATGGTTGCTCGTTTTCCCCTCGTCCCCTATCCCATGTTTTGTGCCCTCAAGTGCGGGAGGCCCCATTAGGTATACGGGTACAGCATGTAGGGGTGATTCCCGTCCCCTCGTAGGTCACCGGGGTATACGTGGTTGTGGTGTCTGTACCACAATGGGTGGGGGCTACTGTAAAAGGTAGTGGTAGAGGTGTGGTCCAGCCTGCGTCATGGGTACCACGGTAGGTCTCATCCCCAAGTCCCATCTCCCCCCCCCCCCCCCGTAACGGCCCCCCCCCGCAGAGCCCCACCCCCCACCGTGCGTCCCCCAAGTTTCCCTTCTACATCGTTTTATGTTCCCAATTACAGTAGTGACACACAGAGCCGGCCCTCCGGAGCCCCCCCCACCTCCCCGACTCCCGCCCCCCCGTATGCAGTACAGAGCTGATGTAGTGTGGAGCTAGCAAGATAATTAATACGTGGTGTGCTTAAAAGTGGCATGCATCATCTCATGTTAACATATTGTACTCAAACAACCAGTGTTGTAAAGAAAGGCAATGATACTTATCGCATCCAATAATCAGATTCTGAGATGTATTATACTGTTACAGTCCCGGTGTGCTAGTCAGAGAGTTCAATCCCACAATACTGGGCCTTGAGTCAAGGCGAGGGTCCAGCCCGATGAGGGGTGATCCGTTCAGCTTGTCCCACCATTACCCCCGCCCCAAAAGTGTCTGTTGGGAGCCCTTGAGTAGGTGACTGTGGATCAGGCCCCTCGTGTATGGGAGAGGGGGCAAGAGGGGGGGGGGGGGGGAAACAGAGTCCGGAGATGGCAGCAATTGTGGCCGTCAGGTAGAGCATCATCACGGGGGGGGGGGGGGGGGAGAAACAGAGTCCGGTGATGGCAGCAAATGTGGCCGTCAGGTAGAACATCATCATGAGGGGGCATGGGCCTAGTCCATAGGCAGGCAGGCATGCCATGTGTGTATGGGCCAGCAGTCAGGTCTCGGCCAGTTTGGCAAGGGGAGGACAGTACCTTAATGTAGTGAGTGTCACAGCATCGATGAGACGGTGGATCCACGAGGTCGGTATTCAGTTCTGGGCCTCACGTGCTCCGCGTCTGTGATGGGCAGGTCCCGGCGGTGAGTGGTTCCTATGTCGGCGGGGCATACGTTGTGGTCTCATACCAGGCCCCAGTATCCAATTCGGTATAGGTGTAGGAGGGAGCTCCAGCTCTTCTAGAAAGCTGGGGGCCTCATCTGGTCCGCGGAGCGTTACCCAGCCATTCCGGTGTCTTGCCGATAAGGAGAATGGGAAGCCCCACCTGTATGGTATATTGCGGTCTCGTAGTAAGGAGGTGATAGGCCGCAAGGCCCTTCTAGCGTCCAGGGTGATCGGAGACAGGTCATTGAATAGCGAAATTTGCACGCCATGATAGTCCCATGTGGGTCGTGCCCTAGCTGCTTTCATGATAGCGTCTTTCGTGGCGAATGAGTGGATGCAGCAGATTATGTCTCTGGGGCCTTCCTCCAGGGATCGGGGACGCAGGGCCCTATGTGCTCTTTCAAATCTGAGCGGTGGTAAGGTGTCGCCAGGGAGGATCAGACGAAATAACGCTGTTAGGGTGCCTTCCACATCTTCTTCACCTTCTGCCTCGGGCATACCGCGGACCCTAATATTGCATCTGCGGCCGCGGTTGTCGAGGTCTTCGACTGACCTCCTCATTTGGAGCAGGAGGTCGCCTTGTCTCGTTATGGCAGTATCGGTTGCCGCAATCCTGTGCGTTTGGGCCTCGTGGGAGTGTTCCAAGGCCTGTAGTCGGGCGCCTTGTGCCGTCACCTCCGTCCGGAGACCGGCTAGTTCCGCCCGCATTGCGTCTTGGATCGTGGTTGTCAGGACCAGGAGATCCGCTTTCGTGGCCATCGTGGCCATTGCTGCTGATATCGTGCGGAGTTCGTCTCCGATGCCTTCCAGTGAAGGTGTGTGGGTGCCGTCTCGTCCTGAGGGATGCGCCGCCATATTGGGGCCTTCGGCCTCGTCGTGTATATCGGCCGGTGCTTGTAAAAAGTCATCCATCGGGCCGTGAGATTGGCTGGACTGTGAGTTTCTGGGTGTCCCAGGGGGGTCACCCCTACGGTTACGTCCCATGAGTGCTGAAATTTTGCTTTAAATTAGGGCTTTTGGAGAGCCGGTGGAGCGGAGCTCAGTGCTTATGCTTCCATCTCGGTCGACGTCCAGGCCACGCCCCGCAAACAGTGTTTTTACCTTCTTTTGGACCAACCACAAAAACAAATGTGAGAGAGGCCTAACTTGATGGATACAAGTCTTTGTTCATAATTTAACTATTATGAACAGTATACTCCTTATAGGGGTGCAATTAGAGAAGTGTGCAAATATTTAGTGGATGTTGTCATGCTAACACTCAGTAAACCATACTTTGCTCTGACATTGCTAATATGTTTGTAAAGGACTTGTGGGACAACTCATGTTCCACTGTTTCACTTTTTTGGGGCAATCACCTTAGAAATACTGGCATCATTCCATTGGTTTCTGTGATGATTGCATGACCACTTATTATAGATTCCAACCATCTTGTTTCAAAATTAAAGGTCACTACACCTTTAGACATAGGGATTTAAAAATAGGTGATTTCCTCCTTTTTCCGAAGGTGATTATTTAAAAATAATCAGATTTTTGTACATCATTTTACCTTTACTGTACATTATTTATTCAACAAAACAAACAACCGGTTATTTCGATATAAAATCGTCCACAAGGATACAAAGCATTTGAGAACAGATATCATAGCAGCATATACAATAAGCTCTTGTCATTTTTTTTCTCTCTGTGACTAATTCCAGCACAACCAGCAGTGAGAGCTGATGCAGCACATCATCAAAATGCACGACTGCTGCCAGACAACGTAGCAAATGCTAATTTCATTTGTCTTGCTTCCTGTGCCAAATCGTACCAGTTTACTAACAAAGCAAAAATGTAAATAAGGCAATAGATTCAAGGCTTTCTTGTTGCTTTTTTTTTCTCTTTGCTTGCTTGTTTTATTCCTTTTTGTTCACCCCTCCTCTTGTTCCCCTCTGTCCCCTGTTATAGGCTAAAGTCAGCATTTTCTGCAGTAAGTTGCCTCAGCAGTGTAGTGCCCGTTAAATATTAACCAGGGGCACAAGGTCGAGAGAGAGATTGCTGAGAGAAGGGATTGGGAAGCTTTAAATAAAAATTTTAAGGTAGTTTATTAATTGAGACAGCGTTTGCCTGTGCTTCACTTGTCACATTTCCAACAACGGAGAGCAATAGATGGTGCTTATTTATACCGGGTAAATGTTGGCAAGCTTCTTAGAATACCTCATAATGGATCAATTGAAGCCTCAGTGGGTGATACAGGTCAAAATTCAAAATAGCCCATCTAAGGCATATTGCATATTATAGGTATGTGCTCACGCACACTGTAATGCAGAGCCAAATATCTGTCTTGAGTAGGATTTAATTTATTTTACTGCTTGATAAACAATGCATGAAAATAGACACACAGTTGAATTAAGTTGTGACTAGATCATAAGTTAAGTTACCACTTTGGGGCCCCTTCACCATTGGTATAGGGATGGTGAAGGGGGCCAAGCTTAGCCATGCACCATCATGGTTACTAGCTGATAAACAGCAACTTCACCTGCTTCCCACATCTCCAGATTCTTCCTGCAAAATATTCCTGCTGCCTTGGTACTTTGTGTTTGGAGACTCTCTCTCACTATGCAAGACTACTATATGTACTTTAGTATGGACAGGGGTTGTTATTGTCATATCAACACATGGATCTGGATTGTTTTCCGTGTTTATTATGTATTCCATAGGCGTGGGTCTGGCATCCAGCTGCAGGTCTCTTTCCATCAAATGTGGAACCCCAATGCTGCTCTATGAGAAGCATTGGATTGCCTGAGTTTATGAGTCAAACTGATCTCAGAAGAGGAGGAGTGCCTGCAGCACAGAGACCAGGACAGCGATGGATTAAATGTGAGTTTTTATTTTACATTTAAAGGCAGGTAAAGTGTTAAAAACCCTTTAAACAGTTGCCTTACTCCAGCACCGAGGTCCACATCAGAAGTCAGGGGGAACCTAATGCGCATGCATAGCGAGTGCCACACACGCATTAGACCTTCCCCTAGGAAAGCATTGAATCTATGCTTTCCTGTGGGGTTTTTCAAAAAGCTGGATGTCCTCATACAAAGCGTGATGACATCCAGGGGGTTTCATGGAGTTAATCTCCATGAACTAGCAGGAAACACCTCTATTTCAAACACCTCAAAAAAACACTTCTATTTCAAACAGATCAAAAAACAACAGGAGTTTGTTGGAGAACTGGTGGACTGTGGTTGGTATTAGTTAATACCAAGTGGAAAAAAGCAGGTTTAATTTTTTTGTATTTTTTGTTTTGTATTTTATTTTTATCTTTTACCCTTTTTATTTTATTTTTCTCCTTGCTGTTTTGATTTATTTTAAACTTTTTTCCCCTTTTCATAAATATTTTTTTTCTTTGGATATATTTAAACTTTGTCCCTTTTTTTTTCTTCTATATTTTTCTCCTTGCTGATTTTATTTAAAACGTTTTCCCTCCTTTTTTGTTATTTTTTTTTTAATTTTCTCGCTCTTGTTGTTTCTATTCCCCTCCTTGTCGCTGCTGCTGCTGCTCAGCTAATTAGGGGGAGTGCCCCTTAATTTTTGTGTGGGATTTGTATTGCCAATATGATACCGGAGAAACTGACGGAAGCGAAGCACAGAGAGATGGACACAGGTTTCTTCAGGAAGGAAGAGATTCTTTATTGGATCACCGATCGGGACTCAGAGGGACTAGCGTCACCAAAATACAGCAAGTTCTGAGCCCCGGACAATAGTGCAGGCTCCTTATATAGGCACATAACTCCTCCCATATTAAGCTCCACCCGCACATTCTCTTAACCAATCAATACAAATAAGAATTAACTTCCTGTTTGACCGCATGGCTTGTCCAGCACAATGGAGGAGGGGGAATACTACATCCTGTATTCTTGCACATGCTCCGTACACTACTGATCGTATCTTGCCTTGTGCAACCAACTGATCGATACGTCAGCATATGCACGTACACATGCCACGTGGTAATCTCGGCCTACTAAATTTATTTTTACCGAGATTCCACCACATTCCCCCCTTTGATGCCTCTTGATATTTCACAATTACTTGAGGCATCACTTAACCTTGGTTTGCATACACCGCAAGTTACCATGAACCAGACCAGACTTATCTTATGATGTGAATCTTCAACACTCATCTTCCTGCATTGGTTCTCCCTGATCTAGAGCCTTATACTTATAAATCGCCATTATCTGTGCAGCAGCCTTCCTCTCTGCTATATTTTCTATCAGGCTTTGCACAGACCTAACTACTAAGGGTATAAGACACGGCAGGAGTAGACACAACATTAAAATCAGTAGGACTCCACCTACCACTGCCTTAAGCCCTCCAAACCACTCATACCAGCTACCAAACCAACTACTTGGATTATACCCTTTCCATACCTGAGTAGGCACATGCGCTAGTTTAACCATATGGCTAGTAAGCTCAGCTATTGCTTGCCCTTCGTCATCTATTTGAAGACAGCAATTGCTCAGGTTAAACTTCCCACATACACCTCCCTCTACTGCCAAAAGGTAATCCAAGGCTAATCTATTTTGGTAGACTGCCGTCCTCATCCTGGTGTTATGCTTCGCTAGAAGATTGAGCGCTTGTGATGTTTCGTTGGTGATAATCTCAACCACCGCCTGTAATCTTATAATACGGTTGAGCATATAAATAGGGGTTCTGTAACCAAAGGTACCATCCTCAGCCCACGTGGCTGGCCCATAATAATCTATGATACGCTGGGGAGGCCATTCATTATCTTCCCAGGTGCCTATCTCTATGGGTCCCCTTTTCTTCCTATGATTCACATCATACACTTTAACACCTAAAGTCTCACCTGTTTCAATCGGTAACAAGAAGAAGGATGGTTTGAGCATACCCAACACACATGCCCCTTCCCAGTCCTGTGGCAACTCCGAATAGGCTTTCTTACCACAGATCCAGTACAAATTTGCTGGGGCTCTCCAGGTAGATGTGATGGATAAATCAAACCACACATCCTTTAAATTGGCGTATCTAGCAAACGGGTTAGATGGTTCTGAGACATTTGAAGCCGACCACCAAGTTGTATTCTTTGTATCATCATCATAAGCTTTTTGCCCTAGACAAGTTAATTCTCCTACAGAAGTGTTATACATTATTCCTTTCCTTGCTATGCAAACATAACCTATGATGGAGGTCTTTAATCTCCACTCAGATTTACCTCTAACACTCATATGATAATCGGCTTGTGTAGATATTAGTTGGTCAACTGCCTCAGAACCGGACATTACCTCCTTTGCTTCCCAAGGCCATTGGTCTCCCATGTTAGTACCTCCACACACATAGCAGTTGGTAACATTAAGACTACCGGCAATACTTTCAGCTAAGTCAATGAACAGGTTTTTAGCATTATGGGGGATCTTATTATCTATACTCATCTCTTCATAAAAGGAATGGTATACTTGATGAGTTTGGGAGGATACCGTATCAGTCTCTATCCCTATAAACAATACTGTCCCAGGATCTAAACCCGTCCCGTATATCTGAAACCCAAATAAATTGCCATATTTGTCTAAGAACTTATCGGGGTTATTTATAAGTATATGGATGGGATTACATTCCATAGACTTACAATATGGGCTAGTCGGCAACTTAGTCACTATCATGTCTTTGTCTACTGTCTGTCCCCAAGTCGCCCACCCCACACAAGACCAATATGGGCAGAAGTTATAGTCTTTATTTGGGCATCTAGGACTCACATATTTATTTTTACTACTGGGACAAATATATTTATCATTAGACCCATACGTCCTCTCCCATCTAAGATCCCCACATACATTCCACGGCTTTCTACCACTCGATATCGCTTTACACGCATCAAATAGCAGAACACCCGAAGAATGTACGGATTCTAACACCATCTTATTAATTAGGGTCCCCTGAGGATCTCCATTCCTGAGATTCAACCAAATTGTACGAGGTTGATACTCCGGACTGAAGCACTTAGGTTCTCCTACTCCTAAATGGCACACACTATAGTCTATATTTAAGTATCTACATCTCGATACATCTCCTTTACACTCTTATTGTGAATGCCAAATTAGGGTTTGGGAAATATGGTTACCTGTTCTCGTAGTCTTAATGCATACCTCACAGCTAGGAGTGTCGGTACCTCTACCTTCCTGAATATAAAAACACATATAAATAAACACTATCAAAAACACATCTTTCGCCGTCATCCTCAGTCTTCGTCCGTGCGAAGGCACCTCAGCTTCCAGGATGTAAGGGCTGCAGGGAATGGAGTTCTGCTCGTCTTCACAGGAGTCCCTTCTTTCACATAACTACTGCCGTCGGTATAATATTGAACATCGGGGTTCTGGATGGGAAAATCACGAAGATCTGGTCTACTTGAGAATACTTCATCCATTACTTCCAAACAATCATGTTGACTTTCAGTAGGTTGTGGCAAAAGGGTAGCTGGATTTAAGGTGTTTACAGTCTCTAAATGCACTCTTGGGTTTTCACACAACATTGCTTGATACTTGGTCATACGGCTGTTACTAAACCAATGATTTCCTTTGTAATCCAACAACGTCTGTACTGCATGTGGGACTCGTACATAAAGTTCTTGACCCAGAGTGAGTTTATCGGCTTCAGCTACTAGCAGGGCGGCTGCAGCTACGGCTCTTAGACAAGGTGGAAGTCCGCTGGCCACTGCATCCAATTGCTTAGACATGTAGGCAACAGGTCTTTGCCATGATCCCAAGTACTGTGTCAATACTCCCACAGCCATTCTTCTTTGCTCGTGTACATATAAGTAGAATGGTCGTGTGTGATCAGGTAGACCTAATGCTGGGGCACTCATCAAAGCCTTCTTCACATCTTCAAATGCCGTTTGCTGTTCTTGGGTCCATAAGAAGGGGTCGTGCTCTGTACCTTTGATAGCTGCGTACAGAGGTTTTGCCAGTATCGCGTAGCTGGGAATCCATATCCTACAGAAGCCTGCTGCCCCCAAGAATTCTCGCACTTGTCTTCTATTCTTGGGTATTGGTATTTGGCAGACAGCTTCTTTTCTCTCTGGCCCCATAATTCTTTGACCTTCAGAGATATGGAATCCCAGATATTTGACAGTTGGCAAACACAACTGAGCCTTCTTTCTAGACACCTTGTATCCTGCCTTCCAGAGAATGTGTAGTAGATCGTGCGTTGCTTGCTGACAGATTTCTTTCGTAACTGCTGCTATCAACAAGTCATCTACATATTGTAACAATACACACTCTCCTGGGATGGACTCAAAATCCAGTAGATCTTGACTTAGGGCTGAACCAAATAGGGTAGGTGAATTTTTAAACCCTTGGGGCAGTCTTGTCCAAGTCATTTGGCGTTTTGAGCCCGTTACAGCGTTCTCCCATTGGAAAGCGAAAATACATTGACTTTCTGCGGCAATTCGGAGGCAAAAGAAGGCATCTTTGAGATCTAAGACTGTAAAGTAGGTAGCCCCGCCCGGAATTAAAGCAAGCAGGTTATATGGATTGGGTACAACTGGATGTATACTAACAACCGCATCATTGACTGCTCTCAAGTCCTGCACAGGTCGATACTCATCTGTACCGGGCTTTTGAACAGGCAGCAATGGGGTGTTCCAGGGGGAAGTACAGAATTTTAGGATACCATACCGTATGAACTTATCCAGATAGGATTGGATGTTCTTCTTAGCCTTCTGCGGGATGTGGTATTGTCTTAGGCTCACTGGATAAACCCCAAGTTTTAGTTCAATTTTTATAGGTGGAATATTGCGGGCCAGTCCTGGTGGGTTGTTCTCTGCCCAAACTCCTGGTATGTTAAATAATGTCTCATCACTCCCAGGGTTTTGGCTAGTCAACACTGTATAAAGTCGCCACTCTTCTTCCTTTGGTACGGATAATGTCATGATACCTGAAGGTCCATTAAACTTTAAGGATGTTGTTCCATTTGGTAGGAACGTAATCTGCGCTTGTAATTTTGATAGCATATCACGTCCCAGCAATTGGACTGGACATTCAGGCATATAAAGGAATTGATGTTTTACTACGTGGCCTCCCAATGTACAGAGTCGACTTTTAAGAACCGGTTTTTCAGCACTTCTTCCAGTTGCTCCTATCACAGTAATAGTCCTTCCAGATGGAGGAGCAACTAGATTAGTCACCACTGAATGTTCAGCACCAGTGTCGATCATGAACGCACTCCTTTTTCCCCATTGATACATCGACCATAGGCTCCGCTCGACCAAGGGGGATGGAGCCCGGTCGGTATCAATAGTCCTCCATGACCGTGTCAGCCAATCCTACAAAGTCCCTGCCTTCTCTATCGCGGGACCTTTGCGCTGCTGGGATATATCTATCTTCCCTAACACTTCCGCTGTTCCCATTACTCCCTCTATTACCATTACTCCCTCCGGGGCCTCCTCTACCTCTCGCTCTGCCTCTAAAGTTTCCATAACCTATCCTAGGTCTGTCTTTCTCACACTGTTCTCTTCGAGGACACTCATTTCTCCAATGCCCTTCTTCCCTACAGTATGCGCACTGATTTCTACTTAGAGGTTCCTCATTCCATCTACTATCGCCTCTATCTGGGCCCCGTCTATCTACGCCTGCGATCGCTACCGCTAGCATATCAGCCTTTTTACGCATCTTGCGCTCTTCCTCTTTCTTACTTTCTGTTTCCCTATTCATATAAACCTTATTCGCTACCTCCATTAGTTGGGTGATTGACATACCTGCAAACCCTTCTAACTTTTGTAGCTTGCGCTTAATATCTCCGTAAGCTTGGCTGACAAAGGCGGAGTTCACCATTCGGGAATTATCTGCGTCTTCCGGATTAAAGGGGGTATACAAGCGGTATGCCTCCAATAATCGGTCATAAAAGACACTGGGCGCTTCATCACTTTTCTGAATCACCTCAACTGTCTTCGACATGTTAATAGCTTTCTTTCCTCCGGCTTTCATGCCAGCAATTATAGCGTCTCTATAGGCTCTGAGTTGAACCATATCAGCACCATTTACATTCCAATCGGGATCGGTGTTAGGATAATGTGTTGCGGCCCATGCTGATGGATTGGCTTGGTTTAATGTACGGGCTTTATCCTCTAGTGCTTTAATGGCCGCTTGGTTAATCCTTGTCCTTTCCTCATTGTTGAATAAAGTCATTAATAACTGCTGGCAATCAGCCCATGTCGGGTTATGTGTCTGTACTATTGAGGTGAACAGATCAGTCATAGCTTGTGGTTTCTCAGTATACGAGGAATTGTGGGTCTTCCAATTTAAAAGATCGGTTGTCGTGAATGGGACATATACAAAGACTGGGTCAGCATGTGCCATTTGGCCTGCGGCATCGATATAGGCTGACCCAGGATTCAGACGAAGAGGCATCTGATAGTGTTTTAATTGTTGGGCACCGGTCAACTGTCGGGTCTGTATGGGGCTACGTGGAGGGGCGTCAGTCATAGGTTCCAGTCGGGGAGAAATAGGGTATGGGGATATGGGAGCTTGGTTTTGGGAAAAGGTTGTAAATAAAACACTTCGAGCCGAGCTAGATGAAGCTTGACCGGAAGTCTGAAGTGGCGCCAAATCAGGATATTCGTTTTTAATGGGGGTTGGTTCTGATTCCGGAAGGGGAGATTTAGTACGAGGGGGGGTGGATCCTGTACTGGAGGAGGAAGCGGAAGTGGATGGGGGTAATGAGGGGAGGGTTGCAGGACTTCCTGCATTTGCGTCACTTCCTCTGAACGGAAAGTAAGGGGGCGGCAAAGGGATCTCGGACTCAGGGGGCGTGTCCAAAATGGGCCTAACACCAGTCCTAGTGGACGAACAAGTCCTAGCTACCATGAGGCGACATTGCTCCTCGTGGCATGTCCGGAGCCATTTTGGCGAGTCATTTACGGCCTGTCTCCAGCAATCAATATAAGGAAACTGGCCATAAAGTTCAGGCCTACCTGATACAGCCACGTGTAAGCGCTGTACCAGAGTTGGATCCAAAAGTAGGCCACTCCCTAGTACACAAAGTGACCAAACGTACAGGAGACATTTTAACCCCAAAATCACATGTCTTGAATCCCTTTTTAAAATTCTTCACCATACAACCTAAGGGATCCGGAATCGTTGACTGCGACGCACCCATACTTAACAATGGAACGTCGTCGACAACGAATACTATACACGCGTACTATTCAACAGTCACACCCGTTTCCTCTGGCAACAGCACCACGTGGTACGGTTACCAAGTGAAACGTACACAATAACACAATAAACACTCAGGGAATTCCCGTACACACACAGCTGTTACACCAGTCACTAGATAATCAATATTATGCCCTTTGGCGTAACTATACAGTCACCCACGCTATAATTCTCTATATACGAATTACCCGTCTATAACACACCCCAGTAACATAGTCTTTTACAAATATCGGTTTCAGTACGGTTAGCATAGGTCAAAGCACAAGTTAAGGTCACAATACAATTATTAGTGGTTATGGTGTTAAACATGCAATGGACGACAATGATTAGTACTTATATACAGTGTCAGTAAATATACAGGGTTATGGTACCGTGCACTATAATACAGCAACACACTATTAACACTCTCGCTAGACGGCTGAGCTCGCGCTATCTAACAAGATATACACTTTACTAAACAATCTTTATCACATTTACAATTCCCAACTAAACTATTGGCCAGTACCTTGAATGGACTACCTAAAAACAATCTACATACGTTTTGGTTAGCCACACTGCCCAATCACCACATATATAGCGAGCTAGAGGACCGAATTTACACAGACGCCTCTTAGTCGCACTATCAAAAGTCTAGTGGGTTCCAAATTTACACGCCTTCCCACTTAGCCCAGATAGGATGAGAACTAGCGAACCGAATTTACACAGACGCCGCTTAGTCTCCCGGTCCCTCCGACCTAGCGAACAAAATATACACCCTAGAACGCTAGTCTAGACAAGACACCGGTGTCCGGCTAGGGCTATTTACACCAGAGCCCCGCCTGACTAACAAAATCAAACGGTCTGACTAAAGAGCGTTCGATCGAGCGGTGCGCCTTCGCTCCTTCCCTCCGACAGAGGGGGCAGATACACAGATTCAAACCCCTTTGGGCCTACCGCACAATCGGTATACCCCTAGTGGGTCCTGCCGTCTAAAACAGCAGTTGTCTTACCTCCTCGTTCCTGAACCTGAGTTCACACTCATCGACGGGGACACCCCAGCACTTCTCACGTAGAGGCCGATGATCTCCTGGACAACAGACCAGTGGCGCCGAGACGAAGGGAGGTCCACGCAGAAGTTCAGGGGTGCAGCCGTAGAGAACGTGGGCAAAGATAGACCGTCTCACGCCTCTGCCTCTCAGCTACCGTTGAACGATGAGCTTCCCGGCCAATGCACCAAATGATACCGGAGAAACTGATGGAAGCGAAGCACAGAGAGATGGACACAGGTTTCTTCAGGAAGGAAGAGATTCTTTATTGGATCACCGATCGGGACTCAGAGGGACTAGCGTCACCAAAATACAGCAAGTTCTGAGCCCCGGACAATAGTGCAGGCTCCTTATATAGGCACATAACTCCTCCCATATTAAGCTCCACCCGCACATTCTCTTAACCAATCAATACAAATAAGAATTAACTTCCTGTTTGACCGCATGGCTTGTCCAGCACAATGGAGGAGGGGGAATACTACATCCTGTATTCTTGCACATGCTCCGTACACTACTGATCGTATCTTGCCTCGTGCAACCAACTGATCGATACGTCAGCATATGCACGTACACATGCCACGTGGTAATCTCGGCCTACTAAATTTATTTTTACCGAGATTCCACCACAAATATAAACCCACTACTGACTCACAGAGCTTGCTCACTGGAGTTTGCTTTAAAGTAGGCTATTTCAAGTAGTCTCTTTTAAGTAGGCGTTGAAATCAAGAGGGCAAATATTGTTTTTGCCCACTTGTGTTTTTGTAACTGGGGATGAGTGCTAGCAAGATTACAAGTTTTACTCAGTGTACATCCTGCTGCATGTATGCATGCCTGGATAAATCTGTCCAGGGTCCATACCTCTGTGGTGGGTGTGAGCGAGTGGCTTTTCTGGAAGCTCGGATTGGAGATCTGGAGAGGCAAATTGCAACACTGAGGGAGATTGATAATCTTGAGAGGAGTCTGCTGCTCACTGAGCAGAGTTTAGTGGGTGCAGGTAGTGGAGTGGGAGGCGATAAGACAGATGGGGAACAGGCACGTAGCTGGGTGACAGTGGGGCGAGGAAGCAGGGGGGGAGGGAAGAGGAAAGGTTTAGCTAGTCCTGATCTAGTGCAGCCTAACAGATTTGCCTGTTTGAGTGAAGATGTTGGGAGCATCAGTTCAGGAGTAGCTGTACTGCAGGAAGCTGTTCCTTCTAACAGCCGTGGGAACAACCCCTCTAGTACAGGTGGGGTTGAGAGGGTAAGGAAGTCTAGACAGGTTGTGGTGGTAGGGGACTCTATTATTAAGAGAGTAGATAGGGTAATCTGCCACTCTGATCGACTCAACCGGACAGTTTGCTGTCTCCCGCGTGCTCGCGTCCGGCATGTTGCCGACAGAGTGGAGGGATTATTGGGAGGGGCTGGGGATGATCCAGCTGTCATGGTCCATATTGGTGCCAATGACAAAGTCAGAGGAAAATGGAAGATCCTAAAGAGTGAGTTTAGGGATCTTGGAAGTAAGCTAAAGAATAGGACCTCCAACGTAATATTTTCAGAAATATTACCTGTGCCGCGCGCTACAGCAGAAAGGCAGTGGGAGATTAGAGAGGTCAATCCGTGGCTGAGTCTTGGTGCAGGAAAGAGGGTTTTGGGTTTTTAGAGCACTGGGCCGATTTTGCGCTTGGGTACAACCTGTATAGTCGTGATGGATTGCACCTAAACGGAACTCTGCTGTGCCTGGGGGATAGGATGGCTTGAAGGTTGGAGGAGATGTTAAACTAGTAGTAGGGGGGGAGGGTCAAAGCAATCTAGAAAATGGAGATAGGATAGAAATGAGATGGGCTTTAGCTCAGAACAAAGGGGGTTGAGATGGGGGCAAGGGGAAGCTCAGAACAGAGGAGGTATGTAATATTGATAATTCACATAAAGTACAAATGACTCATGGTAATATCAAATGTATGCTTACTAATGCAAGGAGCCTATATAACAAAATGGGGGAACTAGAGGCAATAGCATACACTAAACAATACGATATAATAGGCATAACAGATGAGACACATGACTGGGCAGTTAACTTAAATGGGTACACGTTATTTAAGAAGGATAGGAAAAACAAGAAGGGTGGTGGGGTATGTTTGTATGTCAACCATGAGTTAAAGTCAAATCTTAGGCATGTGGAATGTGACGAGGAAAATGTGGAAGCTTTATGGGTAGATATCTGCTTGGGGCAAACAAAGGAAAATACGTTATTGGTTGGGATATGTTATAAACCACCAAATGTAAATATTAATGAGGAAGAACTGCTGTTAGAGCAAATTGGTAAAGCTGCAAATCGGGGTAACACGTTGATTATTGGAGATTTTAATTACCCGGACATAAATTGGGATAGAGGGGCTAGTACTTCAGCAAAGGGAATACAGTTTTTGAATGTGTTAAATGACACCTTTATGTCACAACTGGTACAAGCACCAGCTAGAAAGGATGCTTGTCTGGATCTCGTTATAACAAACAATGTTAATCTTTTAACCAACATTCAAGTAGTGGAGCATTTGGGAAATAGTGATCACAATATGGTCACTTTTCAAATAAACTCAAAAAAGCAAAAGCACGCGGGGTATATTAAAACGTGTAATTTTAAAAAAGCCAATTTTAATAAGATTAGGGCAGCTCTACAACATATTGACTGGCATAAACTCCTTAGTGATAAAAACACTGAGGATGAATGGAAACTATTCAAACAAATATTAGAAAGGTACATTTCACAGTATGTACCATTGGGTAATACATATAAAAGAAACAAATTAAAACCAATGTGGCTTAGTAGAGACGTAAAACAAGAGATTCAAAATAAGAAAAGGGCTTTTAAAGCATTTAAATCGGACAAATCAGAGGCATCCTATATAAGATATAAGGAAGCCAATAATACTTGGAAAAAGGCAATTAAAGTGGCTAAACTAGAAAATGAGAAATTGATAGCCAAAGAATGCAAAACCAACCCCAAAAATGTTTTCAAGTACATTAATTCTAAAAAAAACAAAAAATGAAAGTGTAGGTACACTGAAAACAGAGATGGGTCTGTTAGTCAGTGAAGACCAGGAAAAGGAAGACATTTTAAATAACTTTTTTTCTTCAGTATTTATAAATGAGGATCCTATGGCAAGAGATATGCAAATGATTGTTGCAACAAACTTGCAGATAACTTGTGATTGGATAACTCGAGACAAGGTGCTACAGCTATTAAAGAAAATTAATGTAAATAAAGCTCCGGGGCCTGACGGTATCCACCCACGAGTACTTAAGGAGCTAAGTGGGGAAATAAGTGAACCTCTGTATTTCATTTTTCAAGATTCTTTTGTTTCAGGTATTGTACCGGAGGATTGGAGGAAGGCAGATGTTGTTCCTATATTTAAAAAGGGTTCAAAATCCTTGCCTGGAAATTATAGACCTGTGAGCTTAACTTCTGTGACTGGGAAATTATTTAAACGGCTATTAAGGGATAATATTCAGGAATTCATTGGGAAGAACTGTGTTATTAGCAATAATCAGCATGGTTTTATGAAACATAGGTCATGTCAAACTAACCTAATTGCATTCTACGAAGAAGTAAGTAGAAATATAGATCAGGGTGTTGCAGTGGATATGATCTACTTGGATTTTGCCAAGGCATTTGATACGGTTCCTCACAATAGGTTAGTCTTCAAACTAAAAGAAATTGGTCTAGATGAATATTCTTGTTCTTGGGTAGAACATTGGCTTAAGGATAGGGTACAACGAGTTGCCATAAATGGTAAATTTTCAAGCTGGACAAAAGTGGTAAGTGGTGTCCCTCAGGGTTCTGTTTTGGCACCGCTTCTATTTAACATATTTATAAATGATCTTGAAATGGGCATTGAAAGCCATGTATCAATGTTTGCAGATGACACAAAACTTTGTAAAGTAATAAAATGTGAGCAGGATATTGCCTTGCTGCAGAGGGATTTGGATAGATTGGGGGACTGGGCACTAAAATGGCAGATGAAATTTAACGTAGAAAAATGCAAAGTTATGCACTTCGGGGTTAAGAATGCACAAGCAATTTACACCCTAAATGGTAGTGAACTAGGGATAACCACACACGAGAATGATTTGGCAATTGTTATAGACAATAAATTAGGTAGCAATATGCAATGTCAAGCTGCCGTTGCTAAGGCCAGTAAGGTTTTGTCATGTATAAATAGGGGCATAAATTCTCGAGATGAAAATATAATTTTGCCTCTTTATAAATCGCTGGTAAGACCACACCTTGAATATGCTGTGCAATTTTGAGCACCTGTTCTAAAGAAAGATATCATGGCACTAGAAAAAGTGCAGAGACGAGCTACAAAATTGATAAAAGGAATGGAGCATTTTAGTTATGAAGAAAGGTTAAAAAATGTAAATCTCTTTAGTTTGGAAAAACGGCGCCTGAAAAGGGATATGATAACATTATACAAATATATTCGGGGCCAGTACAAACCATTATCTGGAAATCTATTCACAAACAGGGCTATACATGACACGAGGTCACACATTTAGGCTTGAAGAAAGGAGATTTCATCTAAGGCAAAGACAAGGTTTTTTTTACAGTAAGAGCAATAAGGATATGGATTTCTTTGCCTGAAGAGGTGGTTTTGTCAGAGTCTATACAGATGTTTAAACTGCAATTGGATAAATACTTGCAAAAACATAACATACAGGGATATAATTTCTAATTAGTGGGGTAATAGCTGCTCGATCCAAGGAGACATCTGACTGCTATTTTGGGGTCAAGAAGGAATTGTTTCCTAGTTTGTTGCAAAATTGGAAGCGCTTCAGACTGGGTTTTTTGCCTTCTTTTGGATCAACAGCAAAAGCATATGTGAGGAAGGCTGAACTTGATGGACACAAGTCTCTTTTCAGCTATGTAACTATGTAACTATTTGCTGCCTGGCATATAGCCAAGAGAGGGAAATACAAGGAACCTAGGGAATCTAGGGAAATACAAGGAACGTGTTTTGGATGTCCTCACTGGCACACACAGCATAGAAAAGCACAGTGAGCATATGGTGTGCACCTCTGGCTGGTACAGACCAAATGCTTTGCTCCTGCGAGAACATTTTAACATAACGGTGCACTGCACGGCTATTGATGGCATAGACCATCATCCATTGAAAGTACCACCAGGGTTAAATCCTTTCTGGTACCAAGGAGCCCCATGTATCATTGAATACCTCCTACCTGAAAGTGTCATTGTCATCTAGATCCACAGTTAGTGGCCCCAGACTGACAGATGAGCTATGCGCACTTAACTCTTTGATCCATAGCATTTGATTCTTATCTGTTAAGGCAGAGATCTCTACCTTTTGTGATATGGAAAACAAGAGGACATAACCTTTACACTAAAGTGCTTTAGGGGTCCAGAGATACATCTTTAAGCTAATTCCAGGTACCCAAATTGGGTTACTGTCCCAAAAGATTCACTGATCTAGGGTGACCAGATATACTCTGTAAAAGGATGTGTACTGAACAATTGCAAATAAAAGTGTTACCTTGCATGTATACAATCATCTTAAAAGGAAATCTGCATATTCTTATTAATACGGTAGTATGTCTGTGTCTGAAAATTATTTTTTACAATACAAGTGTTAAGACGCTATATTAGTCCCATGTAGTGAAAATAATTGTTTAATTAAAATGCATGCTTAGCTTCTAGCTAATTTCATTTTAGGCCATATACATGTAAAACTATTATAAAAGGAAGTAAAATTACCTGTTATTCATTTTAAGCAGTAGGTAGTAAAAGATAAATTAACATAATAAATATCCACATCCCTCCCCAAGTGATGCAATAATGTTTTCATTTGAATATCTGTATGTTTTTTTCTTTAACTTTGGCTTTGCCATTAAATTATTGTGTGTAATCTCAATAAGGAAGCATACAATAGATCAGGTGTAACCAACCTTCGGCACTCCAGATGTTGTGGACTACATGTCCCCAACTTTTGATGCTTTTCTAGCATTATGGATGTTAGAGCATTATAGGACAGGTAGTCCATAATATTTGGTGTGCCGAAGGTTGCCTACCCCTGCGATTAGATTACTTGAAAGCTGCAATATAATTTAAAGGGAATATTTTGGATTCTGCAATAATTGAACTTAGAACAGATGCCATATCAGTTTTGCATTCTGGACTGGTGTTATTCATCCTTTAAATTGAGTCATTATGTCAAAGCTACAGCCAACATAGGAATTAAATAGACCCAGACTAAATTGGTGAAGCAAGTTCTTTTTTGTGTAGAAGCCAGTTTTTCAGCAACATTCTTTCATTAGACCGGATTACATGCTTTTAAGGAAGACTACATACACCCAGGGCTGGCCTTAGGCCTTTTGTTTGGTTTGGTCCTTAAGGGGTTAAAGTAGTCCCTTATTGCTGTGAGGGTGTTTTAAGAATACCCTTTAAAAGCAGTCATAAGTATTCTCATTTTATACCAATTCTAAGCTATGCAGCAGATCTGTTGGCAAAATATTATGCTGTAAAAATATTGAAAATGCAGCAGCCAGTGCTTATATTATTAAATATTCACAAGAAGCGTGCTTATGCTGGATGATGACACATATCAAAAATAGCAATGTGGGATTCCTCAAGCACAAATCGTATTCACCAACCCATTTGCTATATAACCAAAAGCTTTGTAGTCTCTGGCAAAATATTTAATGGATAACATTCCAGTATTCCAATAATGTTTATTTTTTACGTTTGCTGGTCTTTCATTCACACATTTTCTAAACTATTTAAGCAGTATACAATGCAAAAAAAAGAGAATTGATAAAAAAAGATATAAAGAATTGAATCACTGGCAATGATGTGCTACCTGGGGACTGTTCACTGGGGTCCCCGGATGCAGGCACCTGGGAACTTAATGGCAATGCTGGGACAGACACCAAAGTAGGGACTGTCCCACCAAAAATTAGGTCCGTTTTGAGGCCAGATGTATTTAATCAATCTGTTGTTATGGTGGTGCTCTAATCACCTCAATCACTACACCTCATTTGAGTTTTTCCTTGGTTAACCACCAGCTTTCAAACTGTTTGACAAAAAAAAGAGTTCTCCTGGTACCAAAAACACACCTTCCTACTGTACTTCAGTTAATGCAGAAGTGATAGCCTGGCACTAGTAAATTGGACCAGTAAGTCTGAAGACAATTAGTGGTTATGTGCTTAGGGTGCCCCTCTTAGCTGTATTACTTTGATGTAAACATTATTTAGTCAGCAGTATCTATTTGACACTATATAGAGCATTCTAACCTTCTTCCCAATCGAAGGTATAAACTTAAAGGGATACTCCAGGCACCCAGACCACTTCTGCCCATTGGAGTGGTCTGGGTGCCAACTCCCACTACCCTTAACCCTGCAAGTGTAATTATTGCAGTTTTCATAAACTGCAATAGTTACCTTTCAGGGTTAAAGGACCACTATAGTGCCAGAAAAACATACTCGTTTTCCTGGCACTATAGGGTCTCTGGGTCCCCCTCCCGCCGGGCTCTAGGGGTGGAAGGGGTTAATCCCTTACCTTTTTCCCCCGCCAGGCTCCCTCGGCGCAGGGAACTCTCCTCCTCCTTTTCGCCTTCATCGGCTGAATGCTTTCCTGTGGACACTGGCGTCTTCTCACTGTGAAAATCACAGTGAGAAGAGCGGGAGCGGAAGCGGAAGCGTCAATTAGACAGCCACTAGAGGCTGGATTAACCCATAGGTAAACATAGCAGTTTCTCTGAAACTGCTATGTTTACAGCAAAAAGGGTTAAACCTAGATGGACCTGGCACCCAGACCACTTCATTAAGCTGAAGTGGTCTGGGTGCCTATAGTGGTCCTTTAAGTCCTCCTCTAGTGGCTGTCTTTCAGACAGCCACTAGAGGGACTTCCGTGTTCTTAGAACACGAAAAGTGTTTTAAACTACGTGGGACGTCCTCACGCTATGTGAGGACCTCCAGCGTCGCCTAAATCCCCATAGGAAAGCATTGAATAATGCTTTCCTATGGGGAGGTCTAATGCGCGTGCACGGCCATTGCTGGCTGACGTCGGCAGGGGAGAGAGTAGACGGAGCCTGACCAGCGCTGGACTCCAGTAAGTCACTGAAGGAGTTTTAACCCCTCCAGCAACTTAGGATGGGGGGTGAGAGGGAGAGGGGCACTAGAGGGTCCTGCAGTGCCAAGAAAACCAATATGTTTTCCTGGCACTGGAGAATCCCTTTAATGCTGAGTAGTGGCGTGTCAGTCCAGCAGCACCAAAACTACCAGTGTTTAAATTCATTAGTAATCTCTTATAATGATTATGAAAAATATACGAAATGCTATAGAATTAATTTAAGAGAGTATGTAAAGCACAAGAAAATGCTTTTAATTTAAAGGAAAACTCCAGTGCCAGGAAAACAATTTGTTTTCCTGGCACTGGAGGTTCCCTCTCCCTCCCACCCTCCAATCCCCAGTTGCTGAAGGGGTGAAAACCCCTTCAGTCACTTACCTGAGGCAGCGACAATGTCCCTCATCGATGCCTCCTCCTCCGCGCTGCTCCTCCTACTGTCTCCGTCGGCCGGTGGGCGAGACTGATCCCGCCCACCGGCCGAGGAGACCTAATGCGCATTAGCGCTTCCCATAGGAAAGCATTAAAAAAGATTTTCAATGCTTTCCTATGAGGAAATGAGCGACGCTGGAGGTCCTCACACAGTGTGAGGACGTCCAGCGACGCTCTAGCACAGATAATCTGTGCTATGAGTCAGGAAGTGACCTCTAGTGTCTGTCTAGTAGACAGCCACTAGAGGTGGAGTAAACCCTGCAAGGTTATTATTGCAGTTTATAAAAAACTGCAATAATTACACTTGCAGGGTTAAGAGTAGTGGGAGTTGGCACCCAGACCACTCCAATGGGCAGAAGTGGTCTGGGTGCCTGGAGTGTCCCTTTAATGTCTTTGAGATTCTTTTATCATTCAAGTTTTACAAAACACCACCTTTAAAAAAGGTCATAGTTAAAAACATTTTTTAAAGGTATTTCAGACACATTGAGGCAATTCTATATCCAGAATTGACTAACGTCATCACTAAAAGTATCTGAAACCTTCTGTGATTGATGAATAGATAAAAGCAAAAACAGTATAAAAACAAGTGGTAGGCAGCTGTTTATTTTCCTGGCCAGCGATTGAATACTTTATTCTATTTCAGGAGGCTTTTCCCTTTTTTCCCTGCAATTGGTGCACCTAGGGTTTGATAGGTGTTCTTTGATTTTCAATGTCATTCACTCTCCTACCACATTTGCACCTTTGATTTCTTTGCCCCATCCTCTTGATGTGATTTGTCGTTGACTAATGAAGAACAGAATTGGTTTCGGCGTGAGACAAACAGAATGCCGACATCAATCCCAAAATGCATTAATCTTTAATAATCCACATCTGCATGTTTTATAAATGGTGTAACAAGAGATTGTTAATGTTGATATCCTCCTTGCCAAAAAGAAAGTGACAAGGAGCTTGTGCTTCGAAACTTCATTAACGGCCTTCAAATAAGTGTTCGGAGGGACCTTGCTAAGAATGCTAAACTAATGAAATTTTTTACTTGATTATGCGGGTAAAAAGACGGGCAATGAAGAGTACTGTAGATACTCTCTAGAATTTGACAAGGTTATAAAGATACAAAGAGACTCCGATTATATCAAAATGGCTAATTGATTAACCCCTTCAGGACGGAGTCAATAGTACAAGTTCTCATCAAAACAAAACGTAAACAAAAACTGGAATTTGCGCTATATGTCTGTTCAACCGTAATTCACCTCTTTCATATTAAATGCACTTACACTTATTATATATCATTTTGTTCAGGAGAAACAGGGCTTTCATTTTATATCAAATATTTATATATGAAACATAATTTATTATGAATAAAATTTTAAAAAACGGTGAGAAATTTAATTTTTTTTTTTAATTTGTAATTCCGCCTCACATTTTAGCTGTAAATGTCATAATACTGTTTTACTGCAACAAAATGCACATATTTGTAATTAGCGATGTCTCATGAGTACAACAGTACCTCCCATTAACAGGTTTTATGGTGTTTTGGAAAGTTACAGGGTCAAATATAGAATGTTCCATTTTCAAATTGAAATTTGCCAGATTAGTAATGTTACCTTTGAGACAGTGTGGTAGCCCAGGAATGGGAATTACCCCCATAATGGCATACCATTTGAAAAAGTAGACAACCCAAGGTATTGAACGTGGGGTATGTTTAGTCTTTTTTAGTAGCCACTTAGTCACAAACACTGGCCAGAGTTAGCGTTCATATTTGTTTTTGTGTGAAAAAAGCAAAAAACTAATATTTGGCCAGTGTTTGTGACTAAGTGGCTACTAAAAATGACTGGGCATACCCCATTTGCAATACCTTGGATTGTCTACTTTTGCAAATGGTATGCCATCATGGGGGTAATTCTTATTCCTGGGCTACCATACGATCTCAAAGGCAACATAACTAATCTGGCAAATTTCAATGTCAAAAAAATGAAATGCAAGGCTTATATGTGACTCTCTAACTTTCCAAAACACCATAAAACCTGTACATGGGGGGTACTGTTATTCTCGGGAGACTTCACTAAACACAAATATTAGTGTTTTAAAACAGTTAAACATATTACAACAATAATATAGTCCATAAAAGTGCCGTTTGTATGTAAAAAAAATGCAAAAAACTTCACTTTTACTTAAAATATCATCGTTTTAATACAATTTACCAGTTTTAAACACTAATATTTGAGTTCAGCGAAGTCTCCCGAGTAAAACAGTACCCCCTATGTACAGGTTTTATGGTGTCTTGGAGAGTTACAGGGTCAAATATAGTGCTTGCGAATTAAATTCTCTGCACTTTCTCCCTGTGTTGTCAGGCATGTCAATCAAATTTTAATTAATCAAATTACATAATTATGTTAAAAAATTACTTAAATATATACGTAGAATTTTAATATATATGCATTTATAGGTATTTAAATTCTACGTGTATACTAATGTAATCTTTTATGTAATTATATGTATTTATCTCTATATATATATTTGCGGTTATTTGTATTTTATATATAGATAGATATATATAGAATGTCATTCTAAGTGTATTATGTTACCAATATATATATATATATTAATAGCAAAATACAGTTAGAATGAAATTACATATGCATATATAATTTATTTTAAATTTTGTTTCAATATTTTATTTATTTATTTTATTTTATTTATTTATTATTGTAATTAGACGTATTTATATATAATATATGTGTATATATCTATTATATATATAATATATATACATATATATATGTAACGTCATTCTAAGTGTATTTTAATATTAATATATATATACTAATATTAAAATACACTTTGTATAACGTTACATATATATAATATGTATATATATATTATATATATATACATATTATATATATATATATATACATACTTTTAATTTAATTTTACACATGTTTAATACTTTTTATTTATTCTTCCTACCAGCAGGGGGACTGTCTGATATTTCAAACAGTCCCCCTGCTGGCAGATCCATAGCCAGCTATAGGGGGCCATGTGATCGCTCTTTGAGAGCGATCACATGGCCCCCGGGGGCCTCATTTGCCATGGGGGGGGGGGCTGCCTGGGCTGTCAGGCAGCCCCCCAGAAGAGGATCGCGGCGGAGGGGAGTAGTTGCGATCTTCTGGGGCCGCAACGGCTTTAAAGCCCTTTAAAGCCGCGACGGCATAGAACGCCGTAACGGCGTTTAGGGGTTAAGAACCTTCTCCACTATCATTTTCTTCAGTTTGTGTGACATGGAGGTGCTAATTGTATTTTCACTTGGAGAATCAATGCCATTTACACCTTTGGCAAAGCAGTGTTATGTGTATGTGTATTAGTATATATATATATATATATATATAGACATTAAAGCGATACTGTCATAGCCGAATCCCCCTTTTTTTTTTTAACCCCCCTCTCGACTCCACTACATCTAATTGACCACCTAGTCTCGACTCCACTACATCTAATTGACCACCTAGTCAACCCTAAATGCCCCTATGCCCCCCATATTACCTATTTTTTTTATCTTTATTTCTGCCTGGACCTAGATTCTGGGTGCTGCCATCTTTGTGTGGGTAGAGGAAGTCCATGTGGGACACGTCATCTGCCCACACTAGATAGCACTGTGAAATTCCCGCACATGCCCAGTTAAATACTTGGGCATGCGAATGGGAATTTCATCCATTCATTCGTCAGAAAGACGAATCAATTAATAGAAATGTCAGACGAACAAACAAACACTGAATATCAGTATATCAGTGTTAGTTTGTTCGTTCAGTTTATTACAAAGAGGGAGCTACCGGCTCGCAGCTCCCTCCTTGTAAAATGTCAAAATAGATGCGGCAGGGAGCAGAGCTCCCTGACATTTCGTAAGCCCCCCATGTCCTCCCTAACGCTCAATATGACCCTCATAATAGCATAAGGGAGATTGAAATATCCCGAATTCCACTACTCGCTATGCCGCGAGTAGGGGCATGTCTGCTCAACAGACGGTGGCTGCTCACTGTTAAAAAAACAAACAAACAAAAAACCTAGTACCTCCCTGGCCGCCACCCCTGATCAGCGGGTGGGGGCCCTAAATAACAAAAAGGGGGGAGAACCTATTGTCCTCCCTGCCCCAACCCCTGAGCGGTGGGTGGGGGCCATAAATAACAATAAGGGGGGGAACTATTGTCCTGCCCCCACCCCTGAGCAGTGGGTGTGGGCCCTAAAGGATAATGAAAGATGGGGTCCTATTGTCCCTCCCCCCCAAAGACCCTAGACACCCCCCACCCAAATACAAAATGAATCCCCTACCTACCCCCTCACCCTAAAAATAGTAAGGGGGGAATAAAAGAACTAAGTACCTGTTAAAATAAAAAGTTGTTCCCCCCCCTTCCTCATTATCCTTTAGTGCCCCCACCCACCAATCAGGGGGGGACAACAGGTCTCCCCCCCCTTATTGTTATTTATGGCCCCCACCCACCGCTCGGTGGGGGGGGAAGGACAATAGGTCCCCCCCTCATTATCTTTAGGGCCCACACCCGCCGCTCAGGGGTGGGGGCCGGGTGGTGGACAATAGGACCTCCCATATTCATATTTAGGGCCCCCACCCGCCGCTCAGGGGTGGGGGCCAGGGGGGTCTAGGTCCCCCCTTCAGTATAATAGCCCCCCCCACTCACGTGGCTCGGGAGGGGGGATACTAAGGTGTTTTTATTTTTGTTTTTGTTTTTTTAAACCGGGAGCAGCCACAGGCTGCTCACTGTTTACTAGACATGCCCCTACTCGCTATACCGCTATAGATTATTTACTAAAACTAAGTAATCTTTACTTAGTATTAGTAAATTTTGCGGAAAGACCAATTTCAGTCTTTCAGCCTTTTGGTAGGTAGCTCCCTAATACCGTGGGAATTAGGGAGTTATCTACTAAGCGGCTGCAAGCACCTGCTACAGCTGATCTGATTATCAGGTTCCAGCCCTTACAGGAGAAAATACAATTAATTGCAGCTGCCCGCGGGAAAACTTGACTTACCTTTGAATGCGCCAATCTAACACTGTTCCAGGCTTTAACACGTGACACTCTAGTCTCTCCAAAATCACGAAAACTCCTTCTGTTCACCCACCGGAGGGCTACATATAGAGCCCGGAACCCACAAGAGCTGGACTCCTTCTTGACTACACTAGACCTGAAGATGCCACAGCAGAACAAAGGGACAGGCTTGAAACACATGGATCCGTCTACAGTGGTGGAATTCGTACCCAGACCGAACCAACGCACCTTACCAGGGGGGAGCAACTACCTGAGAGCCCCGTGAGGTTGTCCTATGCTCCGCCACTGTCAACCGGGACTCTGTTGACATAACAGCACACATACGCTGAAAGTTTTAACATGCTCCTTCAAACATATATTGTTTTTTTTTTAGTTCTATATTTAGATATTTGGTTGTGTAAACGATTAGTCTTTGCTAGGTGTACAGGAATTGTCTTTAAGATATGGGTCACATTTTCTTGTAGCCTGATTTGACATTAGTCCCCTAGTACTGACAGTCCATTCCTAAGCCATCCAAGTACATACCAAAGTACAACATGTTTACCAAACTAAAGCCCACACAGGAGCACTGGCTCTCACATTCCCCTCCCCACCTGGCACTAACTGACACTCTTGATATGTGCTCTCCTGGAGTCACTAGAGGGGGTGTAACCCATAGCTCACACAGGTCTTAGCAACATGATAGTAGTGTGACTATCTCATATGTGATCTGGGGAGACTGCTATGTTGATTCTATATAGTTTAATTTAACAAAAAAAAAACGAATTCCGCATGCTTCAAGTTCGTTGTCAAAACAATGTGTATATGACCACTATTATGCATACTTTTGGCATTATCTAACTCTTTGTGATGTATAAAAATGTAATGATATAAGTAAAGAATATAAAAAAAAAAAAAAAAACCTGAAAAAGTGATTTGGGATAAATCTGTTTTAAATAGACATAAAAACAGTGAAACAAATTAGTTTTCTTGTTGATTTGCTTTGTAATTTGTAAATAAATCTATGTATGGGGTACGAAGTGGGTCTTTGCTGTCTTAAGTGTAGCGTTCATGGATTTAAAAAAAAAAAATGTTTTAGAAGTTTACTTTTGAAGTTTAGTATTAAAATAGTATTTTTTAATTGTAACAGGAAGCCAGATGCCTCCTCAACCTCCAGGCATTCAGTCTGAAGCCAGCTCCCATCCTGCCTTGAGCCAGTCACCAATGCCACAAGAGCGAAGTTTGGAACGAGGTTTGTAAGCAGCTATTACTAAAATTTAAAGTATATATATGATTATTGGTTAATCTTTCCTTTTACAATTGGTTTGTGGCTTGTAAAGAAGAATATAGCAACAGAGTATATCCTTTATGACTGTGATAACCATAAAATATTGTATGCCTATCATATCTATATATGCCAGCCGACTACAACTCTTTACTACCCAATATTGGCTTTTTGCATACATTTCATAAGGTCCAATGGCAGGTCAGATGGGGTATAATATTTTTTGCATTTTGTAGAAAGGACATGCATGCGCCCTCTGTCACTGTGAATGGCTGTAGCTGCATGGCCATAAAAGCAAAAATGTCTGCCAAGGACATGTTGAATTGTGCTAAATGGAGTTCCTTACAGGCTATTTTTTCACAGCCAAAGTATGTTCTGTTGCTCCTGCAGATCTGCCGCTGTGCTATTTTATTATGAGGTATTGACTGATTATTTGCAGTGCTTGCCATTCTGTATTAATGCTTCTGTCCACAAACAAGTCATTTTATTTCTGTCACCACGTGTTTATTCATGTGACATATTTTGGAATGCTTTAGCGATTTTGTATGTGAGTATGTCTTTGTTTCAAAGCGCCCATGAGAGCAACGAGAAACGGTGGGACCCCTGACCCACTAGGGCCATGGTGCTGTTGCACTGGTTGCACCACCTGTAGCTTGATGCCTGAAACACAGCAATGCTCTGTGATCAAAAGGGATGCTAACAAAGACAATCAAACATAAAAAAACAACAACAAAAAACAGGTTCACCCCTGCTTTGCTTGGACAGAATCATGCCCATTGTGCATGACAGTCACCATTGCAATTCATGAGTCTGTCTGCACATTTGTAATTATGCAGCATTATATAAGGCAATCTTCGCTAATATCTTGGCTTTCCTGTGAAGAGATTGCAGACTTAATGTGTAAGTGTCATTATGTCACTAGGAAAACCTTTGGTATCCCATATGTAATATGCAGTTTTATTTGTCTTGAATGATCTGATCTGTTGTGTCTACATGTCAGAAGCAGTCATGCATGCTACCCCCCCCCCCCCCCCCATCAGGTTGAAACTACAAACTGTTGATGCAAAGCTAATCAAATTTCCTAGGTATAATGGAATCAATTTCACTAAAATGTTAATCATATAGCTATTTGCTATAGTGTGTGCTTGTTTTCTTTTAAGTTTTTATTTTTAAGAAAATTTAACATTTTATCCTCTAGCATATAGGTAACAGAGCAGTCAAAACTTTGAGTGGCCTCTATAGACAGATGCCAATGTTTATAATTCGTTTTGTGACTATGTTGAGCATAAAAGGTGGAAAAAAGAAAGCCATAGACTCTTTGGAGCCAGTGTATTAGCAGTGACTGATGTCATATAATCACTAGGTACGATTGAATAGGAAATAAAAATAAATTAAAAAAAAAACACATCTGCTCTGCTTTCTGGCAAGAGTTTAATTGTCCGTTTTAAAATTGTGCTGGATGCCAAACTCCTTTGAATGGCACGTCAGCTCTCTTTCCGATTCAGTCCTCTGTGGTTAGACCATGTAGACACTTTTAGCACATAACATTTGAGTGTAACATGCCAAGATTTTTTTCCCTTCCCCAGACACAAATTATTTGTGAAAGTCAGTGTTTCTCAGTTATAAATATCTCACCAGTATAATGCTGTCCCACTTCAGACAGCAATGCATCAGCCACCTCTTCCTTAACACCAGCTTGCAGTTTCCACTGAAAGAAATGCTAAAGAAGGAATGTTGTAATCTCAGTGGAATGTGACCCAGTTTCATCGGAAGCAACAAAGACAATCAGTCTCTCGTATGCTCTGTGGTACAGTATTGTAATTGGTGTCAAGTTTGTCTGTTACAGTACAGTGTAACTTGCCATATACATACTAACATCATAGAATTCCTAGACAGCCCCCTCCCCACTCCACCGAGTGCTACATGTTCAAACATAGTACTGGCAATTTAGTACTCTGGGGTCATTGTGACCTAATAGGGTAGTGATGCACTGGGGCACACCATTCGCCATCTTTCATGCGCTTCCCGGTTTTGTGAACTACGAGTTCCGTAGAGGGTTGAATGTGTTGTCGATGACCTGAGGTGACAAATGGGGTGCGGATAGAATCGGGGTTTCCCTATGGAACCCACACCGCTATCATTGCCTGTACCTGCAATGGGTGGCAGGGTGGAAGATAAATCCAGGACGACTTCCGTGAGTGAATCATGTGCAGAGGGAGGACCCTCCACAACCGTATCTTGTTCTCCATCGTCGTCTTCAGAGGTCCTCCTGTCACTTCTCCCAAAAGAGCTAATGGGTAAGGAACGCAGTATTGGCCCGGGGCTCCGGTCTGTACTTCCAGACTTGGGGATATGAATCAACCTCGTTCCAGTAGTGCTTGCGAGAAATAGCAAATAATAGCATAGAGATTGCCTGCTCAATGCAATGTATGTTATAAAATGGCATAAATATCTTGGACTCCCCAGTTCAGAGTAAAAACCTCCAGGAGTGCACTGACACAGCGAACCAATTATAGGAGCTGTAACAGCGACAGCCAGATCAAACAGCCTGTGCTTTGCCCGATAGGGTGCCAGGGAAAGCTAGAATCTGGTGGGAGGTTCTCCCCCGAAATACCTCAGAGGTTATATCCAAGTAGCATGGGGTTGAGATATGAGAGGGGTTCACCTACTACTAGAGAGATTATTATTATTATTATTATTGCCATTTATATAGTGCCAACAGATTCCGTAGTGCTTTACAATATTATGAGATGGGGATTTAACTATAAATAGGACAGTTACAAATAAACTTACGGGAACAATAAATTGAAGAGGATGTGTAAAACACATTAGGACAGGAATTTGCAGTCAAATAAGGTGGGCTGCCCTTTAGGAGAGAGCAAGAGACAGGTATGTGAGGTAGAGGTTGCTCTGGGAGGCCATAAGCTTTCCTAAAGAGATGGGTTTTAAGGCACTTCTTAAAAGATGCAAGACTAGATTAGTATCAATATTAGCAGTGGCCGTGCTTGTGAGAGGGCCGCATCCTCTCATAATGACAATCGTCTCCGTAACAGCAGCAGGCTGAATATATGAGAGGGCCGCATCCTCTAAAAATGCCATTCGTCTCCATATCCGCAGCAGGCTGAATTTATGAGAGGGCCACACCCTCTAGCAACGGAATTGATATCTCCATAAGCGGCAGGCTGATTCGATGAGAGGGGCTCACCCTCAAACAATTTAGTCAGTATCAATATCAGCGCCGCACCCTCTAATATGTAATAAGTAGCCATAAACATAGAAGGCTGATCTTATGAGAGGGCCGCACTCTCTAATAATGTAACTAGCAACCATTTCAGCATCAGGCTGAGCTTATGAGATGGGCTCACCCTCTAATAATGTTATCAACATCAATATCACCTCTGATACAGAAATCAATAGTCTGAAACCTAATAAAAAACTCAAGATGGCCGACGGTTACCTGAGGAGGCGCTGGCGACATTCTCCGTGGTCCTCGAGAGCCCGGGATGTCGGAGGAGGCCAGAGATGAGGCCTTTCAACGTCCAGAGCAGGAAGGAAGTACCAAAGGACATAGAGCTCAATAAGCGATCGAAAAGAAAACAAAACCTAAAGGCTGTTGAATAAAGGGGGGAACATCTCTATAAGAGGGAATGAAATATGATTGACAGGGGGAAAAAAACAGGAAACCAAAGGGGTAAAATATAGGTATACCAAACTGTATATAACAAGGATATATAGGCAGCGCAGCTAAGGAGCGAAGAAAACAAACAGAGAGAATTATAAAAAAGAGGAAGAAACCAGGCTGCCTGTTAGGTTCCAACCTGACATGGCAGGAAGAATCCTGTGTCTCTGGAAAAGGGGATGAAGAGAAAACTGATCTAACCTGGGTAAGGCAAAGCTGTGATCCTAGACACTACTATGATCCCCTAGACTACTGCCTATACAGGGGTTACCACAAAGGAAGAAAATCCCAGTAAGGGGGGTAGGAGGGCGCCCTACCAATCTAGGGGCAAGGTCCTTCTATGGTGGCCCAGGCTCAAAACAGAGGCTGTTTGAAACAGGGCACAACCTGAGGGGAACGTACAGACAATCTTGGGTGCTGTAGCCGGGGCAGACACTGAGCACCAGCATGCATGTGTTGGATGGAGGCTAGGCTCCCAGAAAGGAGACCCCCCCAAAGTATAAGTTTTTTTTGTGAATTCAATTTTATTCAGATTTTCAACAGTATACATTCAGACAATAATAAAAGTAAAAGTCTCAAAGGTGGTTCGGTGAAACACGTAGGTTTCAGTAAATGGCACATACAAATTATCAGGTACAGTATTAGCGAATCTTGGGTATCAGTACATCAATGCAGGGAAACACGCAGGTTTCCAGCTCGTAGCGTGTAAAGTTAAGCCTTCAATGGTTCACCTGTGATCCGCTGTGTCTTGGTCCGGCTGCGTGGCCCGCAAGCTCGCCCGGGCCGGGGGGAGGGGTGGGGTGGTGTGGAGGGAGGGGGATGGGGGGGTGAGAAGACAAGGAGGGGGGGGAATCTTCAGCGTTTGGGTAAGTGTCATCCCTGCCCATTTGGTCTGCGTGACCCCAAGTCCCCGTCCGGGCTAAGTCTGTCTTGTTAGTCGCTGTATGTAGTGTCTCCATGTATGACGTGTGCTGTCTTTGTGGTCATTCCCGTCGCCTCTACCTGTCCTCTCAGACTGTGTTCCCACTGGTGGCTACTCAGTCAGTGAGAAGTGTCTGGAAGTCTGGTTTCGTCGTAGTCAGTATCCAGTGTGTCCAGGTCGTCATATATGACTGTTCTCTCCCCTCTGCGTGCGAGATAAGTTCCTCCAGCGCCCTGAGCTCTTCCATGCGTTTAAACCAGGCAGACACAGGTGGTGGGGTTTTTTGTTTCCCGTATAGGGGAATTAGGCTTTTAGCTGTGTTCAATATCCTGATCGTTAGGGATTTTTTATAAGTTGAGCTACGGGTGGAGGTGTGGTGTAGGAGGAAGGCCGCTGGGTCTAGTCTGGGTGGAGTGTCGGAGAACTTTGTGATGATCGTGTGGATCGCTGCCCAGTAGGGTTGTATCAAGGGGCAAGTCCACCAGATGTGGAAGAGGGTGCCTAGAGCTTTCTCACATCTCCAACAATTGTTGGTGACAGTTGGGTCGTAAGCATGGGTGGCCAGGGGCGTGCGGTACCAGCGGGATAGTACCTTATAAGCCGTTTCTTGTATGCCACTGGATGTTGCACAGTGGAGGGAAAGGGTACAGATCTTTTCCCATTGGGTTGGCGAGAGTGTGGTTCCCAGGTCTATTTCCCATTTACTCATGAAGCTCGGTGGGGGAAGTCTCTTTGCGTCCATGAGGAGGCCATAGAGTGTGGACAGCCCCCTGGCCAGTGGGCTTGGGTCGTGGCAGAGCTTTTCAAAGTCTGTGAGTGGCCTGTGTGCGTTGACGTCCCTGGTGATAATTAGTAGATAGGCTAGTAGTTGTTTGTATCTGAACTGCATCATGAACGTTGGTCTCTCCACAGGCAACAGGGACTCTAGAGTCCGTATCGCGCCGTTGGTGGTAGCGTGGCAGAGTCTAGGTAGCGAGTGTCCTAGCATTTGTTGGAACGGGCCTGCGTCTAGTCCGGGTGGGAAAGCGTCATTGTGTGTTAGGGGGAGGAGTGGGGAAATGGGTGTGGTGAGGGAGGAGGGTGTCCCCACTCTATGCCAAACCCTCAAGGTCGCTCAAATTAGTGGGTGTGGGTTAGCCAGCTGTCTGCCCTGGTGATGGTCTAGCCACGGTAAGAGCCCTATCGGTCTGGTTATCTGGTCCGACTCTATTTCCTTCCACAACTTGTGGACCTCCGATTTGGACCATTCCATTACCCTCTGGAGATGGGTTGCTTTGTAGTAGACCTGGAAGTCTGGGAGGGCCAGGCCACCCTTCCGTTTTGGTAGCGTGAGTGTGTCGTGTTTGACCCGTGCCTGCAGGTTGTGCCATGTAAATCTGAGTGCCATGGAGCGCAGTGTTGAGAAATATGCCTCGGGTATGTGGATTGGTAGTGTTTGGAACAGGTAGAGCAACCTGGGTAGGATGTTCATTTTCAATACCCCAATGCGTCCAAACCAGGAAAGACGGACTTTGGTCCATTCCTCCAGGTCTCTGCGCATTGTGGTCAGGAGGGGTTGAAAGTTAGTGGCGTATATTTGTGTCAGGTCCCTTGGTATGCAGGTGCCTAAGTATCTTATAGTGGTGTCAGACCATTGGAATGGGAGTGTGTGTTTCAGGGCATCTACTCTACTGGGTGGGATCGAAACATTCAGAACTGAAGATTTTGAGAGGTTAATTTTGAAGTTGGATAGCTGGCCGTAGAGCTGGAACTCTGCCATGATTGCTGGCATTGACGTTTCAGACTGGGTGACATAAAACAGCAGATCATCTGCAAAGGCAGCTACTACATGTCTCGTCCGCCCTATTTGCATCCCTCGTATGGTCGGGTTGTCCTGGATAGAGTTAAGAAAGGGCTCCAGTGCCAATACAAATAGCAGTGGGGACAAAGGGCATCCCTGTCTCGTGCCATTCCGAATGGGGAACGGGTTCGTGAACGACCCGTTCACACATACCCTTGCTGTGGGCTTAGAGTACAGGGCTCGTATCCAACTCATCATATGCGGGCCCAGACCCATTGTTTCTAACACTGCTAGCATGTAGCCCCCAACTACACGATCGAAGGCCTTCTCCGCATCTATGGAGAGCAGGAGGAGGCCTTTCCGACTGTGTTGCGCCCCATGGATGAGGTCGAGTGTCCTGATGGTGTTGTCTCTCGCTTCCCTTTGGGGCGTGAACCCTGCTTGGTCCCTATGTATGAGGTCAGGGAGGTAGGTTTGTATTCTGCGGGCTAGGACTTTTGTAAAGAGCTTGAGGTCACAATTTAGCAGAGAGATAGGTCTGTAGCTTGCACAGAGTTCCGGGTTTTTGCCCTCTTTCAGGATTAGGGAGATGTTGGCCGCTAGAGTCTGTGTGGGCAGACTGGTCCCGTCCCGTAGGGCGTTAAGGGCAGTCAGGAGGTGTGGGGATAATATGTCAGTAAACTTTTTATAGTATCTGGTGGGTAGACCGTCAGGGCCCGGGCATTTGCCCAATTTCGACTCTTTTATGGCCCAGGCCAGCTCGTGTGATGTGATCGGTTCGTCAAGGGCACTCGCGGCTTCTCGGGGGAGTCGTTTATGTATGCGTGTGTGTAGGTATTGTCTGGTCTCTGGTAGGTCGTCTCCCGGCTGTGGTGGCTCCCTGTCGGGGTGTATGGCATAGAGCCCCGCGTAGTATTCCCGTATAGTCTCTGCCATGTCCCCCAGGAGGTGTCTTAGTCGTCCGTCTTTGTCGCGAATTTTAGGTATGTAGGATTCTGCTCTCTTCTTGGCGATCATACGGGCCAACAAGGCACCGCATTTGTTGGCGTGTGTATGAAAGAAAGCCTTGGTGCGCAGGTGTGCCCTTTGGTGGTTTGTGTTCATAATGGATGCTAGTTCCCTGCGTAGTGTCAGTATCTTGGCTCCATCGCTTTGGAGTTTTGTTATTTTGTGTCTGGCCTCCACCACCTTTATGTCTGCGATTATGGTTGCCATTCTGGCAGCCTTTTCCTTTTTCATGGCTGCGCTTTTAGCTATGAAGTAGCCTCGTATGACGCATTTGTGGGCCTCCCACACACAGAGGGGTGTCACGTCAGGGGTAACGTTGTCTGTGAAGTATTGAGTAAGTTTGGTTCGGGATTCTGTGGTCACTGTTAGGTCATTAAGTAAGGCTTCATTCAGTCGCCAGTTGCTGCACGTCGGTTTGTAGAGGGGAGATGTCAGCGTCATGGTAAGTGGTGCGTGGTCTGACCAGGTCGCAGTTCCAATCGTCACCGTCTTAACATCCGTCAGGTAGTAATGTTGCATGAAGAAGTAATCCAGTCTGGAGTACGTCTTGTTTGGATTGGAATAGAAAGTGAAGTCTCTATCGTCAGGGTGTGTCGCCCTCCAGCAGTCTGTCAGGCGCTGGTCTCTAAGGGTTTTGTTGATGGTAGTTAACACATGTCTGGGTATCGTCGAGGTGCCCGCGGATGTGTCTAGGTTTGGTTGTAGGGCCACATTAAGGTCTCCCCCCATGATCAGACAACCTTCCGTGAAGGCCATGATGGCTTTCAGTGATTTAGTCATGAAACGGTGTTGAGCAGTATTAGGAGCATACAGGTTGGCTAGCGTGTATGTACGGTCGGCTATCGTCCCCTTAACGCATATAAATCTTCCCCAGTCATCTTTCAAGGTTGCTGTAGGTGCAAAATGTAGGGATTTGTGAAGGAGGATGGCCGTTCCTTTGGATTTCCCAGTGGGGTTGTTGCTGAGGTAGCATTGGGCAAACCTTTTGTCAGTCAGTCTAGGTGTCAGACCCTCCTTAAAGTGGGTCTCCTGTATAAACACTATGTGGGCTCTATGGCTGTGGAATTGGCGGAGCGCCTGTGATCGTTTTTCAGGTTGGTTAAGGCCTTTGGCATTAATGGAGATAATGTTGATGTCTGCCCTAGCCAGTGGTTTCGAGGTCTGCATGGCGGAACTCAGGTTGACCTCCCTGTCTGGGGTAATAGGGACAAATAAGTGAGGGGCCTACGGGCTATGTTACGTCCCAGGTGTTGGGTGGGTTCGGGGGGGTGCGTCTCAGGGGTAAAGGGAGAGAGTATTACCTGGACGTGCGGTCCCTGGTGTGTCCCCTTCCCGAGTCCCCTCGCGGACACCGCAGCCGGACTTTTAGTGCCTAGGAATAGGTGCAGAGATAAAATAAAGTAAACACAAGTCAAACAATAAACAACAATATACAAAATAGTGGCTCGGGTGTAGGCAGAGGTGGAGTCGTCCCGTCCGTACTAGCGGTTCGGTCGAGTCCCCTTGCCTTTCTTCCTGACACCCGGCCAAGTGGGAACGTGGCCTACTGATTACAAAATGTCTCTCGGGTGTACTCGGTCCCTCTCCGGGGTCCCGGTTCAGAGAGAAAAGAAACGAAAACGAGAGAAAAAGACGGGGTGTTTCCTCGCGGGGTCACCTATAGCGGTGACAAAAACTCCCACGTGGAAGGCCCCTCTAGTGTCCCCCTACCCGCCCCGCCCAAAGAGTGCTCTAGCCCCTAGGTTAACAAAGTATAAGTTTGTCACCCCCAGAGGGTGATATCCCAGAACTGGAGTGGGAGGGGGAAAAGGGTACCCTGAGAATCCCCCTAGGATGAAGCAGTAATGGGTACAGGCTGCCTAGATAGGAGAGGAGGCAGAGTCCCAGAGCATTAGGTCAAACCAGAGTCCGTTGAACAACAAGTCCCACCAAGGAACAGAAGTATAAACCAGTACCCGATTTGGAGGTAGGTCCGGGGGGTGGAAGAGGGGTTAAGTAACCATGTGGCGTCCCCGTTCTCTCTCCTCTCGCACCACTGTGCATGGGCCACGGCAAAACTCTGTCCGCGACTCGGAGATGGGATGTGGGTGAAGTAGAGGAGCAGAGAGGCTCCCCGCCCGATACCCACGCTAGGAGAGCGTGCAGTAAAATTGGGAGTGGGAGCTAACATGTGGGGGCCGCAGGAGACAAACTCTGCGACCCCGGCGCTCGGGGGGATCGATGGAGGCGGCTAGCAGGCTGTCTCCCGCGATCCCCGAACAGACCTACACAAAGAAAAAACAAGGCAAAAAGGGAAAAGAAAGTGGGGAGTGTAGAGACAGGGAAGGAAATCCCCCATGATAGATCTGACAGACTCAGTAGAAAAAAATATACAAATCCAAGCCACGAAAAATATACAAATTTAAGCAAGAGAAAGGAATGAAATAGTACAGGACAATAATAATGCTAGAGAAAACAAACACATTCTTAGTATTTTTGAAATTGTTAATATCTTTGAACATATAAATGCATATTTCTTTTCATTTAAACCGATTCTTACAGCAAAATAGAAGAGATACCTATATAAGAAAATAAACATAATCCCACAGCAACCCACTAAAAGCAGGAGGCATTGGTACTCTGACCTGTGCTTGCTGTGGAGCAGCAAAGAAAGAGGGAGTTATGTGTGGGATGGGGAGCTTTATTGCATCTAACCTTTTCTGATTGGTTGTTTTTTTTCTCTGTGTTAATGTGCTGCTGTGAAGTTCTAGTAAAGAGAGACTTAAAGGGACACTCTAGGCACTCAGACCACTTCTGCTCATTGGAGTGGTCTGGGTGCCAACTCCCACTACTCTTAACCCTGCAAGTGTAATTATTGCAGTTTTTTTTCTAGACAGCCACTAGAGGGAACTTCCTGGTTTCTAGCACAGCAAACCTGTGCTAGAGCGTCGCTGGACGTCCTCACGCTGTGTGAGGACCTCCAGCGTCGCTCAAAACCCCATAGGAAAGCATTGAAATGATTTTTCAGTGCTTTCCTATGGGGAGACGTAATGCGCATGCGCGGCATTGCCGCGGATGCGCATTAGGTCCCCTCGGCCGGTGGGCGAGATCAGTCCCGCCCACCGGCCGACGCAATGGATAGGAGGAGCGTCGCGGAGGCGGAGACAGCGGCGAGGGACATCGCCGCTGCCTCAGGTAAGTCACTGAAGGGGTTTTTACCCCTTCAGTAACCGGGTATTGGGGGGTGGGAGGGAGAGGGACCATCCAGTGCCAGGAAAATGGATTGTTTTCCTGGCACTGGAGAAGCCTCCTGTCATGTTATAAAATGTAAATAAAAAGGTGTGCTTTCTTTTTTTCCCCCAACTTGATTTAGTCTCATAGAGTTTGAAACATGGATTATTACATGGATTGAAATCATTTCTAAAATAAATATATATACATATATATATATATATATTTTTTTCTTTTTATTTAATTTGTACATGTAAAAATGAACAAAAGGAAAGAAAGATGCTAAGTAGTCTCAATGTAGATCAAGACATGAGACCCTATGCATCACCTGGATATAAATATAGCCACGTAGGAACTACATATTCTTATAGATCATGGCTAGATATACCCAAAGAAAAATGTGACCATGAAAATAACGAAAAAAATAACTAAAGTATATACCAATATAACTAATAGCACTATACCTCCAAGGTAAAGACAGGAAAAGGTCACTACTAAATAAATAAAGGGATATGGTATATACCGTATATACTCCAGTATAAGTACAGTTTTTCAGCACATTTTTTGTGCTGAAAAACCCCAACTCGACTTATACTCTAGTCAATGTCTGTATTATGGCAATTTACATTGACATAATACAGACAAGGGGCTGTGTAGGAGGGGGGCTGGCAGAGAGCGTTTACTTACCTCTCCTGCAGCTCCTGTCAGCTCCCTCCTCCTCCGCGCCGGTCCGGACAGCTCCCTCTGCAAATCCCAGTGTAAGTCTCGCGAGAGCCGCGGGGTGATAGCACGGCCGTGAGACTTACACTGGGAGCTGACAGTGGAGCTGACCGGACCGGCGGGGAGGAGGAGGGAGCTGACAGGAGCTGCAGGAGAGGTAAGTAAATGCTCTCTGCCAGCCCCCCTCCACTGAACTGCCAATGCCACTGGACCACCAGGGAGTGAGAGCCCCCCTCCCTGCCATGTATCAAGCAGGGAGGGGGGACGAAAAAAAATATATAAATAATAATAAAATAAAACAATAATAATTAAACAAAAAAAATTATTAAAATAATAATTAAAAAAGTAATAATAAAAATGCCCACCCCCCACCAAGGCTCTGCAACACATACACAAACACACTCTGCATCACACACACACACACACACACACACTGCATTCATACACACACTGCATCACACACACTCTGCATTCATACACACACACACTGCACTCATATACACACACTGCACTCATATACACACACTGCATTCATACACACACACTGCACTCATACATACACACTGCACTCATACACACACTAAACTCATATACACACACTGCACTCATACACGCAAACACTGCACTCATACCCACACACACTGCATTCATACATACACTGCACTCATACACACACACACTGCATTCATACACACACTGCACTCATACACACACTGCACTCATACACACACACTGCACTCATACACACACACTGCACTCATACACACACACTACACTCATACACACACACTACACTCATATACACACTGCACTCATACACACACACACTGCACTCATATGCACACACTGCACTCATACGCACACACTGCACTCATACACACACACTGCATTCATACACACACTAAACTCATATACACACACTGCACTCATACACACACTGCACTCATACACACACTGCACTCATACACACACACTGCACTCATACACACACACTGCACTCATACACACACACTGCACTCATACACACACACTGCATTCATTATATACACACACTGTAAATAAATATTCAATTAATATAATTTTTTTAGGATCTTATTGTATTTGGAAATTTACCAGTAGCTGCTGCATTTCCCACCCTAGTCTTATACTCGAGTCAATGAGTTTTCCCAGTTTTTTGGGGTAAAATTAGGGGCCTCGGCTTATATTCGGGTCAGCTCATACTCGAGTATATACGGTAATACTGAAATAAAGCTTTATTAAGAGAGAGGCTTCAACGTAGGTTTCAATCCCAATAGTGACCCCTATATCTAGTCTAATCTTTACCAAAACTCTGGATATAAACTTAAGGAGTACTGTGTCTCCAATCACAACTGTCCAGGGTACATAAAAACCCAATGTGGAACCCTCCAGATTCAGCTATCTAAGCAATAAAGGATCAGGTCCCGGGGGGCGGGGCCAGACTGGCATGGCGGACGGTCGCACTCTGCAGGAGCGCCCTACTAATCTACTCTCTCAAGCGACTCACTGGGACTCCTGCCACACACAAATTGACCCAACTATGGACATACCTACCGTAGATGATGGCTGGAGTGTTCCGACGTGGAATGCTGGAATGCCGACCGCCGAAGACCGGGTGCGGCCTTGCGGAGGCCTCGGGCGGGGGAGGCGGCCGACCTTCCCTTGTCTCTCCTGCCAACAGGACCACTCGGGGCCCCGCACCTCCCCCACCGGGCCGGGGGGGGTATCCCAGTCCATCATACACAACATGGGACTGGTCACGATCCACACACAGGCGACTACCAGAACCGAATCACTATGGGGGCAGTGCAGGCCACGTGGACACTCAGCAAAGCAGAAGCTGAAATGGGATATGAGGCCACGCTGGAGAGACTCTTTCACGAACTTTGGCGCAAACTGGAGGTACTGATAAACCGCCCGGTCCAAACCCACATAAAAGCAAGCCTCCCACATAAGTGCCTGCCCGACTCACGACCTAGAAACAAGCGACCTATTACAAGACGGGTCCCAGCATATCAGAAGGGTAAAACAAACCTAAATAAAGCGGCATCCCAACTTTGGACCAAACAACGAAGCCCGGTTCACAAACACCCAGCCGGATCCAGAGGCCAACCTGAGGGCCGCCCACAATGCCTTCCCAGGTTGAAGGCCACAGTGAGTCAAACTCTGAGGCACCGACCACACCGCCGGAGGCCTGCCCGCCGCTGGCGGCGGCTGAACACCCAGGCCTCGAATGGCGCCCGACGACGGGTCGACCCGGCCTCTATGAGCAACCGAGTCGGTGGATCACAGGTGCAGGCCTTTGTGGAGACCTGGGGCCGGAGGGCGGCCGCCATCAACCCGCACCATGCTGCAGCCTTGAGGATTTCCCAAGACGATGGTGCCGTCTATTCCACCCTACTGGACCGCGCTATGGCCCTACCCAGCAGCGGTATAGGCTAAACCAGCCTCCTGGACTGGTAGTCCGGTTTATAACACGCACTACCAATGACTTTTGGGGACCTGGCCCAAATGGCATGCCTCCCCTCACTGAACTTCCACCCGCGGACACACTTACCACATGGCTTAATGGTATCGCCTAGTGGTTGCATTTAGCTAATATATGACACACTTATGTATACTGCCTTGCATCTAACTGCTACCCTTACACCAGCCTAAGTTGAAAATCCATTGTATTTCTATGTTTTATCATTTATATTGCTGCCTGGAGATGCATATCTTGAAACTGGCCTACTACAGTCGACTTCGCATGCATAACTGCCAATAAGCATGTCGACCGTTTTGTATTGAGATCACTTTGTTCATGGTCAAAATATGTTAGTCTGTCCATAACGCCACATATGCATGCAGGCCCTAAGGTCAGAATTGCATTTAATCAAACTACTACCTTTCAATCGACCACTCTCGTGGCTTCACTGCCTAAGCACGCGTCAAAACATACTTTTCGACATTTTAATGTGCCCTAACCCGTGCTTCGCTTGCCCTTTTTTTTTTTATTCAAGACAAACTTATCTTCCAGCCTAGACATGTGTAATTAGCTTGTTCCCATTCGTTATTGATTTTTAGTTTATTTTACACACCTAGCGTGGCACATTTACAAATATTTGAATACAACCCATGACTTAAAACTCCTATGTTAGAGATGTTTCAGTTGCATGCTGGCTTATACTATGAACACTAGACAGCCTTTTGAAACCTTAAGGTAAACTTAGGGTTAAGCAGTTGCTACCAGACACATTAATCTTCATGACACAGCACCGCAGACTGGTTTAAATGATTATGCCATGTCACGTTACTATTTTTTATATTTAACTCTGAGTGCCAATACTCATGGGCGTAGGAACCGGGGGGGATGGGGGGGACGCATCCCCCCCAGCAAATCATGCGGGGGGACAGGTAATGGGGAAATCCCCCCAGCTTGCCGGCCCCCCTTTTGCTGCAGCCGCCCGAGCGCTCTGCAGAGAGCCTCAGGCGGCTGCAGCTCTGCCTGGGCTGGTGCGTCCATGCGCCCGGGCGCAGCCAGAGGAGAGGGGCTGACAGGAGGGAAGCGCTCAGCGCTCCCTCCTGTTACTCCCTCAATGTAGCGTGGCCGAGCGCTGAATAGTCCGCCGGTACAGGGAGCATCTGTCTCCTGTACCCGGACGGACTAACAGGAAGTGAACACTGAGTGTGCACTTCCTGTTAGTCCGCCGGGTACAGGAAACAAAAGCTCCCTGTACCCGGCCGCGGACAGTACAGAGCTCGGCCACGCTACAACACAGGTAGGGGAGGGGGGAAGAAAGAAACAGGAAGCGAGGGGGGGGGGGAAGAAAGAAACAGGGAGGGAGGGGGGGAAGAAACAGGGAGGGGGGGATAAAGAAACAGGGAGGGAGGGGGGGAGGGAGGGGGGGGAAGAAAGTGGGAGGGGGGGAAAGAAACAGGGAGGGAGGGGGGGAAAGAAACGGGGAGGGAGGGGGGGGAAAGAAACGGGGAGGGAGGGGGGAAAGAAACGGGGAGGGAGGGGGGGGAAAGAAACGGGGATGGGGGGGGAGAAACGGGGAGGGAGGGGAGGGGAGAAACGGGGAGGGAGGGGGGGAAAGAAACTGGGAGGGAGGGGGGGAAAGAAACGGGGAGGGAGGGGGGGGAAGGAAACGGGGAGGGAGGGGGGGAAAGAAACGGGGGGGGGAAGAAACGGGGAGGGAGGGGGTGGGGAAAGAAACGGGGAGGGAGGGGGTGGGGAAAGAAACGGGGAGGGGGGGAGAAACAGGGAGGGGGAGAGAGGGGGAGAAAGAGTGACAAGGGAGGGGGAGAGAGAGTGACGAGGGAGGGAGGGGGAGAAAGAGAGTGACGAGGGAGAGAGATTGACATCCATCACACACTCACACAATCATGCCACCCTTACACACACAGAAACACACAATTCATCCTTACACACACACTCAATGCACCCCGTGCACACACACACACAATCACACAATCATGCAATCCTTACACACACAGAAACACACAATGCATTCCTTACACACACTCAATGCACCCCGTACACACACTCAATGCACCCCTTACAGACGCAAACACTGCATCCCGTACATACACAGAATCACACCTTGCAGCCCTTACACACACTCCACCCCCTGTGAACAAACTCATTGGTGGAACGTGAAGGTGGACCCTGGGACCCAGACCTTGAGCTGTGTAAAGGGCCCCCAAAAAATGGAGCTGCTTCCCGTTCTCACAGAACATTGATTTTTGGGACCAGTTACAAACAGCCTCCAGAGAGCCTGTTCTACACCAGACCAGTGGAGCCAAACTGCAGCTAGAGCCCATCATCATCCTCATCTGGTTGTAAGTAGGCAATCTAGCATATTATTCGTGGCACTAATCTCTAATTTACCTCACATTAAAGAAACACTATAGTCCCCAGAAGCACTGCAGCTTAATGTAGTGGTTCTGGTGTCTATAGCCTGTCCCTGCAGGCCTTTTAATGTAAACACGGCGGCACTCCAGCACTGGCGTTGGTTAACATGGCAGAAAAATAATTGGAAAGGGTTAGGGGGGCTACTAATATGGATGGGAGGAGGGGGGAGGTAGAAAAAATATTGGAAGGGGTTAGGGGAGTACTAATATGAATGGAAGAGGTAGGGTGGGTTCTAATATGCATGGAAGGGGTTAGGGGGTACTAATATGCATGGAAGTGGTTAGGGGGGTACTAATATGCATGGAAGGGGTATGGGGTTAATATGCGTGGAAGGGGTAGGTGGGGTTCTTTTGTGCATGGAAGGGGTAGGGGTGGTTCTAATATTCATGGGAAGGGTAGGGGTGGTTCTAATCAGGAGGTTCCCGGCGCTGTATCCGGGTAAGTAAAACCCCTTCCTTGTAGTGACCCTTTAATGTTATTATTTAATCATTTATATAGCGACTGCCAATTCCGTAGCGCTGTACAATGGGATAAACAACTCCTAGTTTACAGAATAAGAATATACCCGGCGAGTAAAAATGCTATCCCCCCCAGATTTTTTTGGGTTCCTACGCCCATGCCAATACTGTCAGGATGCTGCAAATATGGTCGTTCTCAACAGATTGTTATCGTTTAGACATCTCTGCCTCCTTTATTATAGCACTATTAAGCATCAATTATTCTCTTTACTTTATTTTAATTTACTTCAGTTAACCAAGCTTGTATCATTATGTTGTTCACATGACGTTTAACAAAAAAAAAAACCTATGGCAGTCTTTCTTGCTATTATTAACCTGTTACCCCACAATGCCTCCTTTTTCTATTTTGTACCCCATAACGCATGTGCCATAATAAAATACAGATTTACAAAAAAAAAAAAAAGGATCAGGTCCCTAAATACAAAGACAGTCTAGGGCTAATAATAACCAGAGTAAAAATACTTATAGATAGAATAGAGAGAGGGTAAAAAGAATGAAAAAGTCAGTTTCAAATAAACTGGCAGTATAATTTATAAAGCCTCTCTCCCTGTAAAACTATCTAGACAGGTATAGTAGCAAAGAAGTAAAATGAAAAAATATATTCAAAGCATATTTGAACTTAAGAGTGGTTAGATCAAAGAGTGCCCAGTGCCCATATTAAAAATAAAAATGAACAACCATCTATAAACATAAAAAAGACTAGACAATTACATATAATACAGTACAATTCGACAAACAGGCGGTGAGTTGTTCATACGCCTTCCAGTTTAAACATATTTTTTTTTTTTTAATTTTTTTTTTTTTATTCTTTATTTTTGTAGCGCATATGGTTTTAACATACATGCTTGTGGTACCCCATCGGCAGTCCACTCGCTAATTTCAACGACAATAGATACAGTGGGGGATGAATAAACAATGCACATTTTTTGAATAAGGTATAGATTGACATAGTTAATTCAACAGGTTTAAGTAGTCTTGGCTAGTAATGTCACAGATAATGCAGGAATTCAACGTTAATGAACAGGCTAAGTAGGCATGTTTAACTGGTGGGCACTCTGAAAATGAGACACTAGCTGTCTATGCTTAGTATGTACCACAAGCGAGGAAACCGTCCACAAGAATGACAGAAAATGCTGCTTAATGAGATGTACATTTAAAGATTGTGTGTTATATGACAATATTGACCTTTCTGCACATTTTTATAACATGTTAGACATATCAAGCTAGGTACACCTCCCAAGTACACATTAGCATTAAATACATTAGGCTAGGGTTGCAGGCTATTCTGGCATACCTCGCTATAAGATACAGAGCAAGCCTGTCCTAACGGTCTCAGGTACATTAGTTAAGTGTGCACTAGAACTGCAGTTAGGTTTAAATATTAAGGCCTGTAGGCACAGGACTAGGTAAACTAGGGTCTGTAATAGACCTTGCTATTCAGAAGTAAGTGTAAGAATCAAAAACCAAACATAGTAAGAAACAAAGTAAATGCTATATGTCATCAGACATTTGTGAGAGTTCCAGTGGGGCAAAGCGAGTTATGTGTCTGACGTTACCATGCCTGGGTTAGAGTCCTAGTCCCTTTGGGGTCAGCCGATGCCTTGACGGGGCTGGGTGAGTACCCCCTGAGGTAGGTGGTGCAGCTGGTGCGATCCCCTCGGCGTGTGGATGCTGATATCCCCTGGGCTATTCTGAGTTGCTGTGGGTACTGGGTGTAGCTCCAACCAAGCTGTGTGTCGGGTAAGGTTTGCCTGTCTGGGGCTGAGGCAGCTCTGTATGCGTCTTCCTGGCGTGGTCGCCGCGCTGGTTCCCGCGCCCCTCCGCTGCACTTGCCTTGTTTGGGGTGGTCTTGTGCTTGGCTTCGGCGGTTCCCTCCGCTTCCCCACCTTGCCTGGGAGATGCAGGTATTTGAACCCCCGCCGCCTTCTAGCATCCGCTTTTTTGGGCTGTGCGTCCTGCCTCTGCCCCTGCCGGTTCGGGTTAGTGTCATCCTTTTGGTGCATCTGCCATGGGGTTGCGCTGCTGTTTTTCCCCGTCTAGCATCCTGTGGGGTACCCTGTGGCGAAGTCTGGAGAGTCTCTTCAGGCTCTGAGCCCCTCATGTGGGCTTCCAGGGACTCCCAGAAAGCAGTAAAGATACTGTTTAGCCGCATCTCAGTTTCCCGCCATGCGTTAGATGTGTTGGAGGCTTCCGCCATCTTGGAGGTCGCAGGGACGGTAGCTTTTGGGCTCCACAGAGCCGGTACTAGCCCATTGCTTCGCCAGGGAGTCAGTTGGGGGGGAACGAGGGCTCGCAGTCAGCTTTCCGGCGTGGCCTTGCTGCTGGGGTGCAGCCGCCTGCCCCGCTTGTAGGCCTCATTGTGTGCTGTGCTCGATTCGTCGCTTGAGAGGTACCATCTCTGCATCTCAGTGTCCACTCTCGAGTGGTAGCTTTGGATTCACGGTTAAGTGCCTGTGTGGCGGTTAATTGCAGTCTTAAGTGCCAGGTTTAGCAGGAGCTGCTGAGATGAGTGTCTACACAGCTCTGTGGTCAGGCCCCACCCCCTAAACATCATTTTCTAATAGTGTAAAAGTAACATCATAGATCTTATTAAGTTTGCTCATACAAGGGATAATATATTATTAATCCACCCTTCCGTATCAAAGCTTACTTACTTTATATAAGTTCCTAATTATACCACCTTCCTTATTTAATTAAAAGTTGAGTTGCACTTTAACTTCTTTCCAGTTTGGCACAGTTTCTACTTTCCAATATCTAGCTATTGAAATTTTGATATGGTGCATCTTTTTATTTCTTATTTTGTATGTGATATGTGTTATGATCTTGTACACTGGAGAGCTGCAGCTTTTTAAGTAATAGTTTATTTTTCTTTTCTGATTTAATTTGTTAAATTTATTTACAGTCTTTAAAAAATTAACCTCACAATGAATGGCATGAAAGATCCATGAATAAAAAAAAAAAAATCTTTATTCCAGTTATTCATGCCACAAATCCTGATTTTGCTCCTGAGCAGCTTTTTAATAAGCTGTATATATACACGATCATCATCAAATTCTAGTAAATGTGGATCTCCTTGCACTACTAATAGAACTACTGGAGATTGTTCTTCACTAAGTGCACAGAAGGCTTCAAACCACGATGCTGTACAGTGGTGGGCATTCTTTAAAATAAAGTAAATCTATTAACGCAAAATTTGCTGTAAAGTCAAAATACACCACCGATTGGTATGCAGTGAAAGTACCATTAAATGGATTGTGTTTATAGTATGTGCATGAGTATTGGTTTTGTTTCCATTTGTTATCATTTGTACATAATGCAATTAACTGTAAGCCATCCCAGCTAAAAGGGCTTTATAATATTAAGGGATACAAGCAAATTTACAGTGTCGTTTTTTTCTTTCAACCTTGATTTCCCTTTTTCTTGTTTGGGCCTGTTATGCAAAACATGTGTTTTTCAATGACAAATAGGAATAGGGCTTTCTTTTGAAATTGTATGGTATTTGTAGAATTCGCTATTTATTGTAAATACAAAGTAACTAAAAAACAAAAACAACAACATTAAAGAGAGACAGTTTGAAAACACACATTTGTTTTGAGGGTGGGGAGAGGTGGGTTGTGTGTCACCCCATTTTCTTTAGACTCTGACATTTAGTACTCAATTAGTGCAGTTAAAGAACACTATCAACGATCTATTCTTGATTTCTTGACAGGTTCAGTCTTCTAAATAAGACAAGTTCCCTTTTCAGTAAGAAATGCTCTAAAATGTGGTACCCAAAGCTAGAACAAATCTACATAATTATTATATAAATCTGTAACTTGAATCATCTGTCCTTGCTTCCCATAATTTTTACGTGTACCTTGCAGTAAGCTCCCACACTGTCCTCAATGGCCTATTCTGGATACAAGAGACTTTTAATCCTCTTCTTTATATCACATGGAGTTATGATGTAATATGGTTTGCTTCAGTTTTTGGTTCCTTTAAACCCTCACAAAGCAATCTTTGTACCTATGGTTTACTACTGACAATTGCAAACTTTATATAGGTACTGGAAACTAGGAAAATGCCGTTTTGGTGCTGATCTACTTTTGCCTTTTTATTTTGAAGGTTACATACCTAGTGTGCAGAGAAACCACCAAATGTCCCAATATGGACCTCAACAGTCTGGGCCTTCCATGTCTCCTCATCCTTCCACTGCAGGACAAATGCATCCTGGAATGACTAACTTTCCACAGGGCAGCACCAGTGCCAATTACGGACCTCAAATGAGCCAGTATGGACCACAAGGTAAGATTCGTTATATGTCTAAAGCACGGGGTAATCAGAAAGCGATGACTTTTGTAAGAAACATGAAGTAGAGAAAGCCAGTTTCTTAAACAACATATTCTTTTGACACCTTCCATGTAGTTGAGTTAAAGCTATGATTGACACCTGATGTTAGGGTTGTATAGTGATATATTTGTAATTAGCATAAAGACTCTGCTATTCCAATAGCTAAAATATATGAAGGTTTGTAGCAGGGGCGTCACTAGGGTTGGTGTCACCTGGTGTGGTAACTCACAGTGTAACCCCAACCCCCTTAATAATGTGTTTTTTAAAATGTATTTTTACTAATGTAACTCGTAAATCATAACTCCCATCAGGCCCGGTGCAAGGATTTTTGCCGCCCTATGGCAAACAAAAATTTGCTACCACCTCATAAGCTCTGCCCGCCATGTGACATCACAATGCCCCACCCATATGAGCTGCCATATGAGTTAACGTCAGTGCTGCACACAGTGTATTTTCTCTGAAAAGGCAGTGTGTTTACATTAAAAGGCCTGAAGGAACAGGCTATTGACACCAGAACCACTACATCAAGCTGTAGTGGTTCTGGTGACTATAGTGTCCCTTTAATATAAATTAGAGATTAGTGAGACTACTTACCACCAGATGAGGACAAGAGTTTGACCATGGGCTCAGGGTGCATTCTGGCTCCACTGTTCAGGTGTAGAACAGGCTTTCTGGAGGCTGTTTGTAACTCTGCTCACAAAAATCAACGAACAGGAAGCAACTCCATTTTCTGAGGCCCCTTACACAGCTTAAGGTCTTGGCCCTCAGAGCCTGACCGTGAGTATGCCTACAAGGCCTGCCCATAAGTCCACCTACATGGCCAACACCTGAGTTCACTCACAGGATGTGGAGTGTATGTTTTGTTATGTGTTATTGTAGAGGATGTAATGTGTATGTGTTCGTATGGAATGTAGTGTATAGGAATACATGTTTGTGTGTAAGGGATAGAAAGCAGTGTGTGTTTGTGTATAAGGAATGCATTGTGTGTTTGTGTGTGTGTAAGGGATGCATTGTATCTGTGTTTGTATGTGTAAGGGATGAAAAGTGTGTGTAAGATGCATTGTGTTTCTGTGTGTGTAAGAGAAGAAGTGTGTGTTTGTGTGTGCGTAAGGGGTGCATTGCGTGTTTTTGTATATAAGGGATGCATTGTGTGTGTGTGTGTGATGCATTATGTTTGTGTAATGAATGCATTGTGTGTAAGGCTGAATGTGTAAGGGAAGCATGGTGTCTTTCTGTGTGTGTAGGATTCATTGTATGTTTTTATATATATATATATATGTGTGTGTGTGTAAGGATGCATCGTATGTTTCTGTGTATGTGTAAGGATGCATTGTGTATGTGTGTAGTGTGAAAGAAATGGTTTGTGGCCCCTCTGTGTATCTTTACCCCCCACCCCCAGGCCTCCCTCTTTGCGTCTCCCTCCTGAGCCCGTCTGTGTGTCCCTTAGTAAACTTCCCTCCCCTCCTATTCCTTAAAGTTCTCCCCCCCCACTCCCCTGTCCCTTAGTGGTTTCTCCCACCCCCCCCCCCTCCATCTGGTGATACCTCCCCCTCCCCTGATGGTATCTTCTCCCCTCTTCCCTGTTGGTATCTTGCCCCCTCTCCCCTGGTGGCATCTCGTCCCCCCGCCCACCTCCCTCCCCTGGTGGTATCTCGCCCCCCACCTCCCTCCCCTGGTGGTATCTCGCCCCCACCTCCCTCCCCTGGTGGTATCTACCCCCCCCCCCCCCACACCACTCTCCCCCCACCCCCCCTTCCCTCCTGTGGTATCTTGAACGTGCGCACGTGTGTTTTTTAGGCAGATACAGCTACATCCACTTTACTAGGTAGTATTGACGGAAAAATCTTTTGTAATATAATCCGTTTGTTATAGAAACATTTTCTTCACAGATGTGTATACCTTGATTTTACTGCAGTTTCACATGAATTGAATGAGTCTTCTCATCTCTAGGATATCCCATTTATCCCTGTTGGCTGCTAATTTCTGAATTAGCAGTGCTTACCTGTAACCACATCTACAAGTGAGCGGGCACCCGGACTTGGCTGCCTGACACGTCCAGTTGATCTAGGCCAAACAAGCAGCTGCTGGATTCTTTGTCTTTAATGTTTCAGCCCATCTGTTTCCTGTCAAAGCTATTGCCAATAAATTACTAACCCATTAGAGAAACATTGGAAGATGACTGGATTCCTTACTCCTGATTTCCCTTTGTGTTTGCTAAATGTTTGTAGGTGGCAGAAGTAAATTTTAAAACCAGAGATTGATTACCTTTTGCTTACTATTACACAATTAAAATCCTGTATATTGGTTGATAAAGGTTACAAATGTAAATAATGTACTCTTGTATAGTTTAAAAAGGAGTATGAAATACTTTTACTTTGCTCCATACAAAATGCCACCATGTATAATCACACCATACAGCATCACATGCTTCTACTCAGGAAAATATTCAAGTTACATCAACGTATATACAACATTTATATTTGCTGCCAGAACATGAAGCCCAGGGTTGTATTCTGAGCTCCTAGCAGAGATCCAGCACCCAGTGTTTTACCAATCATATCCACAGATATTATGGGAGTAGTAAATGTCCATTTAGATTTCTTAGGGAATGCAAAAGTACTGCAATTTCTTTACACACACCATTACCTCTATGGTATGATTTGCTTGGCACCATTACCTGTGCCAAGTCATTACATCATGTTAACACAATTAGTGGATCACAATTATATGATGCAGCTATGGTATCTACATCACTTTGATCCTTGTCAACAAACATTACTGATGGCGTTGTGGTACATTAAAGGTGCAGGTAACCTATTTTTAACATATTGATGGTCTGAAAAACTTCTAAGTATATTTAGTTATCCTCTGTAAAATGTTTTAAATAATTAACTTTGGCTACTTGGGTCTTATTCTTTTATTATTGTTGTGATTACTACTACTACTACTATTATAAACCTTAAGCAAGCAATAATGAGATAAAGCAAAATGCTGAAGGCATGATTATTAGTTATTTATTTGAAGGAATTACATGACAAATTTGGGGTTGGGGAAGCACCAAGAGCCCTAATCATGTAAGCGTAATTCATAGCTTGGTTCCTCCCTCCTTACATTATATTCATTCTAGATGTGTAGCAGTTTGCTGGAAATAAAGCAGCTAAATGTTCATGATTTTGCTTGCAGTACACATCCTAAGTGGCGTGTATGTACTTCGGAAGACACCTATATATTCATGTGTATTACCACATGAAATAGCGATGAGTTCTCATTTCTTGACCCATGGTATTGTTCAAGTTTTTTCCACAAGCTAATTTACTTGCAACAGCTGAACTATATATCCCATTATTGTTTTTTTTTTTTTAGTTTTTTTTTATCTAATATGCATTACCAACTTTAATACCTGTGGCATTGAATAAAAGGGGTTAGGATTCAATTCAGCCTGTAGTTAAATATATGAAACCTGTGGCACGTTTTCTGACTGCTGAAGAAAAAAAATATCTATATTTGTCTTTATAACTTTACTCCAAACAAATTCCTGCCAATTTTGACACCCCAGACTCCTAAATTACTTTATCTTGTTGGAATGCTTCATGTGTGAATAGTGTGTTTCCTCAGTTTTTTTCCTATTTTCCAAAAAAGTACAGATTTTAGTACAAATAGCCTCTTTTATAAATTAACCTTGTTACACCCCCTCTTGTTGTCAGTCAGACAACCGGTCTTGTTGCTTTCTGATTGCTTAGCTTAGTGGTGCCAAACATAAGTGTTTGAGGGGCAGGGCTTGCAAACATCTACAGCTTTTGTAAGCTGTTTTTAAACAATGCACGCATGATGAATTCAAAATGTAATGCATGTTATCATTAGGGGTATATCTACTAAGCAATGATTCTTATTTATTTTTGCATTTGGACATTTAAAGGAACACTACAGGAACAGTGTTAGGAATACAATCTCCTCTTACTCTTCTCGTCCAACCCTGTTTCTACTAGGAAATCAATTTGTCCCTAGTATAAGGTCGTATAACGGACTATGACTCTGTACCCTGTAGTGGTTGTCACCTGCATTTTAGCTCTGCAATGCAATGGAAACATTCCATACATAGGCATGCGCACAGGGTGTGCCAGGTGTGCCTGGGCACACCCTAATCCCTGCGGAATGCCTATGGATTGAGATCTCAGGATCTCCCCTGTCGGGTCATGCAGAGCCTGCGCTATCTGCTCTAAGCCTCCATGGGCCGGTGGGGAGATCAAAGATCTACCTCACCGGCCCACAGCAGCATGGAGGGAGGCAGGAGAGGACCCGGGGAGCTCTAGCCAGCAGCTCCGCCGGGTTCCTCTCGCAAGGTTGGAGCGTTGCCGCGCCAACGCTCAGATCTTGCTAGAGTTCACTCTCCACTGGACCACCAGGGATGGTACATGGCACTAATCTGCCCCCACCTCCAGCCCCACAATCCCTCCAAACACACAGCACCCTTACACACACAGCACCCTTACACACACAGCACCCTTACACACACAGCACCCTTACACACACAGCACCCTTACACACACAGCACCCTCACACATACATCAACCACACACATACAGCACCTACACACTAACAGCACACACTTACATACAAACAGCACCCTCACACACAGCACACTAACAGCACCCTCACACAGCACACTAACAGGACCCTAACAAACACCCTCACACACACACACACAGCACCCTCACAAACACACACACACACACCTTCACACACAGCAAACTCATACCACCCGCACACAGCACACACACACACAGCTGTGTGTGTGTGTATATATATATATATATATATTTAAATATATATGTTAAAAGGCCTGAACTTGTGGAGGCCTGAATTTGTGGGAGGAGTAAGTCCCCTACTTAAACTCCCAGCCCCTACTCACCTCTGCCGTTCAGCTGATTGTTTGGTCCCCATAGCAACCAGCACTTCCGGTTCCCGACAGAATTTTTCTCGTGTTTCCAGCAGACAGACGTTCAGAACAAGTCCTCCGTCCGTTCGAGGCCTCCAATCCGTTTCCGGTCGAGGTACCCGGCTTCCGGTCACGACACTGGCACGTACTCGTGAGTTAGGCGAAGGAAATAGCGTTCCGCTATTTTCCCGCCGTTCGGGCCTAAAAACGTGGGGGTAGGCTCCCTCTAAACTTAATCACACTATTACATGCTCGTTTAAACAAATCCAGCGCTCGCACCTGTACAGACGATCGCTCGTCAATTTTTCACCTCGTTTACATATTCGTACGTTATTTACCGATTTATCTTATGAATCCATATACATAATATTACCGGTATGCCCTTATTACGTTCGGTCATCCCATATTCGATTAGATCATATTGAAATAGGCTACAGTATGCACTTAGGCCTATTTTAAAGAATTCTACAAACTTTATGTTATTCCCTGTTCAGGTTACTATTTGATACCTACTCATCTGTTTGGTGTTATATTTAACTTGTTTAAATACCAGCCTTTTGATTTTCTATCAATGTTAGCCAGCAATATTTATTTTACTAACCTTAAATACGTCCACTACTATTATAAAACATACGGTTTGACACATATCTCCTAATTATCTGCAATACGTCACATATACTAATAAATACTTTGTCTAAACATAACACCCGGAACATTAAACACATGTACTAAGCATTTCTCATATAATCACGCCGCCACATATTTTTTACTTTACAGAGTACTTCGGTTTCTCGCTTTCTGAGCTAAAGTTGATAGTTTCAAGGTCTTTATTACAGGAACAGGTACGGTATTTCATCACTCTGAGTCATCACGGTCTAAGTAAAAAAAAAAAAAAAAAAATATTAAAAAAATATTACATACCATCGCACCTGTTGTTAACTTTGTATAATTTGTTCGGTTAATCCTTAAGCTCCTGTATTAACCTAGGCTTTCACTGGTTCTACACTGTTAACCTACTACGTCTAAACGAAATTTCTGTACGTCTAACCAAGGTATAGTTCTCTATTTTCTACTTACAACCCTTCATACAAGACCTCACGTGGTCTCATTATCTCTTTTCTGCTTTTTCAAGACTTACGTCCACGATACGTTAACTCGTTATTTTATTTTCTACACAGACATACGGTCATACGGCCTCCAGGCTCTGGAATAAACACCAAATCCTGACCCGGTACTCAGCCATACCTTCAGGTACTTACGCCCTTCCCAAATACGTCCATTGTCCAACCCTAGGCCTCATTCAGCCTTCTCTGAGAAATAACTAAAATCATCCCAATCACACACCATAAACCTTCCAGATCCCTCAACGCAGGATCACACGTGCTGCCCCTATCAAAAAATACAAATCATACGCCACCACGATACGCATAAATACATCAACATCTGTCTTAAATTCCCAGGATTCTTCCTCGAGGACAACAAGAAGACAAGACTCACTACATTTAATCTACCTAAAAGGTTCCAGAGACCATTTGCGTCCAGTCAAGGTTGGTATCCACACACCACTCCAGGCCACGCATTATACCCTTTAGTATACAATCAAACTGGCTACAGGGTCTAGGCCAAATGCCTTAAGCTCACCCTATTAGGTAATCCTATCCTGCGAGGCCATCCATCCCCGCCCCACCTCAACACGGAGGTATGGCCCCACGCCCAAATCATAGTTAGAAGCCTCGCATACCCTACTATAGGGCTCTAGTCAGGGCCTCACCCGTCACGGCCACACGTTTTGATCTCTCTTTACTGTCACCGAGAGGCCAACATCCCGCCACCACGTCTGTGGCAACCACGTCATAAGCCAAATCATAGGTAGAGCCTCTCACCGCCACTTGGCATTAGCAGGGCCTCACCTACCCAAACATTCAACTCTTCGCTTCGGCATCTAGCATTACAGTCCAGTTCTTCCATTTACTCCACCCCCCCCCCACACACCCCCAACTTCCTTACTCCCTCACTAATATATCTTCGCATAATCATTCCTTTTTAGAATGTCCCAAGAACCTATGCCAACTGAAGAACTGACTGAAGATATACCATTCACGCCAACCAGACCCGAGTCTCCAGGCGATTCACTCACCCTTTCAACCCCCACGTCCTTGAGAGCATGGACTATTCCCAAAATTACGGCCGAACTTAGGCTCAGGGGAATCCCCTTTCCGGCCACAGCCAGAAAGGCTGAACTTTATAGGCTAATGACCCACCAAGCCCCCGAGCCTAGGCCAGGCACTAGCTCTCAAGGACTACCACCAAGCTACAGCACGGCCAACCAGGATACCCTGGCAGAGATCTTGGCCAATCTACAGGCTCTCAATAACAGGCTATCCAAGGTGGAGAGCGCCATCTCCTCCCCAGGTACTACCACGGTAGTCCCAGCCCCTATCACGGCTGTACCCGTCATACCTACATGCCCTCCCATACCCCCCCCCCCAGCACCAGGCCCAGCCATTACACCATTTGAGTCACCAGCACACTCCGTCCCTGACTCTATCAAGAAAGATATCTTAGACGGGAAGGACGTGTGTCTGGTGTCTCTGCTCATAGCCTCTCAGGATGTTCTTGAGAACAAGGCCTTCAACTATGGTGACATTTCTGTGGTGCTCAAGACAAGGGATCCCAGGCTTAATAAGAAATTGTCAATCCCCCAGTTTGTGATAGCCTTCGGGATATATCGAGCTGTTATTTGCACGGTGTACCCCCACAGGAGAGAGGAATTAGACCTTTATCTGCACAAGGTGGTGGATCTAGGCATCAAGTATGGGGGCTCCTCTTTCTATGACTACCACAAGTCAGTGTCAGCGAAGGCGGCGACCCATCTGAAACAGTTCAATATTAAAATGAACTGGGGTCAGATGGACACTGAACTGTTCTGTCGCCACTTCGCTGGACTCAGGCCCCCGGCTTGTGCCATATGCAACTCGACATCCCACATGGCGGACTTATGTCCAGTCGAAGCAGATCCCACCACCTCCACACCTACCTCTCACTCTACTTTCACACCTCACTCCACTTTCACCCCCTACAGCAAGTCATCAGGTGGTCTTCGGGATAAGCTAGGTAGGCCCATCTCCTTTCTAGGGAAGGCGCAGGTGTGCAATAACTTCAACGCAGGCTCCTGCAGTTTCAGTGCCTGTAGATTATTGCACATCTGCTCCATATGTTTCAGAGCACATACAAAGACCATGTGTCCAGCCAGGTTGTCATCAAACAAATGACTAACCGACATAAACATCGACAACCTGTTTTTTTATCTAAGGTCTCACCCTAGCAGGCATCTGGTGGATTATCTCACCACAGGGTTCACTAAAGGGTTTCTCACGGGTATAGTTGCCATTCCCCCAGGTACATTAGAATGCCCTAATCTACAGTCAGCACGTTTAGACCCAGTCTCCACAGACACCCTCATTGCCTCAGAAATCACCAACGGGTTCATGATAGGCCCCTTCACCTCTTCACCATTCTCCTCCTGGCGCACTAACCCCATTGGCTTCGCTACTCACAAATATTCTAATAAAAAACGTTTAATTATTGATTTATCGGCACCGCACTCCTCTTTTGTTCCTAGCATAAACGCACTCATTCCAGCAGACAAATTTTCACTTCAATACGTAACCATCGACGACGCCATACACTCCATCATATCATCTGGTAACCGACCCTGGCTTAGCAAAACAGACATTACTTTTAAATTACTACCCATGCACCCCTCACTCTGGCACTTACACGGTATTAAATGGCGTGATAAATACTACTTCTCTACACGACTCACTTTCGGTTCTCATAGCAGCCCCAAACTGTTCGACATTTTCACAGAGTCGTTATGCTGGCTGCTCCTGAACATCACCAGGTGTCACTCCGTTATCCACTACCTCGACGACTTTTTACTTATAGAGCCAGGGTCACCATCACATCACATCAATCAAAAGCACTACTGCACTATTTGCTACACTCGGAGTCCCTTTGTCCCCAGCCAAAACTATAGGCCCCACAACCAAATTGACCTTTTTGGGGATAGAACTGGACTCGGTTAACCTCAGAGCTAGCCTCCCTCACGACAAACTGGCACGTTTGAGAGGGGAAATAGACTTGTTCCTGCGGAATGATGTTTGCACTAGGAAGGAACTTCAGTCCCTTCTTGGATCCCTGAACTTCGCCATGCGCATCATTCCGCAGGGAAGATCTTTCATATCCAGACTTCTTTGCCTGATGCACGGAGTTCCGGACTCTGGCACAGTTTCTTTGGACCCCCACGCCAAGGCTGACTTAGCTATGTGGGGGAAGTTTTTGAAGGACTGGAATGGAATCTCCATGTTTATTCCCCCTCTCTCCACCTCTTCACCCATCATCCACACAGACGCAGCAGCCAATACCGGTTTTGCAGCCATTTTCGGGAACCACTGGTTCAGGGGCCATTGGCCCACTGATACGGATGCCTTGCCAGGATTCAGAGAGACCTCAGCATTATTTAAAATTTATCCCATTGTGGCGGCCGCACACACCTGGGGTCATCTCTGGTCTGGCAAGGCAGTCAAATGCTACTCTGATAACTCGGCAGCTTGCGAAATCGTGAACAAAGGGCGATCATCTTCCCTGACCATCATGCGGCTGATTCGCAAGCTGACCTGGTTGGCAGCATCCGGCCAGTTTCACTTAGTTTTTTTTCACATCCCGGGTATTTACAACACGGCCGCTGACGCTCTTTCCCGTTCTCAATTTCAGGCATTTTCTCAGGCACTCCCAACGGCTCACCTACAACCATCCAGGACACCACGGTTCCACGATCTAATCCTGGATTAAGCACACTCTTGAACCACGCTAGAGCACTCACTCACCAAGCATTATCACCAAACACGGCTATCACTTACAATAGGGCTCTTAATATATTTAATAAATTCACTGCAGAGTTCGGTTTACAAGGTGACTTCTCTATTCAAACCATGGTGGCTTTTGCCTCTTTTTGCCACCTACACCTAAAACTATCTCACAACACCATCAAGCTCTATCTCACGGGGGTCCAGCACCACAGCCTCACCCTTTTTCCTAACAACACGCCTTTCCTTTCTTCATATCCCGTCAAAAAGGTTTTGAAAGGTATAACAAAGGTTTCACCTCCACTCTCTACCATTAGATTACCTAAAGATGGGCCTATCTTCAGGTCACTTAGCAATCTCCTTGACACAGCCCCATTCGACATCGGCACTAATACGGTGATTAAATCTGCTATATATCTCGCTTTCTACGGATTTCTCAGACCTAGAGAGTTCACCGTAATTTGTCAAGGAGATATAAAGCCAAGTCTTAAAATATCACACCTCACTAAAATAGAGGATCATTACCAACTTTCGATCCCTACAACTAAAACCAACCGATCACTACACCCTACTATAATTCCTCTCTTCCCTACTGATAATGCCTGGTGTCCGGTAAAAGTACTAGACCACCTACGGTCATCTCTGCACGGTCACCCACCGGACTCTCCGCTCTTAACACTACAAGGGCACCCGTTAACCACAGCAAAATTGATGGTTCATATCAGAATTCTGTTATCTAAGCTCGGACACAACCCGATGGCATTCTCTGGGCACTCCTTCCGTATAGGAGCCTCTGCAGCCTCTAGCACTAACACACCGGTCCATATCATCAAGAGACTGGGGCGGTGGAAATCCTCCATATGTACTGCATATATTCCACAGCCGGAGAAAGAGCTTCGCCAAGCTTTCAGGAACTTGGTTTTGTAAAAAAAATGCAATAAAGTGTGTATTTCTCGAATTTATCTTTTTGCCCTCTTTTATTTACAGGCCCACTCGTACGTTGGTTTCGGCACACCACAACCAACTTTGCTCACAGTTACTATCCATTACGTATTTAAATTCCGAGCACAAGTTAAAAGGCCTGAACTTGTGGAGGCCTGAATTTGTGGGAGGAGTAAATCCCCTACTTAAACTCCCAGCCCCTACTCACCTCTGCCATTCAGCTGATTGTTCCCACCCACCTACACCCTGTTATAATTACATTCTCCTTGGTGGGCCCTCTTTTATTTACAGGCCCACTCGTACGTTGGTTTCGGCACACCACAACCAACTTTGCTCACAGTTACTATCCATTACGTATTTAAATTCCGAGCACAAATATATATATATATACGCATACATAAACACGCGGCATGTGTTTGTGCTTCAGGGTGCACACCCTAATGCAATAGACTGCACACGCCTATGATTCCATATCTACAAAAAGGCAGTGTTTTAAATTTCAGAACCGAAACATCAGGACCATTAAGATAAATTGGTATTGGTGCCTAGTGTGGTGCTTTAAGGTGCGTTCCCTGGATAAAAAGATCAGTTACAACTTTGATGAGAAATCTGGAATTATGACTTAGAGAGGCTTGCTATCTTTAGCAATACATTCTATAACTTGATGTAGGTTAACTTATAACCTGCAGCTCTGTGCATTTTTATTCAACGTTATAAATTAAAATGTTGTGTTAACGTGCCAGATTAATTTAAATTTGATGGTAAAATTATTATTTTTTTTTTTTTAAACAGTGTAACCATTTTTTCCTGGTTTGCCCTCTTACCATGGTCAGACTAAGGCTCCTGTTCAGCAAAATTGTCACCTTTTGCGTCATCATAACTGCAGCAGCTGAATGCCAATCCTGATGCTCACTAATTGTCTGAGAGTGTCAGCTAACCACCTTCAGCCAATGAATGCACACCTGTAGTAGAAATATGCACAGAATTGACATTAGCCAAATTGTCACACTTGTTCTAGGCTGGCTAATGATGACCCAGTGATGCTCATGGAGTTGTACCTACAGCAACAAAGTGGTAAACTCCAAATATGCAGCATTTCATAGTGAATGCTCCAGGCATCATAAAACACTGAACTGGTCATATGGTGCCTTGAGTAACCCTTTACAGTGAGATTGTGTTCTTTGATCCTCTGATATTTCCTGTATGGCTCAGTGATTGACTAATGAGTGCATGAGGTTGGCAGTGCTCCTAGCTCCCCTATTTTGCCCTCCTTTGTCCCTGCTTAGCTTTGTGAGGATCTAATTTTAAAGTCTGAGCCTAATTCCATCCCGCCTCATGAGGGTTTGCTAGAGATGGTGTTAACCCACTGGCTATGAATGTGCTGGACCAATTTTTGAATCAGTCTGTGGCAGCATTTATTTATTTCCCCAAGCTCTTATGACCTTGGTACAAAGGAAGAGGGACAGAGGCTGATTTGTTTTCTCTTTGGCTGTTTAGGACCCAGTCTATACTCTACTTTTGGCCAAAAAGACTACTATTCTTTTGGAGGCTAGTATGCTATTCAAGGACTCCATGGAATTTGGATGGGGACATTAGGCACTCCTATCAGGTCACAGGCACACTTTTGTTCCCCTGCTGTTTGTATGTCCAGACTGCTGGGTCATGTTTCTGTAATGCGAGTCCTTTTTGAGGCCAACGATTAATTGGCAGGTGGTGACTCGGATTGTGTCCACCAACTAAACCTTGCAAATGAGTATCTCTGCAACAGCTTGGCTGAGGTTGTTCACCAACCTAATCATAGATAAAGTACTTAAAATGTTTGTGTATCAAAAGTCTAATTTTTAGCAATATTTACATTAAATGTAAATATAATGAAATGTTTGTACATACAAAATGCAGCCGTTTCTAAAAAAGTATTAAACATAAATGTGTATTTTTGCACTGACAGATTTCACTGATCACAGTTAAGATATCGCTTGAGATTTTATTGTGTAATTACCAATGCTCCTATTTCTCATTGATAATTTTTTTTTTTTTAGGCAATTATTCAAGACCACCATCATACACTGGAGTACCAAACACAAGCTATAGTGGACCAGGCCCAGGCATGAATATGAATGCCAACAGCCAGATGCACCCACAGGGACCCAGTATGGGCAGGATGCCCAATAGCGGAATGCAGAACAGGCCATATCCTGGAAACATGGGCAGTGTGACACCCAACTCTCCTAACATGGCACAGCAGGGGGGTCCTGGGATGGGGCCACCAATGCCAACTGTGAACCGTAAAGCTCAGGAGGCTGCTGCTGCTGTGATGCAGGCTGCTGCTAACTCTGCTCAGAACAGGTATGTTTTGGTCAAAAAACTTTGTGTGCAATACAGAAGTCTGTTCCAAATTTTTGCTGTCAACAGTCAATTAAAGTGAAGTTATTTTTGTTTTCTTTAGGTTTTTGGGCAGAGACTCATAAAAACAAACAGTGGTTTGTTACAATTAACTTTCCTTGGTTTACTTTCTCAAACCCCAGTCTCTCAATCAGTGTTAGTAAACTTGTTGTACAAATCTTTATGTATAACATAATAAGTGCTAGCTGATTGCTAATATAAGTAATGCCACATTATGGCTGTTAATTTTAAGTCATACAGGGTAATTCACTAAACTCCAAAAAAACTGGTACCATACAGGGCCATTAAATGCAAAATCTGGACATTGTTAACGCTATTTGTCTATGTCCAGATTTTGCCGAGCTGGCTCCAAATGTGCTTGAATATGCTTCGGATTTCCGATCGACCAAATGCAGCTGGACAGCTAAAATCCAGACCCTAAACCAATAATGTAAGTATGGAAAAAAATCAAACAAAAAAAAAGAAGGTGCTAAATGCCTAGGCAAAAGACGAGATGTGACAAATTTAGCATCAAAATGAATGCATAGATGTCAAAATGTATTAATAAAATGAATATGAATAAAATAAATATATAAACAGTACTATTGGAAGACCGGGATATATAATCCGGCACCAACCACTGGGGTAGATATCAAGTTACAATCAAAAGCCCTGCTGGTCGCGACTCCTGGGGGTAAGGAATACCTTCTAATGGAGACACTGTGGTGTGGTAATGTGGTCTTTGTACTGCAATATCGGTTTGTGGCTCAACGCGTTTCATCCCGCGATATTCGGGACTTCCTCAGGAGCTGGAGATGATCTGTAAACCCCTCTGTGGCTTCTTAAATACTGGAAATCTTCACGCTCAATCAGGTGTCGCAAATGCACGTAAAGACATACTCCTCCGTCCCGCCTTATGTATTGGCGCATAGTCTTGCGTCATAAACTATGACTGTTCAGGAGGGCCCAACGCGCATGTGCAGCCATCATGGAACATCATGGAACACAACTTTATTGGCATCCGAACAGCTTCCACAAGGCAACACAAAACTATACACAAGTAGAAGTCACTTGTAGTGGCAAATTCGTTACATTAGATGCCTTTCAACCAACAAATAAATTTATATATACGAATTAATAAATAGTAGATTATGTTAAGAATCTATATAATAGTTGTATGTATGTAAATACAAATTTGTGGTTGTGATGGACCGCCTGGAACCCAACCGGGTACCTCTGTCAATCACTGCTTCCTAGTGCTGGTGAGTGCGCTAAGCACTGCACTGGAGCACCATAACCACCGTAAACCCCATGAACCGCCGCAGCTTGGTTAGGGTCTCACCGTCCTCCACCCACCCTGGACCCAAGATCAGGATCCAGCTTCCAGTGGGTAGGCCTCACTTAGTCCCGAGAGTGTAGCAGGAACAGCCCTTACAAGAGCTTAGTGATTATACTCAGGGGAGTATAGTGATTATAGCAATCCCCAGAGTGTTGTTCTCCAATCCCCCAAACATGAGCCAAGACTTCATGAAGGTGCACAATGATCTGATATTTGATGGTTCAGGTTGGATTTTATACAGTTCTCCAGGCTAGAGGAACACACCCTGAACCTGATGGGGCACAGGAACACAAAGCACACAAACCAATCAGAACAAACATACAGTCTGTTATATTTTTTTCATGTTTCAAATATTTAATTTTTCACTGAGTTTTACACAAAGCATCAAAACAATAAATTACACTGTTGATGGATAACAGGGAAAATAGTCCATCATTACTAGCTCCATGTTCGAAAGCCCTATTGACATGCAAAAAGAGATGCATTGCAATAAACGTGCCTGACACACTGACATTATGATAATATCAACAACTTTATATGAAATGGTGAGAAAGGTAGGGAAGAGGCCCCTCAATTATATTGCAGGTTCAAACAATATGATATGCATAGCCTCACACAGTGTGTGGCAGTTGGGGACATTAAGGAGGTTAAAAATTCTCCATTATAGTAATATGCAGTCATATTGACGGAGGGTCAATATGATGGTAGTTTTAAGAGCATGTCTGGATGGAAACGCAAACCATCATCTGACACTGTCGTCATAGTTTCAGATTCTCCACACCTCCAACAGACATCTAATTCCTGCAGGAAGAATCAGTGCAGCCTCTGTGGGGTATCATACCCCAATTTATCTCTGGAAATCACATACTCTGGGAACTCAGATGTGTCAACAACATCATTTTAGCCCACTCTTGATCAGAAAATGCCAGCTGCAGAGCCTCTTAAATAGAGGAGGTCGGGCCTCCAGTAGCAGTAATCGGTATGGGTCAGAAATGCCACAACACAAGGGCTCTGACCAAGAACACAGCTCCTCAACTGGAGGAAGAGATCTGTGTGGAGTTTGCAGATGCGAGATCGATTCATAAGATACATAAAAGTGTTTGAGTTGATGGAATTGACCGAGATGGAATTGGAAGAGTAAGGTTGGCGATCTGTCATAAAGGAAGTATCTGAGGGGAAGCAGAGACCCATCCCTGCACTGCGTTAATAAACACATATGCACCCCTGCCCAGGTATGCCACGGCTCTGTGGTTTAAGCCTATGTACCTAACAATGGGTACATAGGCCTGTCCAAAGTGGAGAGGGAAATCTGGAACCTGGTCTGGTGCCACACTTGCAATGTTGCTCCTATAAAAGGTTGGGAGTGAATGATATCCCTAGTAGATCTGTCATCAAGCCACACTGTGGAAGGTATACTGGTCTGTGCCATCTCCCTTTCCAGAACAGACCAGATCCAATGGGAATCAGTGTTGTGCCACTCGACAATCCAAGCTATGTAAACGGCTCTTACATAGAAGGCCAGATTCAGGGTAGCAAAATACACTTTGGGTAGAAGTAATGGTATTGTTTAATCTATTATAGCATCTTGGCTAATAGGTTTATCTTCACACTGCTGATACACCCAATCCAGGAGAAATGCATTGTTTGTGTCTTAAAAGCTATTTAACATTGTTTGGAAATTTAATTGGTAGATGCTCTTCAAGTCCTGAGGGGACCAATATTCCAAGATACTTAACTTGGTCTCGACACAATTTAATCAAGAACTGAGAATAGATATGCTCAAGGTCACTGGTGGACATAAAGATATTCAATGCCTCAGATTTATCGAAGTTGAGTGTGTAGTTACTAGGTGTCACGTTCTTGCAATAAGTTGGGGATAGACATCAGAGGCTGCTCCACGTGCTACATGAAGTCATCAGCATATGCGTAGGCCTTGTGCTCAACTTTTGATACTGAAGTACATGAATTAATCGGTTGCTCCAAATCACATCCAAGAGAGGTTCCAGTGTCACGACAAAAAGCAGTGGGGAGAGAGGGCAGCATTGTTGCGTCCTATTTGAAATCATAATCAGGACTGTCAAGCCACCATTAACATGCAAAATATTTCCCTAAAGCCCAGTTTTAAAGAGCAGTTTTCTGTTTCTCCTCCTTAGGGAGCACGGTGATATAGGCCGCTAGAGACTCGGTGTCTATTTTTTTATATATAATTAGTGAATTACCTTGATAAATTCCTCTGAAGTCTTTCTGTCTTGACCCATTTACTGATCAAGAAAAAGCACAATTACGGCTTATTTATTTATTACTGGTATTTATACAGTGCCCACAGATTCCGCAGCACTGTACAATAAGTGGAGGACGTACAATATACACAGACAAATACAAAAGGTAGAGAGGGCCCTGCCCGTAAGCTGATATCTATGATATCTAGCCATTGAAGCTCTTTTATACAAAGTGCTTAGCTAGATTGCCTGTGAGTTTACAATCTAATCTGACATTGGTTGTCAATTGCATTACACAGTAGGAGCAGCAATTAGTCTGCTATTGAAACCAGGATGCGGTATTAAAGGTAAAATGGTACCTATAGTCACAAAGCAGTAACTTTAAAAATGCACACATTTTGTAAAAATAAATGATGCAGCTTATATTCAGGTTTTACTAAAGGATTTGCCAAAACCCAAAACATGTATGAAACAATTCTGTACAAGACGTTAAGTAAAGCACAAACCACAAGAAGGAAAAAGGGTATTTATTGAAGACACCAATGATAAACAGCACTAGGGGTGTCAAGTAAACTCTTTATGTGTTTTGCATACGGCAATCCTTAATCATAGGAATCATTCCTATGATTAAGTACCACCATATCCAAAACGGGTAAAGAGTTTGTTTGAACTGTGTTGTTTATCACTGGTGTTTTCAATAAACACATGTTTTTCTTCATCACGATGAATGCTTGTACTTGGTGTCTTGTACAGAATTGTATCATGCATGCCCTCAGAATTGGAGCCTCCTCATATGGCATCATACATAGTGGGTAAGAGGAATGTTGTCTCCTTTCATTAAAATGTTAATTTACTGTTTTGCTCCTTACATGCAGGTGATTTTGCAAATATCTGTATGCCATGTATAACCCAATGCAGCATAGAGCCACTTGAATACCTTTTTTTAATATTTAGTGTTCGTAACTTAGTGTTCGTAAATGTTGAAACTGCCAATTTGAAAGAAAACACATTTTTCTTGGAAAATGAAAGGATAGGCTTCAAAGAGTTTTTTCAAAGAACAAAAGAGGAAGATCTAGAGAGAGATATAGAAAACTCTTAATCTCTATTAAGATCGACCAGAGTAGGTAACCCCTTCCTAATAGTAATACTAAAACTTAACCTTTAATGGAAATAAGATAAAATAAAACGAAATAAACACCAATTGTACAAATAACTAAGAAAACAAAAAATAATAATACAAAAAATAGTTTAAAAAGGAGTGGATTCTAAATAACTGTGGTGGTGGACAATTGTACAAATAACAAAAAATAATAATACAAAAAATAGTTTAAAAAGGAGTGGATTCTAAATAACTGTGGTGGTGGACAATTGTACAAATAACTAAGAAAACAAAAAATAATAATACAAAAAATAGTTTAAAAAGGAGTGGATTCTAAATAACTGTGGTGGTGGACAATAGATATTGTGGAAAAATCAGCTATCGTCCTTAAAAAACCACCTATAGGTGGTTTTTTAAGGACGATAGCTGATTTTTCCACAATATCTATTGTCCACCACCACAGTTATTTAGAATCCACTCCTTTTTAAACTATTTTTTGTATTATTATTTTTTGTTTTCTTAGTTATTTGTACAATTGGTGTTTATTTCGTTTTATTTTATCTTATTTCCATTAAAGGTTAAGTTTTAGTATTACTATTAGGAAGGGGTTACCTACTCTGGTCGATCTTAATAGAGATTAAGAGTTTTCTATATCTCTCTCTAGATCTTCCTCTTTTGTTCTTTGTTCCTATCATGTATGTAAGGGTTACCCCCTTTCCCAGGTTTCCCCAGGCACACTCACGGGCTGGTTGCCTTTGGCTTTTTTTTCTTCTCGAAAGAGTTTTTTCAGACAAATTCATATAGTCATTATGGTACAAGTAGTACTCGAGATTTTGACAAACTGTTTACAATGTTGATTTGACAAAACAAAAATGTTCATAATACCTTAAGCAACTTACTGCTTAGGTAATGCGAATGTTTGGTAAAGTCACATTCAGCACATACAACATATCCTTGCCATCTAAAGTTGGGCAGATTTGTGCTGCTAGTCAAGTATATATATTTTTCCATATATTTAGCATAAGTGCCAGGCAAAGGGGCCAGTAGTGCCCATATTTAGTCAAAATGCTTGAAACATTTTTTGAAAAAACTAGAGGATCTACACCATACAGACTTCCTGCACCTTAACCACCACAAGAAGTGTGTAGTTATGGTGCGCCTTCAAAAATAAATATATTAGTATTCCTAATGCTGTTGTTCCCTCGTCTTACATACAAATTAGCCCCTCCCCCATGACTGCAATAAAATTTTGTAAAAAAAAAAGAATTTACTCAACTTTTTTTCTTGCTGCCCTCTCTCTCCCTCCTAAAACATCATCACATAGGCTTTACTTCATGGCTTCATGATTTGCAACAAGTTCCACGTGCATTCAGTAAAATGCTTTTCTTGGGAAAAAATTAATTTCAATTGTTATTTAAAGATGCGTATTGTTGATGTTCAACGGCCTCATGAACGCCACAAATTATTTTTACAGTGGAAACGCATCTTGTGGCGCTTCATATGACAGCCAATAGAAGTGTGTTTTTATTGCTTTCTATTTCATGAATAAAGAAGCAAGAGATATATTGTATACTAGCAGAGATATTGCTGGAGTCTATTGAAACAGAAAACTCTGACAATGGAATAGCAATTCTTCTTTTAACTTCAGTTTTGGAAATTGTTATTCAATTAAAACAGATAAGCATGTCTTGTCTAACATAATGCAGGCAATATTTAGCAAATGTAGCAAAATCCCATTTATTATAACCTGAACTTTAATTTAATTATCCTTTCTTTCTCTTGCTTCCCCTTACATTCTTTTAATTTTACAGTTGTTGGAAGTTTGGCATGAATTAAAGTGCAGTTTTAAATAACTCTCTCCCTCATTTTCACAAGATTAAATCTCTTTACCAAAGAGATGTATCGTTGCTGAAACTCATCCTAATAAAATGGCAGTTTCTTTTTTTTTTTTTTTAAATCTAGATCAGCGGTTCCCAACCTGTGGTTCGCGTACACAAGGGATATGAACCAGTTCCCCATGTGGTGCGCGAATAAAATAAATCAGTAATGGCAGAACTACCGCTGTTGCAGCCAGTGCAGCTACGCTGGGCCTGCAGGCTAAGGGGACCCATCTGGTGTCCCATGCACTTAGGGCCACGTGATGGACATGTGTCATATTGGGCCAGGTTGTGCACTGCAGCGCGACTGAGCCCCTTTCTTATTTGCAGCCAGTGCTGGGAGGACGTTAGAACCTATCACTTCCTCCCAGCTAACACACCAAATGCTCAGGAGCAAAGGAGGATGTAGAGAGGTGGGGAGCAGACCAGCAGTGCAAGCCCCTAACTCACAACAGCCCCAGCAAGCAGAAGCCACCCTTCTGCACCCAAAACTGGAGGGAGGCTAAAATGATGACCTGTATGTGGGTGTTTTTATTTGTCTAAATCTGTATGCTTCTGTGTAGTGTCTGTGTATCTGTATGTGTTTCAGTGTTTTGTATGTGTGCATATGCATGTGTGTTTGTGTGTCTATATGTGTGTCAGTGAGTATGTATCAGCATTGTATATACTAATATGCATTGGACAGAGTAGAATCAAGGGATCGTGGGGTAGAGGAGGAGTTTGGGCTGGGAAAAACATGTACATTTTAAAATAACAGCAAATATATTAATTACAAACACTTTGCTTATATGAGGGGTACAGATGATAGAAATGGGCTGCCAAATAGTACCCAAGTGAAAAAAGGTTGGGTTTTATTGATCTAAAAAAAAATCAAGCATATTTATTTATATATATATATATATTTTTTTCTTTCTAATTTTTTCTTCAAGCAGTGTAGCTCGGAAGGAAGTACCATGCTGCTGGTTTATTATAATTATCCTGGGAGATTATTGTACATTTGCCATTAGTGGTAAACTGGTTTAAAGGCACTAAGAACATTTTTAAGAATGGAGATGTTTCCTTTTCATTTTACCACTTCTGTGTGTATGTATAGTTTAACGTTCTCTTTGTTATACGTTTTTTTTTAGATCCACTATCCCCAAATTTAATTTTTTTTAAAAATGTTGTTTGAGTAAATATCCACAAAGGGCACAGTCTAATGTCATCACATATAATTATGGACAGCACTCCTGGAACTTCTGTAAATAAATCATCAATCTTTCAGTTTTAAATAAAACATTTTTATCAGTAAGTATTTACTAAAAAAACTGAAATTTTGATGATAATAGTTGTTTCAATTTAAAGAAGACTCCGCAGTGCTACCCATTTATGGTAAATTATATATTCATATTATTTTCTTTATATGTTGTCTGTATGTCTGTCAGCTGTTGTGCTGTTAGTCTCTTGTCTTGACCACTGGGCTCAGCTTGTATTTATTTATTTATTTATTTTGAGGGAGCAGTATGGGAAATGGTGGATTGTCTTTAGAATTCATGAGTTCAAATCAAAAGAAGGCTGTTTTCTTATCCTGCTTTAGGCCACCATACATTAGGTCGCCTGCTTATCCCAGCCAGTCTGGGGGGGGACGTGCCATGTTTTCCTCACAGCACCCCAACTATGGCAACGCTCAGGTTCCAATGATGCATCAGCCTGATCAGTACGGGTAGGTAGTATTATAAAATGGACTTGCTTTTAGTGCTGTCTGTTTTTTCTTTTTCTCTTACTGCTGTTAATTTAAATGTGTGCTGTGCTTGGGCTTTTAGTGGCATGTTCCCCGCTACACTGTTGTTGCCAGCAACATTGTATTTATTTCAAATACTAACCTAAGTGGTGAAAAAAATGCATGTCCCATATGTATCATAACTTGCATGGCTTGTGGTTGGTCCCCCTAAAATTTGTGTGAGTTTGGATCCAGTGGCCTGTCATAAGTTACCCCATCCATATAACCTGTTTTTATTTCTGATTGTGCTATTTGTATCATGATCGTTTAGGTAAATGTACATTGTGATGTACGCAGTGAATCTACTTTTTCTGTGCTGTTATATCCACACAATTTCTCTGTTCTGGTCACTTATAAAAGTAAGACAGAAATTAATAACTTTGTCTTTGACCTTTGCAAAATGTAGTTTTTAAAGTAGGTATCTAGTACTGTTTTATAGTTGTTGATAATTGAATTTTTGAAAAGACACTGAAGTCTTGATGTATGTTACCTTTACTTCACACTATTGTGGCATTTAGCTGTTTCTCATCTCGATAGGCTGTATTGATGCATTGTCTGTGTGAATGGAAGTTTTTTATCTCAGATTCCTTATTAAATGGCAAATTATCTGTGGTATTACTTTGCAAAGGCTAAAAGGAATTCCTTTTTTTTTTATATTGCATATGAACTGCATGCTATTTCTACAATGAGTCAGACAGGGTTATTTATTAAATAATTCAAAGAGAATTTAAGGCCAAAGTAGCCGATCCAAACACATTGCTGACTTGGAGAATGTTTCCAGATTGGCTATTTTTAATGGACACTATAATCACCAGAACAACTACAGATTAATGTAGTTGTTATGGTGTGTATAGTCTGTCCCTGCAGGCTGTTCAGTGTAAACACTGCCTTTTCAAAGAAAACGCATTGTTTACATTACAGCCTAGGAACACCTCTAGTGGCCACTCCCACCTCACCTCCTAGGCTGAGATCATTGGAATTGACGATATTTCCTATGGGAAAGCATTGTAATTGGCCGAGACCATCAATTCTGATGTCAACCAAGGAGGCATATTGGGGCAGAGCCAGTACCGGCGGACCTGCGCAGCACTGGAAATAAGATGAGTTTTTAGTAGATTTAAAGGGAGGGAATACTGTTATTCAGTTTAACAGTATAGAGTCAGGGATACATGTTTGTATTTAGACTTAAATTCACTGTGCAGTTTCACTGTAGTGAATAACCACAAGACTGTTTAAAAAAATAGCATTATTGATACATATACAAAATTCGAGACTCTTGAGTACAAAAATAATAGTTATTACCGTAACAAAAATAAGTTATTTCTTTGTTCATGGAAAATCCTACTTCTGTATCCTATACTTCTTTGCCATATTTCCAAAATAATTATACAGTTAATTTAAATGGGACAGCTCAGGGCGCTTCAGGCACTATAACAACTTTTAATTATTATTATGTTATTATTTATATAGCACCAACAAATTCTGCAGCGCTTTACAGTGGGTGGACGAACAGACATGTAGTTGTATTCAGACAAGTTGGACACACAGGAACAGAGGGGTTGAGGGCCCTGCTCAATGAGCTTACATGCTAGAGGGAGAGGGGTAAAGTGACACAAAAGGTAAGGACAGTATTAGACTAATGACAGTTGCAAGAGAGGAATTAGTCGGGAGCTATTAACAGTTTAAATGATACGCTTTTATAAAGAAGTGGGTTTTTAATGATTTTTTTGAAGGAGTGGAGACTGGGTGAGCATCTAACGAAGAAGGGAAGTGAGTTCCACAGAAACGCTGAAGCCCTCGAGAAGTCTTGAAGGCGAGCATCAGAGGTGGGAGTACACACAGAAGATAGATGTAGGTCTTCAGCAGAGCGTAAGGGCCTAGACGGGACATACTTGTGTATTAGGGAGGATAGATAGGTGGGAGCAGCATAATGTAGAGATTTGAACGCAAGAACCAGGATTTTAAATTGAGCCCTATATCTTACAGGAAGCCAATGTAGGGACTAGGGCTCATATCTTACAGGAAGCCAATGTAGGGACTGACAGATGGGTGAGGCGTGGGAGGTGCAGGCAGGAAGATGAGCATCGCCGCTGCATTCATTATGGACTGTAAAGGCGCAAGTTGGGAGCACATAAGACCACTGAGATGCGGATTACAGTAGTCAAGGCGAGAAAGGACAATGAAATGGACCAGCACCGTAGTCGCATCTAGCGTTAAGTAGGGTCGGATGCACGCAATGTTTTTGAGATGGAAACAACAGGATTTTGCAATAGACTGAACATGAGGCATGAAGGAGAGGTTAGAGTCAAAGAGAACACCTAGGCAGCGACCCTGCGTATTGGAGCTGATGGTAGCACTGTTGACTTGGAGGGAGACAGACACAGGAGTAGCAACATTAATTTCATACAAGCATTGTGGATTAGGTTATTTCATTACAATTCTGTCCAATATTGATCTTAAAATAGATGAACATAAAATTCAAATATCTAGAAAGTTAATACAATCTTGGAGTAGATTGCTTATCCAAAATACTGTCTTCAAAAAATATTTATTACACATCACACCGCATATATAACACATACACCGCAAGGACATCTATAAAGAGCAGAAGGAATGGACAGGTCCAATATCGCTTCTTTAATAATATTCGGTCAAGCAAGAACCATTTTAGGAATAAAATTGTTGATGTTTTAACAATCATATATAACTAAATATTTATATAGAAAATCCAATTATTCTTTATAATAATCAAACCAATTTTTCCATATCTTTTTGTAGGTGTCAATATTGTCATCTTTCAAATACACATCTTTTTCCATTAATCCTTGACGATGGATTTGGGCTTTAATCTCTGTTAAGGAGGGAGGTTCATTATTTCTCCAGTTCCTAGCCATACACAGTTTAACAGCCGTTAAGACATGGATAATTAAATATAAAGATGGTTTTTGCCATATCTAGATGAAATAAGAACCATATACCATCTGTGGATGAGTTTAAGGAATGTTTCTTGTATATTTATACAATTAATCGTTTTCCTTATTAGTTCGAATTAATTTAACCAATCTTGACAAGAAAAGGATTTATCTAGGTTGAGTTCCCAATTAATAACTGTGTTCAGTTTAACTTCTTGATTAAGTGTATCAAAGGCCCTTCTAGTCCTTGCAGGTTTATTAGTGACCTCCCCAAAGAGAATCTTATCAATGGGTGAGTCCCTGATTATAGATGTTTTATGAAGGAAATAGGATATTCTTATGGAAGTAAAATATTCATTATTCGGTAAACCTAATCTTTCTTGTAAGTACGGAAATCTTCAAATCCCAGAAGTACGATATACATCTTGGATTTTACACAGATTTTTCGATCTGTCCAACCAGTCAAATTAAGGTCATGGATAAATAATTTCAAACCATCCAATGGAGCATTTATAGAAATTAGATTTTGAGAAAAAAAAATATTTCTTTATCGGCTCTATAGATTGGAAAATTTGGGATAAGTAAATTGTCTATATGTAAATGTTTGAATATTTTCTTATCTGCCCAGAAGAAACCAAAGGGGTTAAATGTTTTTTTCTTAAATGCATGCTCTGTGCGTACCTATTATTATTATTATTACTGGTGTGTGTGTGTATGTGTGTGTGTGTATATATATATATATATATATATATATATATATATATATATATATATATATATATATATTCCGTAGCACTTTACAATGTTATCAAAGGGGGAGATTTAACAATAAATTAGACAATTACAAAAACTTTTACAATTACAAGAACAATAGGTTGAAGAGGGCCCTGCTCAAACGAACTTACAGTCTTTAGGAGGTGGGGCATAAAACACAACAGGACAAGAGGTAGCAATCAAACAAGGTGGAGTGAAGCATAGCTGGAGGAGAGAATAGAGTGCTGCCCTTTAGGAGAGAACAAGGGACAGGTATGTGACTTAGAGGTTACTCTGGAAGGCCATAAGCTTTCCTAAAGAGATGCGTTTTGAGGCACTTTTTAAATGATTAAAGACTACTCGAGAGTGTGATGGCGGTAGGCAGGAGAGGTGTATCCGAGTGTCATCAGCATACAGGTGGTATTGGAATCCAAATGAGGTAATACGTTTGCCAAGAGAGGCAGTATAAAGAGAAAATAGAAGGGGACCGTGAACAGAGCCTTGGGGACAGAGACAGTACCAGACAGTACGAAGGGAGGAGGTATCATTAGAAAAGGAGACACAGAATGAGCGTTGGGAGAGATAGGAGGAAAACCAAGAGAGGACAGTGTCACAGAGACAGAGTGATTGACACTGTTGACCATGTTCTCCTTCTCCAAACTCTTCAAAGGCAGAAGAGAGGTCGAGAAGAATTAGTATGGAGTAGGATTTAACTGTGATTAGGTTGTTAGTGACTTTAATAAGAGCAGTCTCAGTAGAGTTAAGGGGGCGGAAGCCAGACTGAAGAGGGTCAAGGAGAGAGTTGAAATTGAGGAAACAAGTCAAATGGGTAAAGACCAGTCTTTCCAGAAGCTTTGAGGAAAAAGGGAACAGGGATATGGGACGATAGTTAGAAGAGGAGGATGGGTCAAGAGATTATTATTTATTTTTTTTAAGATCGGTACGTCAGTAGCATGTTTAAGGGCAGCAGGGACAACACCAGAAGAGAGAGAGAAATTGAAAGATGTGTGTTAAGGAAGGCACAAGACAAGAGGAGAGAGATCTGATAAGGTGAGTAGGGACAGGATTAAGCGGGCAAGTGGCGGGGCGAGAGGAAGGGAGAACCAGGTGGACAATAACGGCAAGGTTAGCAGAGATGGGTTTCAAAAGGCGAATTGAATGAATTTCAAATGATGAGAAAGAGAGGGAAGGAGGGTAGGGTAGAGGTTTGAAGGAGCAGTGAGGTGAGAGGAGAAACACAACACCACCACCTTTGCTTTCAGAGTGTCTTAGGTTGTGGGAAAATTGAAGACCACCAAAAGATAGAAGAAGAGAGGCAGGGGTAGCGGTGTCTGAGGGAGAGAGCCATGTTTCAGTTAAGGCTAGTAAGTCTAGGGAACGAGAGATGAAAAAGTTGTGGATTTAGTAACACTGCAAACAGAGCGTGCATTCCAGAGGGCATAATGGAAGGAGGATTTAAAGGAAGAGTGACATAAGATGGGTATGAGATTATTTTGATTCCTGGAGTTAGCATATGGTGGGTTAGCGGAGGTGGGCCCTTGATTTGGAGAGACATTACCAGCTGCTTGGAGCAGAAGTATAGAAAGTAAGTGAAGGTGGAAGAAGTATTTAAAGGTTTTGTGAGAGGGCTTGTATTTAGAAGTTTTAGAAAGGGTTGGTGGAGATAGGCTGGAAAGGTATAAGTAGAGTGGACAGGATGAATAGAGAGGGGAGGGAAGTAAAGTGGGATCAATAAAGTGGTGTCAGTAGGGACAGGTCAGCAGAGGGATAAAGAGATTTTGCTAATTAGAGAGGTGAGAGTGAAAGTAAAGAATATAAGGGAGAGCAATATCTAAGGAGAATACAGGAAAATTAGGATTTTTAGTTATGCAAAATTACATGAGGTGGGATCTTAGTCACATGAGAGATGAGAGGGGTCAGGGATTGCAGGTAGGGAGTGTGATATTTGGTTTCACAGTCCGTTATACACCATATGACAAGTGTTGGGTTATGAAGATAGGAGTCCAGGAATGAAAACACCAGAACCAATATTGAGGCATGTCCAGAAGTGGGGTCATTATAAATACATTGCTTCTTTTTTTTTTTATATATATTTATTTTAGTTGTGGTAATACAGACAGGCTTGCTATACCACAACAGCTTGAGCAAGCAATTCAGTCAGCATAAAAAACAGTGGTATGGCAGTCGCGATCATTGTTATGAAAACATGAGTTGCTTATGTTATAGGTACTGCACAGTTTGATTTAAAGTATGAAAAAGAAACATGTGAAACAGTGTGGCACAAGGAAGAAAAAAAGATAATATAAAACAAAGGAACACATGCCATGTCTAATAAACCTCTATAGGCCCATCTAAACACATAGCTAGTCAGAGGAAAATAATAAATCATAGTAAAGCTTACAAGTTAGATCATGAAGATTCACCCCCCAGTCCCCACTTAGAGACCACTCAATCCCTACCACCAGCAGGGCACAGTCCCCATAAACAGATGTAGGTCTGCCTTTTGCTGACAGGCAGGATAGCAAGGCGTTGGCTGTCCACCCTAGTCACTACCCAAGCAGGCCTTGGTCGCTGTAAGATTTCTGGGTGGGCATATGCAAATTAGTTTTAACAAAGAATAATTATTACATTTTAAACATAGATTCCTTGGAGTTTGTTTGCTGTATATAACAGCTTTGACTCAGGAAATGTCTGTGGGAAAAGCAAGTGTTATGGCTTGGCTGGTGTGTGCAGATCTATGTTTTACAATGAGAGAGATATTATAATAGAATGTAGCATATACTGGAAGGATATTGGTTTAACACAGAACAACTATTCTGGGATTTTAAATGATGGTGCTTGACAGCCACATCCCCCGATGGCTCTCCTGCCATGGCCCTAATCTGGACTATGCTTGCATAGTTACATGCTTACATGCTTGCTCTCATGCAAGGCCAGATCCCTGCTGGATGCTGCCTGTAAACCAGGGGTAATGTGTCCAGTTCATTGAAGACCAAGGACCCTTGTAGGCTCTGGCAACCATGCTCAGGGTTTAACATGACATTGCAGCTACTTCGATTTGGGTGTCCAAGGACTGCACGTGATCCAGCTCAAGTTAAGGGAAGCCATGACGATAAGTATATTACTATCAGCTTATTGAGAACAGTAAAGCTATGGGAGTAAGACTACAGAAATAAATGTTTATTTTTCCTTGCTTGTATCCATGTGATATAATATGACCTATTGAGTTTGATGAGCACTAGTTGAACACTTCCTACCTGTGGAAGTGTATTTAGACAGTTACTGATCTAAAAAAAAAACCTTTTTGCATTAATATTTATATGTCAAAATATTTTTCCAAGTTTTTGAAAATGGTGTACAGATTAGAAGAACATATATTTTCCTCAATATTTCAGAATAATGGCCTACACAGCACAAAATAAGTGATCTTTCTAATCTCTCTCCTATTTTCATGTTCCCTCTATTGCATATTTTTTGGGGTTGGAGGTGAAATAAACAATCCCTGATGTGTCTCGGGGACCACTAATCTCACTTCTATGCTACTGTTTTAATGGATATATCCCAACATTGAGTGGTATTAATATGGGACATGTCCTTTCAAACAGGGGGGCATTTCAGTATGGCGTACATGCACTGACCAGCTACCAGGGCCGGCGCTACCATAAGGTGCACCGGCCTTGGGGGTGCAATGTCAGGCTGACCGGCAGGACGGAAGCGCAGTGCGCTCCTCTCCAGCCGGTTACTTATTGAAGCGTGGCTAAGCGCAGCCTAGGTCTTACCGCCCGCAGAGCCCAGCCTTCTACCCTGGTGTCTGCCGCAGGCTATGTGGAGGGGGCGGGGATATCAATTACATCATATCCCTACTCCCTGTGTACCGTACAGCGCGGCTGGCGCCCAGTGATGGGGATGGGCTGCAAGACAGGACTCCACAGAGCCGGGCAGCATGCACCCCAGGGGCCTGTCTGTGCAGTAGGTATGTAATTATGACTGTGTATGCATGTCTCTGAATGCTTGTATGCAGGAATGTCTCTGTATGTATGCATGTATGTCTCTGTATGCATGCATGTATGTATGTCTCTGTATGCATGTATGTATGTATATAGAATACAAAGGTAACACAAAACAGAAAACAAGGGTGCGCCTAAAAACAATAAAATAGTAAAATAATAGATATAAGTCCAGAAAACTTTACGTAAGTCCAAAATGATACAATCCTCTTGAATGTGTAAGGCACTTGAAAATGGGGTGGGTCTTCACAGATAACGAGAGAATCAAGAAGTGATGTATCTTAATGTATAATGCCAAATATTAGCATAAATGGGATATCAAAATAGCCAATGGACTTATTGTAGGCCAGGTAAACCACTACTTATTCAGATGAACAGGAAAAATAATAAAGTTTTATTAAACAAAATAAACGTGTGCATATAAACATCCCAAATTGTGAGTTAAAAATGTATACTATATAGATCTGAAAATATAGATACAGGACGTCTAGCCCTCCAGTATGAAAAGCTAGATAACTGTCGGTAATATAGCGGACTAGAAAAAGGAGCACCGATCTACGAGCTATATAGTCAATTCCACAGTCTATCTCATCAGACAGCAATAATAGGCTGAAGGGTTACCAAGCTAGAGGAACAGTTAACACCACTAATAAATTAGTAAAGCCGCAACCCTTGTTACTTGGTAGGTAATATGACAGCCGGGAATAAATGGGGAAAAAAATCTGAACGCTGGGTAGACATATCAGAAGGCTAAGAATACCGTTAATTAGATATAGCATGCCTCTGCCTGTAATTAGCTGAATGAACAGTTACAGACAGAGAGCAGGTCGCTATGAGTAATAGAAACTGGATAATTAGTTCAGAGAGCACGATTAAATAGTAAATGCTGCAATCGGTCCTTGTAGGTAGCAATAATGTGCTTTAATAACCAGCAACGAACCCCAGTAAATCTATCGTAAGCAGTCTTAACAAGTAGCAGTGATATGTCTAGAGATTATATCGATCCTCGTTGTGTCTGCCGTTATCAATTTATACTGCTGGCAGTGATACACTTAGGAGTTTGTTTGAATCCTAGGTATCTCTGCCGTAGCAACTTGATAAATCAGTGTAACACTAGTCGGTAGCGGAAGACGGAACACAGAATTCAGTAGTGCTAATACAGCGTAAGGACAAGTGTACAGAGAATAGATCGGTGCACACAGCATCTGTCAGCGATACTGAGACTAACAGTAGAGCAGGTCGAGAGGGGGTGGGGGAGAAATTGGATACAGATAGGGTTGTGATAGACAGAGCTACAAAGTATCTGTTATCAGCAGCACACTATGTGCTCTGGAGGCAAATAACGAATAGGAAGATTAAACAACCCCTGTAGTAGTATATGATAATCAATCCCGTGCCTTCAAGGGCACCTAACCCCAACCCCCAAGTAGTTAATCACTAAGATAAATATCAAAACAAAGTGCGGTGAAAAAACGAAAGAAAATATAAATCGAATAAATGAAAAGTATATAGAATAGGACAGCGCGGTCGCCCATCCGTGCACTGCACTAGGGATCCAGAAGTGCAGTACACCCTAATCCTCTGACGCGCGCGTTTCGCTACACCTAGCTCGTCGGAGATGTATGTATGTATCTGTATGCCTGTATGTCTCTGTCTATGCATGTCTGTATGTCTCAGTATGCCTGTATTGCAGATCCATTAAAGCTGCTTTAAACATATCACAGTGAGTACCTGAGATGTTTTCTTTTCTGTATGCTTGTATGTCATTGTATGTATGTGTCTGTATGACTGTCTCTGTATGCATGTATGTCTCTGTATGTATATGACTGTATGTCTCTGTATGCATGTATGTCTCTTTATGTGTCTCTATATGTGTATATGTCTCTGCCTGTATGTCTGTGTGACTTTGTATGCCTCTGTTTGACTGTGTCTTTATGTCCGTGTGACTCTGTCTCTGTGTCAGTAGGACTCTGCCAGTATGTTTATGTATCTGTGTCTGTATGTCTCTGTATGATTATGTCTGTGTTTGTATGACAGTGTACCTGTATGACTTTGTTTGATGGTGTGCCTTTTATCACTGTGTGCCTGAAAAACAATGCCTTTATGGTTGTGTATGTCCACATGATTTGGGAGGAAAGATGCACAAAGGGATCTGGAGGGGAGGGACACACAAAACGAACTAAGAGGAGGAAGAGCCACACAGAGGGACTGTGGTGGAGAAGGACACAAAGAAAGCGGCTGGTGGGAGAAACAGACACAGAGAGGTGCCAGGGTAAGAAAGACACACAAAGGGGCTGGGGTAAAAAAGACACACAAAGGGGCTGAGGGTAAGAGACACGCAAAGGGTCTCGGGGAAGTAAGAGACATACAAAGGGGGAATAAAATACACTAAAGCACAAAAGGGCCAGTGCAGGGAATAAAATACACTAAAGCACAAAAAGGCATTCAAAAGGGGGTGGGGGGATTACAAGACACACAGGTGAAGATGCACTTTTTTTTTTTTTTTTTTTTTTAGGAGAGGGGCGGCAAAATGCATCTTCGCCTGTGTTGCTAAAGATAGTTTTGCTCTTGGTTTCCTTTAACCCCTTAAGGACACATGACATGTGTGACATGTCATGATTCCCTTTTATTCCAGAAGTTTGGTCCTTAAGGGGTTAAATGAAGGGACTGGTCACAAATGCACCCTGCAGACCTCTTCATGCCAGTAGATATACTTTGGAAAAATGTATTTTTGTAACAGTAGCCTTCTCTGGGGTTACTGCAACAACGTTATCTTCGCTTTGAAATTGTTACGTTACTGTTTTACCAGTTAAAATATGCTTTCCAAGCAATATCACAAATGTTGCTTTTATAAAGATTCCTCTTAAAAGGCAGTATATGGTTTTGCTAACATTAAAAAAATGTTTGTTTTCTGAACCGATCTCACAGTTGTGTTTGTCTTATATTATTACTGCTTCAGGTGGATGCAGAAGCAGACATTACTCTTACTACCACGCTGTAAGCATACTTTTACGCTGGACGTTCTCTACAGCAATAAAGTCAAAGGATATCTAGAGAAGCAACACATAGTGTGATAGACTACAAACTAGATGGAGTTTTGTTTCAAGTGTAAATTCTATACTTGGAATGGTTCTGTAAATGAAACGCTATCAAGGTTTTTTCATGATTAGTTTTTTTTTTTTTTTTTTTAAATATGAACCCCCTTATAAACTAAAACAGAAGAATTTGCAGTTTTCTGCTATTCCCAACAAGAAAGCATTTTTTTATTTTTTATTTTGACCTTCTATGGTCAGCAGAATGTCACTTGGATGTGAACCCAAGAAGACAGCTGTCTGCGAGATTTTAAGCATGTTTTTATTACCACTAGAAATCTCATTTAATGGATGTGCTAAAGTTTGGTGCCTTGATGCTATTGCTGTTCTATTTACCTTTTATATTCTGCAGAGCAAGGACAGATTTTGTAGCCATCTAAAATTCTTACGACTGTGTTGTGCCAAGTCAGACTTTACATCTCCCACTGAAGCAGAAACTTTTATATATTTATATTTGAAGATTTTTGTTCTTCCTGCTCAGTTTCCCTGCCCCCCCTCCAGAGCTCACTGCTGACATGACAACCAAGACGACACAAACATGTTATTTTTTTTTAAGTAATTTGAGCAAATTGTTATAGTCCCTAGAGAAACAGCATCATTAACCTATAGCATTTCTCCTTCATGAGGTAGCCCCAACACAATTACACCAACTATACCATGAAACCAATTGCATCCATTAAAGGGACACTATAGTCACCCAGATAACTTTGTCTCATTGAAGTGGTATGGGTGCAGTAACCCTGAACCCTGCAATGTCAATTATTGCAGTTCCTGAGAAACTGCAATCATTGCATTGCAGGGTTAAGACTGCCTCTATCAGCCAGACAGCCACTAGAGGCACTTCCTGCTTGTTGGGTGACTTGATCGCCTAACTGACACTTCACACTCTGCATGAGGACATCCAGCATCAGTTAAATCCCCATAGGAAGGCATTGCAGCAATGCTTTGATATGGGGAGGGCCTAATGTGCTTGCTGCGTTCTCTGCACATGTGCATGAGCTCCATCCCCCTGTTGGGTGACATCAGAGGGGGTGGAGCGCTGACCCAGGTTTATTAACCACTAGAGGGGGGGGGGGGGGGTGCGCACAGGGAAGTATTCCTAGCACTATAGTTACCCTTTCAGGAAAAAAAGGATGTATTGGATTTTTAGCAATGGTTATTCTTTGAACCATTTCTGTGTGTGTATCCATTTTGCTGATATTTAAACAGACATATCTCGATTAAAATTATAATGTCATTCATAAGTAAGATAAGCTTAACAGCATTTACATACAATGGATTTTGCACTATTGAAACCATGTTTTATTATCTTTGCGCAGACATGATCTTTGAGTGACACTCATGGGAAAAAAATGGTTTGCATATTTTTTTTATTGCTCAATATATGGTAAGATACCAAGGTATTTTATGCTAGAGTTAGGTCTGAATAACTTTTTTTTTTTTTATTAAGAGAAAAGGGTTAACCTATTTATTACAAAGCCATATGTGGTGTCCTAATACAAATAGGCATCTCACGGTGTTAAAAAGATTCCTTAAAACTAAAAATGTTGTAACATTTTTATAATAAGCCCGTATACGAGAAGTGCTTGGTCTCTGAAGACACTTTTTTAAAAAAAATGTATTTATAGCAAGGATTTTACTTTCATCCTATGCAGATCCCCAGAGCCATTTGGAAGGTTTTGAAGATCTGCTTCAAGTTCATTTTCATTTTATTAGTTTTATTTGTTATAGCAGTAGACACTATAGCATCATCCTATGTGACAAAATAATAAAAAAAACATAACTTCAGGTCAATGCTGTTAACTCTCAAGAAAGCTTTAAAAAAAAAAAAAAAAAGAAAACCTGTAAGAAGAGGGTAATAAGTTGGGATGATAAAACTGATCTTTTAAACGGCTTTTAGGTTTCTGTCACACTAAAGCATTCACGTTTTGTTTGTTGTGTCCTTCCCTGTTGAACATTTCAGCCTTTGCATGGAATTGAGTTTTCTCAGATTTATTATGTTTCTTTAGCATTAAACTGAAAAAAAAAATGAATTCCAAAGCAAGCTCACAAGAAAGGAAGCTGTGGCTCATTCATTTATTTATTTATTTAATTTTATGACCAGTATATAAAAACACATGCTACCAGCATGTTTTATATGCTCATTTTGTGTAAAAGAATCTCATAGGTGCTGTACTTTGCGTACTTTAATGTAGCTCCAGTCTTGCAAGTTGACTCCCATATTAGCCCTTAACATAGGACTCTGTACCAGGGAGCAGTTGGAACCTTGAAATAGGGCATTGTGAAAGAAAAAGTCTCTCCCTCATGCAGTAATCAGAGTATGTGTGTGTGTGTGTATATATATATATATATATATATATATATATATATATATATATATATATATATATATATATATATATATATATATATAAATATATATACACACACATAGTTAATACAATGTTAAACAAAAATCTGCACACCAGTCAAGCCATAAGACTTGCTTTTCCCACAGAAATCCCAAATCTGCAGTGATGTTACAACCGCAAAGGATTCTGGGTGGGCATATGCTAATTAGTTTAACAAAGAATCACATTTTTGCCTTATTCCATTTTAAACATGGATTCCTTTTAATCTGTGTTTGCAGTATACAACTGCTTGGAACACAATTTAGGAAAATATGAAAAATAAGCAAACCAGTAACCAACCTCATGCTGAAGAGTTGCATTAACAACGAAACAGCTGTCCATGAGTGGTTCACTGGTTTTGCATCTTTTACTAAGAATTTCGTCCCGCTATTGAGAACAATACTGGCGGACCTAAATAAATGGGCCTACCCACATATATCCTGGCATGAACGGATAGAAGTTCTTAAAATGAACGTCCTACCCAGGCTTCTATACCCATTTCAGACGCTACAACTGACTATACCTGCACCTTTCTTCGCCGCGTTAAAATCGGCGGTCATTTGCTAAGTTTGGAGGGGGGAGAAATCAAGGCTCAGACATGACATACTCTGCCTACCAAGACATCGGGGGGAACTGGCACTACCCGATTTTAAACAATATCACCAAGCCACTGTCTTACAACGCATCCTGGAATGGCATATACACGACACAAAAGCAATGGGTAGCTCTGACCAAGGAAAGACGAGGGGCCCACCTGCAAGCTGCCATATGGATGGGGGGGGGCGAGGAATAACAACGGCGATGGAGAGGAAATGAGCCTGACAGCGCAAACTCTAGCTAGCTGGAGACTCGTGAGGGAACAACCGCATATCTCACCCATACCCAGCCCATTGATCTCTATTACTGATAACAAAGCGATTGGGGTAGGCATACCGCCAGAGGCATGGCCCTTCGCACAAGGAAGGGAGCATGTCCCCATCTCCACAATTCTGCAGGAAGGCACTCTGCGGACCTTGGATTCCCTGCTGGGGGATATATCCCGCTCACACACTGATAGTGCTGCGATACATACAGGTGAAACATTATGACACAACACGCAATAAACACCATCTACATAGGGACCTCACATGATTTGAAGCGACCTGTGAAAAGGGCTTACCACTGGAGAATGCGATATCCACACTCTACCAACACCTCTTGGTGGGACACCAGACAGAGAATAACACCTTCCGTAGGCAATGGGAGACGATGTTGGATACTCCCTTTACGTCCCAAGTGTTCCACAAGCTCACAATACCAAGAAACAAACTATAAACTGATCGCGTTATGGTATAGAACTCCGACGTTGCTAAACAGGATCTTCCCAAGAATACCCCCGACGTGTTGGAGGTGTGAGGAGGAGAGAGGCACGACTCTACACATATGGTTGGAATGTAGCGTGATTGTCCCATATTGGGAGATGATTCGACAGAAAAGCTCTGAAATCTTGGGGGAGACGCCAGAATGGTCAGCAGCCCTCTCGCTCCTACATATCTCGGAGATGTCGATAGCGACATATAAAAAATCGATTCTGCGTCATCTGCTCAACGCGGCGAAAGCCCTGATCCCGGTTTACTGGAAAAAAACGAGACACCTCGGGTAGAAGAGTGGATCCACAGGGTAGAGGACATTCAGGGGGCGGAGGCGATGCAGGCTTCCTTGCTCGGGAGGGGGGACAAACACGCAGAGAGATGGTGGCCATGGTTTGTATTTATGTCCTGTAACCGTTAGGACAGAGGGCGAGCCGGGCGGGTGGTGGGGGCACTCGTGGGGGGCCTAGCCCAAGGGGCGCGACTGGACTATGTGTTCTACCCCACCCTAGCCACCTACGATGGGGACCCTATGGCCGCCGTGTCCTATCAAAACACAGGTGGAACTGGAGTCCTAGTGCTTTTGCCTTCTCTCTTCCTGCAACCCCACTTAAGACTATCGCTCTTTAACCCTACACTTACACGTACATTAAGATTACAAACACGCACGACATGGAGCGAAGCACATGCTCTGACAGGGATCACTCTGAGTATACATAGGAGGAATGAACGAATACCCCCCCACTTTTGAGAGCCACTGACTTGACTCTTGCCCCAGGGACAATCATAGACACCAGGGAGACTGAGCAACTTAGGGGGCGACGGCCATTGGACCCATAAGCTGTACTGCGAGCCTCACCCCTATGTCTGGGATCGCTTGTGCTGTTGGCAAGTGGTTCGGATATGACCGGAAGAGGTTCGCCTTGAAACAGGTACACACGATTTGACCAAGTGCCCGCATCCACATACCGCTAGCTTGGCGACATAATCCAGTGGGTTCAAGGGATGGACCACATTAGAAGAACGTGAGTTTCTAGAGAGGGGTCCAGCGCCCTATAGGAGGGCAACGGGGGGAATGGGGAGAAAGAAGTCTTCAACCATGATAAGTTTGTTGATCTCTGACTGTTTGCTATGCATATACCTGGGAGGCTTAAACCTGCCAGAAACTTTGGATTGTACACTTCACATGAAACAGATCTTACTGCCTTATAAACAAAGGGGGCCTGCGTGCCAGTTTATGTCTGTACTGCTCTTTATATTCTTTGCCCTCTATAACCAATAAAACAGATTTAAAAAACACAGGGCAGATAAAGGCGAGACATTGGAAGGTTATTTCGGAGTTCACAAGCTGCCTGGGAAAACATGGTGCTCCTCACCTCGACCCTACTCAAGAGCATGTTTGCTGTGCAGCTCTCCAACATCTCGGCAAACATGGCCGCATTAAAGAAGTTGTGGATATCGCAGCAAAATGGGTCGCCATATTGGAGACCTCAACAATGCACATGAAACGAGACTTAACACAGTGGAAAGAAAGCTGGAAGAACTACAGCAACAACAAATACAAACAGAAAGCAGAGTGGAGGCCTTGGATTAACAAAGGTGTAAAAACAACCTAAAGATACGGGGTGTACTAGAGTCCATGAGTATTGACGACTTCACTTTATCAGACGGCTCATGGCAGCCTATATGCCACCAAAGCAAGCCAAAATGGTGAAGCTGAAAGGTATGTTCAGGATACCCAAACCGGCGAGGTAAGTCTTGCACCTCCTGGTGCTACACAAGATCTCATTGTTCGCTTTCAGTCGATAAAAGAGAAGCCCCAGTTCCAGGCAGAGAGACAAAACGCTGATTACTTTTGAGGGCACCACCTTACAGATGTTCCCAGACCTAACCAGGCACACTCTGCTCTGGGGACAATCCTTGCAATATTGCAAATACTGCGTGCAAACCACATCACCTACAGATGGGGCCTAACTAGAGCCATTCTATTTACCTCCTAGGGGATCCTTCGAAAAAGCTGGAACATATCAGGAACTGGAAAGGCACCTATAGGAGCTGGGCCTCCGTGATGCCTTTGGTCATTTCGGGACAGACTTAGCCTGTTTGAACCCAGCGACAATTCAGGACTTTACACCACGGTCCTCAACAACCGCATCTCCTGCTCGTGCTATCACTTGAACGACAAGCCAGCCGTTAGGAGAAGCTCCAGAATCCCTGATGATACTAGACTCCAGATATCCTGAGATTCACCCAAATATCATTATCAATCCCACAACGTTAAATGTTTGCTTTACAATGTTTTAATTATTTTCTTTACTGTGTTTTATACACTGCTCCACTAGACACGCTTTCAACACAACTGTTCCTGATCTATGCTTCCAAAGTGACCAAACACAGACACCTTCAGGATGTACCGCACTCACAAAGGTGACCCGGGGGCTAGCAATAATGTGGCCATTGTACTACACTGCACCTCCTGCCACACTGAAATGCCCGACCGCCAATAGAGATTACTGCACGTGGGCACCCTTAAGGAAGCAAAGTTTACCCCACCCATTATACACCCACCAGGACACTAAGCTAAGGTTCCCCTTGACAGGTCAAGAGTACTATACAGGAGCCATACCTAGAATGACACTCTGTCCTGACCGACCGACTCTCGGACTCCTGCTCTAAACTACACCACCGGCTTCCACGCCATTATACCTCTGCTTGCACTCGCAAACCTCATCTATGGCAATAAGGCTTACACTAATCTAAGTAATATAGGTGGTCCATCGCTAGTGTCGATTACCTAATTTGTTATTATCTGAATACCCGCAATACTGTTTTTGCATTGAATGTATACTGTTATTTCTCTTCATTTTATAATTTCAAAATAATTCACCATGACATTATCCTTCTGACAATGACCTTGTTTGAAAGCACAACAGATTGTACAATGTTCTATTGTATGCTTGTGAAATCTCCTCATAGTGAATGACACAAATAAAGAATTTAAATATAAACAAATACATTTCATTTATTCTGCAGGAGAAATACTAATTTGTTAAATACTAATTTGTTAACCATAAAAAGCTATAGAGTATGCGCACGTGGAAAATTAGATTTGTTAGCATTTCTCTGTAGTACAAATCCTTCCAGTAAAATGTGCTCTCCAATCCCTTTTTCAAATTATTAGCCCATCCGGTGTGAGAGCTGACAGATAAAAGCAAAATGCTTGATGCTGATGCTAACCCTGTTAGATGTAAATGAATCACCTATCATATAGTTGGCTAGTCAGCTTGCTTAAATTAGGTAAAATTCCAAATACACAATTTTTTAAATCTACGCTACATATTGTTTAGTTTTCTTATTATTTTTCTTCTTCTCTGAGTTTTCAAAATTTGCTGTAAAGGAAATGTGGAATTGTGATCTTTTGTCCTGAGGGCAAAAAAAAAAGAAAAACTAAACAAATTTGTATAAATGTTTTACACTCTGTATATACATAGTTACATAAAGAAGTGTGTGTGGTCACAAGGAGAGTTTCTTAAACCCATTACATAGGCAATGGAGGAAACAGTGAACATACTCTAATTTAAAAAAAAAATAATAATAATTTTCTATAATTGCAGCATTTTGCCCACACTAGGAGAAGCCATACATATGACACATGCATTGCAATACATAGGATCCCAGCTGCCATAAGACATGTCTTTTTCTATGCATTCTCAGGGGCACCATCGGCTTTGCTAAACAAAAGCAAATGCTTGTGGTCTTAACGGTCTTATAATACCTGTTTTGTTTGACACCATTTCTACTATGTTGTATGTAAACAAAAGTGTTAGGGGGGCTTTATTGTGCTTTTACGTTTTCTGTTATCCTCCTCCACTTATATACAAGGATGGTGGCATTGTATGCAGACTGACTTTTGTCAGAAGAAATCCTTGTATCTAAGTTGCTTTAGTGACCACTTTATTGTTATCTCCGTGAAGTTGTGAGGGGGCTTGAGTGCCTTTTCAAATGGTTTAATCCCAGAGTTGTCCCTGTCAGTATTGCCTCTTTAGTTGTCTTTCAACCTCTGCAATTATTTGAAACCTTGCACACCTGTTATCATCAGCTGATACTCTCAGCCTATCACTGGTGACCCTTTGCAGGTAACAAGGCCTACTATTACTTCAAATGGGTTTCCAGTGGTAGTCTGAGAGCATAAACTGACACTCTCTCAGCCTATCACTAGCTTCCATTTTTTACCTTTACAGTTCCTTTAATATAATTTCTCTGGAACCCCTCAGTGGCATTCATTTCCCAGAATACACAGTTAACTTTTATGTAATATTTCTCTATAAAATGTATTCAGTGTGTCTGAAGCATGTGTGTATTTGGGTGAAAGGTCAGTGCTATGTTAGTGTATGTACGTACGTACGTACGTGAAGTGAAGTGTCCGGTGTGTGAGAATGCAGGGATGTTTACGTGTGCGAAGGATGTAGAAGAATGTAGAGGTGTGAGTGTTAATTATCGTGGAAAAACAGGAGAGTGTGTATGCATTATGTATTTAATAGTCTCTCACTTAGCAATATCACTTGTCCTCTTCATCTGCATGTCATATACCATTTCTGTCCACATGAGAAGTAATTTGGGAAAGGATTTAAACATGTGGAGACATTTGAAGGAAGAGACAACAAGGCAGTGGCTTTGATCCACTTTCTCTACATGACTAAAGACAAGTCAGACATCTTTTTACTGCCCCATTTACCTTCTATCTCATATGTCTCCACTCTGTATTTATCACACTTGCCCCCTTGTATAATATAGAAAGTTGCAATCCACAAGTTGGCGTGTCCCCAAAAAGTATTTTATACTATAGTATATCTGAATTGAATCCACAATGCTCCACATGTTTATCATGTTATGTTGTTTTGTGAGAACTGTCAAGTCAGAATCTGTATTACCTGGATGGGTAATAGAAAGACAAATAGATACTAATGTAACTGCAAGAGAATTATTTGTATACTGTAAATGATTAAAAAAAAAAAAAAAAGCTCAATGATGCTTTCTAAAGAACTCTGATAGTTGTAATGGGCCTGAACACGATTCAAGGGAACATTTGATTTCTGAGCAACTTTACATTGAGCATCACTTAATGTTGATTAGAATTGCTAATCAGCTCATTTGTTAAAACAAAGTGAAATACATTAAGATTACTTTTGATGCTAAATTAGTTGCATTTCACATTTTCAAATGCATAGCTGCTGTTCTCAATCTCTTGTTTTGACAGATACTCCAAACATTCCATGTTCTATCGACATTTGTTAAACATTGTGTGACAGCTGCAGAACCTTTTTTATAGGTAGTGATTCTGACGGCAGGGACTTTGTTTTGACTTAAGTACCTGTGCGTCTTACCCATACGTTTCAGTGCTTCTTAAAGAGACACTCCACAGCCCTCTAAAAAAACAACATAATTATTTAGTAGATATACCTCATGAAAACATGCATTTTATTTAAGTATGCATTTTTAATTGTAGGTAAAATCAGCTTGCAAAAGCTGCATATCTCTTGTCTGCAGCCTTTGCAAGCCATTCCCCAGGGTAAACTTTGTGTGGCTTTCCAATCACATACTTCCTAATGCAGCTCAAGGAGAAGTCTTTGTAAGGCAGGTGCTTTGTGCAGTTGCTTGCCGTTTGAGTTTAGCTCCACTGAGCTAAACAACTAGGAAGCAACAAGACTGGTTGACAGCCAGTGGGATTAATTTATAAATGTGCCAAGGTAAAGTGTTCTAGATGTTTGGAGTGTTCCTTTTTATATTTGTAGAAGACAGTTGAGGAATGTAATAATGTAGCGTAATTAAATTCTTACCTTGGAAGAATGACTGCTATTATGAGATTATTCGTTAACCTAAGAATTATTTTGTATTTTCCCAACAAAACAGGCAAAGCGGATTTCCTGGTATAAACCACAGTGGTCTTATGGGTTCAAACTCCCCATATAACCAGTCCATGAACAACAGTGCTGGGATGATGAACCCTCAAGCTTCCCCATACAACATGATAACCAGCTCAACAGGTAAAACGTCAGTTATTTTCAGTGAGTGTTAAATTACAGTACATGCACTTCTGTAGGGGGAAAAGAAATGGCATTGGTGCTATTTTCCGCAGGCCTAACCGCATGTATCACTTTACGTTCATTTGTTTAAACTGTAAACTCTCATGACCACTTATTCCTCCAGTAGGCCGAAATTAGTTTTATCATCATGTACTAGTAGGTTTATCTGTTCATTCATTGTACAACACTGGAATATTTTAAAACCCCAAGAATTGTTCAGACTCTTTCTCAGTTATGGTTAGGTTTACCATAAGAGTTAGCATTAGGATGAGATTGTGATAAGGGTTAATGCTGGGTTAGGAATAGTGCAGCATTAAGGTTAGAGTGGGTGTACGGTTAGCGAGTGTAAACACAGGAATAGAGTTGATATAGCGTTAATGTTAACTACCAACAATGTATTTAGGTCCTAGACATTTGAGCTTTTTTAACAATCAGGACTTTTACACTAATCCAGGGCTTTCCAAACTTCTATGGGCCAAGACCCACTTTTGAAACCGGTAATTTTTTGAGACCCACTTGCTTTTAATACACATTTTAAAAATGAACACCATAGCAATCAGCTTTAGATGCATACAATTAGCACACCATGGCAAACCGCTTTAGAAGCATACAATTGGCACATCATGGCAATCCACTGTAGAGGCATACAAGTAGCACACCATGGCAATCTGCTTTAGATGCATACGATTGGCACACCATGGCAATCAGTTTTAGATGCATACAATTGGCACACCATGGCAATCAGTTTTAGAAGCATAACATTGGCACAACTTGGCAATCAGTTTTAGAAGCATAACATTGGCACAACTTGGCAATCAGTTTTAGAAGCATTCAATTGGCACACCATGGCAATCGACTTTAGAGGCATACAACTGGCACACCATGGCAATCCGCTGTAGAGTTATACTGTGACAAAACGCCTTTTGTCACTGGATTGTTAGGTGACAAGCTGCCCTTTTCCCCTGGCTGTTGGAGGAGCCTGATTGCCCTTTAAAAACATTATTTGGGCTAATGGATTTATATTGTGCTGCTGCTGGCCCTTTAAGAACTGCATTGTGGCTTATGGACTTGTATTGAACCATGCTGGCCCTTTTAAGAACTGTCTGGGTACATAGTGAGACTTTGTGTGACAATGCCCCTTTAAGACAGTGTCCCCAGTGTCCCCAGACTTAGTTAAAATATTTTGTTCCTGGCTATTTTCCACTTGGTTCAGTAAATGGGGCTTACTGAACCAAGAACCACACAGGCGGACTACCCAGAAGTGGAAGTGTGCAGGCAATTTTCCTCCCAGGCTGGGAACCTGCTGTAGGTAAATTGCTGACCGCTGGGGGCCGCAGTTCGTGCAAACGAACACGTGGCGGCAGCCATCTTTGTTCATTCGAAAGAGGTCAGCGGTATGTGTAGCCAAATTAATGGAACTGAAATCGGCTACACATTTCACCTAACATTGCTGACCCTTACCTTATCCTACACTGAATTTTCAGCTGCAGAGACTAAGTCCCGTTCGGCAGTTCGAACGCACGTTCGAATGGGACTTAGTCATTTTTCTGCATAAAATTGACCGACCGCACAGCCCAAATCTATGGAACTGTTTTGGGCAGGAAAATTTGCTTGCGGTCGGTCACAAAGGACTTCCATCTAACTTTTTATGTACTGGAGGGATTTGTATGATTTTTGGTTATGTTTATATTTAAAGTATAAATATTTATGTGAATATGATGCATATTTTTAAAGTTACAGTGTATGTATAAAAAGTGTATTTTTTCCTGTCTGTGATAAATTACATTAACCCATTGTGTTCAGTAATTATATCACAGGCAGAAGGGAGGGATTGTATGTTTGTGCTGGGTGTGTTTTACGGTGTGTTCCTGTAAATGATTGGTTGTACTGTGTCCCACCCTGTGGGATGTCCCCTTGCATGGGGACTTGCATAAAAGCCAGTGTGTGTTCATTAAAAGTTCAGATCATCTTGTACCTTCATGAAGTTTCGGCTCATGTTTGGGGGACTGGAGAACTACACTCTGGGGATTGCTATAATCGCTATAATCACTATACTCCCCAGGGTATAATCACTAAGCTCTGCTAAGAGCTTGTTCCTGTTTCTGCTCTCTGGAATTCAGAAGAGGTTGACCTACTGGAAGCTGGATCCTGGTCTTGGGTCCAGAATGGGTGGAGACGGCGAGACCCCAACCAAGCTGCGGCGGTTCGTGGGAGTCTACAGTGGTTATGTTGTCTGGCGGAGTGCTTGGAGTCCTCGGGAAGCACTAGGAGCATCCATCAACGGAAGGTACCCGGTCGGGGTGCCAGCGGTTCCGTTACACATACAATTGTAACATCATGGCAACTTTAGGTGCATAAAATTGGCACACCATGGCAATCTGTTTTAGAGGCATACAATTGGCACACCATGGAAATCAGTTTTAGATGCATTCACTTGGCACACCGTGGCAATCAATTTTAGAAGCATAACATTGGCACAGCTTGGCAATCAATTTTAGAAGCATAACATTGGCACACCTTGGCAATCAGTTTTAGAAGCATAACATTGGCACATTATGGCAATCCATTTTAGAAGCATAACATTGGCACACCTTGGCAATCAGTTTTAAAAGCATAAAATTGGCATAACATGCCAGTTTTAGAGGCATAACTTTGGTATATCCTAGCAGTTTTAGAGGCAGAAACTTGGTATATCATGCCAGTTTTAGAGGCATAATTTAGCATATCATGGCAGTTTTAGAGACATAATTTTGTGTATAATGGGAATTTTAGAGACAGAAACTTGACATATCATGGCAATCAGTTTTGGATGCATACAACTGCTTACTCACAGCAGGCAGAATCAGAAGCGCTGTGTCCCGCTCTTTCATCCAGGCACCTCACGTTGAGTATCCTAGTGGTGGAACTAATGTAGAGAGGGCCCTGGTGGCTTCTGAATGAAGAGGTGTGTTTGTATGTAGAGTTGGTGTTTGATTGAAGGGGTGTCTGTATATAATGTTAGTGTTTTATTATAGGAGTGTGTTTGTATGTAATGTTTACGTTTGATTGCAGTGCATGTGTAGTGGGTGCAGTGTGTGTGTGTGTGTAGTGGATGCAGTTTGCGTATATTACCGGTATGTATATAAAAATATACATATAGACAATGTATGTTTGAATGTAAGCATGTTTTTGTATGGAGTATGTGTGTGTGAAAGTTGGTGTTTGAATGCAGGTGTGCATTTCTGTGCAGTGTATACACTTACACACACACACACACACACACACACACACATACAGAGACGCACAGACACACATGCAAATACACTTACATAAATACACATACACACTGACACAGCAACACACACAATGACACCTAGTTTCGCACACACACAGACACGCATGTACACAGATACACAATACACACAAATACACACACACTGACACAAAAGGATACACAGATACACATACACACAGAGACAGGAGGTGAGGGTGACAGTGTGGGGGGCACTTTGATAAAGGGTGATAGTGTAAGGGGGTAGGGTGAGAAATGGTTACAGTGTGGGGCAGTGTAAAAAGGGTTGCAGTGTAAGGGCAGGGGGAGAAAGGATTACAGTGGGCAGGCACAGTGAGAAAGAGTTACACTGTGGGGGCCAGAGGGAGAAAGGGCTATGGGGAGGGGGGCAGTTTGAGAAAGGGTTACATTGGGGGTGCAGGGCAAGAAGGGGTGACAGTGGGGGGGAAGGGTGAGAAGGGTTACGGGGTGGGGGGGCAGGGTGTGGGGGGCTGTGTCCTACCTTTATTTGTAATTGAATAAATTCCCTGGTGGTCTAATGGTAGTCCGGTGGGTTAACTCTATTGTCTGCAGCTCCGCCGGGTGCAAAGCTGCAGCTCATGTGACAGGGGTCTCATGATTTTCCAGAGTGTTGCCATGGGAGCTCGCAAGACCTCTATTACACGGTCTGCAGCTCTGCGCCTGGCGCCTGCGCCTGGCGCTGTGCTCTTTCTGGGGCAGACTGACTAGAGGGGCTGGCGGCATACAGGGCCGAGTCCCCGGCGAGTCCCCTACCGAGTCCCCGGCGGCCCTGGATGCGTGGGTCAGCGCGACCTACCGGAAATCCGCGAAACACACTTTGGGAAACCCTGCACTAATCAATTTGGGGTCTTTTTCTTTTATTTGCACTTATTGAAAGCAAAACTACGTATATACACAGGAATAATACTCACAGTAACGTGTATTTAAACTACAATAACTGTTTTTAGACATTAGTCGGTGTAAATAAGATCCATTTTTGCTAAATTACATTTTAGTTGCAAACATTTTTATTTATAAATCACCTAGAATTTTTCAGCCACTGCCCCTGGCCACACCCTTACTCGCATTCCAAAAATTAAAGTATCCTTCTTTGTCCATTTGTAATGTTGGGAGGTATGGATACTGCATTCTCAAAATATCCACATGCACTGGCGTCTACCTTGGACAGCAGTGATAGACTGAGAGCACTGAGGTAACCCGCTCTCAGCCTGTCTATGCAGTAGAAATAAGCACTGGTAAAATCAGAAGTGTAAATTCTGAATTATCAATATGGCTGAAGAGGGGGTGGTCTTTGGGAGCCAGAAATCGCAAAAAGGTTTTACCAGATCAGTTTGACAAACATGTAAGTGAATTTATTACACTAAGCTGTTGTGGGTATGGTGCATAAAATTCATCTTTAACGTGGACGGAATAGCTGAGAACATTGTATATAGCATTAAATACCTATCCACCAATATATATCCGATATATATGCTGGGTGTGACACTGCAGCTGGATCCGGTTTGTCACCAATTATAGCCATTATGGTCACAGTGTTGTGGGATTGTATTTTTTCACTGTAGATTTGCCAGTATGCTGGATTAAAACCAAATGCTATTACAAAAAAAGGAAGCCTGTAAAGCTCTGGAACTTTTAATACTGTTAATGTGTGCTGATGAGTGATGCTAAATTTCATCAGAGCTTTAAATAAAGTCCTTTGATCTCTGCACTGCTGCCTTTAGCTACTGATCTGTTTTAATTGAAAGCTTAGTATGTTTAATTGTTTTTCTTATTTTTCTCTCTAAGAGATTTGTGTGAAGAGTCTGCGGTCTTTGTGATTTAATTTAAGGGGAAGATACCTTAAAGCACCTGTGCCCCCCACCTCCCCTTCAATCCAATCTAACATACAAAGTTAGCCAATTGCGGTACCTTGCAGAGGAGCTCTGCTTCAAATATTCAGACACAAAACACAAGCGTAACACCTATATTATTATTATTATGTTATTTATATATCGCCAACAAATTACATATACATTGAAAACCAATTTTTTTTTTAGTATCAAATTATGAATTACACCATAACTTGTATTCTTCACACAGATTCTAAGCCTGTACAAGAACAATTTCTTTATTTTGTTCCCAATTTCTTTTTAAATAAACTGCTTTGTTTCTTACATTGCTCACTTGTTCTAGATAACCTTGGACACCAGAGAAAAAAAAATATTGTTAACTGGGACTAACCCAAAGGAATTATGTACAGTTAGAATGCATTAATTTAATTTAGCAGGTTTGAGTCCAAAGAGTAAACATTTCAACTTTGGTAAGGGAGATTGATTAACCCAGGGACGTGAAAGACCAATTTCATGCCAATACTACAAGCTGAACCCAAAAGAACCTATGCCAGAATAGAGTGTCCCACTTTTGGGGTATTTAGTTCTGTACAGGCCTGCCACTGTTAAGAGTGTGACATTCCATATAGATACAGCATTTTAATGATGAATCAGGTGTATGCCGCCCCGTCTTCCCACAAACACACATGCGGAACATCTCATATAAATGAGTTTACCAACACTATCCTACAAGTAACTATTACCAGATTATGGAGACTGAAACCATACAGTGCTACTAAATAATATTTTAAAAAATATTTATATATTAACACCATGTGATGATATTGATTGTATTGCTTCTATTTACATTGATAAGTAGTGATGTTTGTAAAGAACCAAAAAGGTATGCAAAAAGTTCCCACTTATGGTGCCATTTTTTGAACTTGTATAAGGAGATGCTGATAGGCGCAGTGCAGCTTTTTCCCACTCATGCCCCATAGCCTTCTAAATTGATAAGCCATGGAGGCAGAGCTAGCCCCTGCGAGACCAGAACGGCAATGGAGAAAATATAACTTTTAACTCTACTCTGAGGGGGGCCAGGGACCTAAATATTTACTCCAGCACCATAGTGTTAGGAATAAGTGTTTGCATTCCTAACACTCTATTGTTCCTTTAAGTATGGTAACAATTTTTCATTTTTCTTTTTCTTTTCTTTTTTTCTTGAGTGTTCCCCCATACCTTCCAGTTTTCAGATTATGTTTTTTTTTTTTTTGTGTTCTCTTTATAAATCAGATAACAGTTATCATTTTTCTATTTCTTGTCTAATAATTTGTAATTCCATGCGTAAGGAAGTAGTGATTTAGTTTGAACAGCTGTCTGTATCAACTTTCATTACCTGCTGTTTATAGACTTTTTGCATTCCTTTCAGTACCTTCAGCTTCATGATAATGCAGATTTTTCTAGCACTGAGTGTGTGTGAATTGCTTTATATGAACATTTGTCTCTGTCATAGGACAAATAGCTTTTCAATATGTGTATATGCCTCTCATGCACACTATCTCATACATTACTCATTCCATAATGGATTGCTACAGTAACCTCCACTGGTAGATCTAGCCTAAAAGATTTCTCGTGCTTCTCGATTTATTTGGAACAACCTTCCTCAGAACTTCTAAATTACTCCTAAACATCTTTTAAATTAAGCATGGTTTTAATGAATATATTGACTTGTAATGTGTATTACTTTACAGGATTTATAAACAACACTTTTGCCATTCTGGTATACATCTTTCTTTTACTCACAGAATGTAAACTGTATTGGATAAGGAAACCTTATTATTATTATATATATATAATCTTACTTATTATACTGATATTTTCCTTAATGTAACATGTAAAGTGCTAACTATGCCAGTAAGTGGTATGTCCATTAAATTTGTAAAGATCTATAACCAAAGAAAATGTGTTCCAGACTTCTGCACCCTGTCTTAAACAAGTGATTATAAAGTATGGCAATATCTGGATCCAGACTATAGATAATTTAAGGACAATTTTTCATCAGGTCCTAAACCAGCCAGACAATTTCATGATACTTAGGACAATTTTGCTACCTCAAACTATTTTTCTAATGTGCTCTCCTTGATTGTTACCTTATCAATTAAATTATTTAAAGATCTATAATGATCAATGCAACAAGGAGCTTGCAGATTACCAAGCAGGAAGGGAAGCAGTATGTTGCACACATAGTACTTTATAGCCCTTGGTATTGATAATTGAGACACGGCATGTTGTACACATAATACTTCATAGCCCTAGGCAGGGCCGGACTGGGAAAACAATTTGGCCCAGGCATTTTTTAATCACAGCGGCCCATTAAGAAGTGGGCAGGGGCATATAGGGTGTGTTTTGTTATCACCAATGACAAGCACGCCCCCTCTTAATGTGAGCATGTTGGTTCAAGGCTCTTACAGGGCAGACCATACGCAAAGCTCTGCTGAAGAGCTCTAGAATGAGAAAAAGGCCCTTTGTTTGTTCTGTACAGTGCAAGCAAATTTAATAACATACTTGCGCTGTGTTTGCTTGCAACGTGTCTCTGGTGGGATATAAATGGGATACCAGGAGACAAAAAGGACCAGGAAAGAGTATTGTGTATTGTGCATGTGTTTGGAGCCTGCTTGTGGGATTGCATGTGTGTAGAGTGAGCTGATTGTGGTGTGGTATTGTGTAAATAGGTCTGTTTCAGTTGTGTTGTGTTTGTGGTGTAATGTAATGCATGTGTGGCTACGGGCTGTGGAGAGTGAGTGTATAGGGAGTATAGTGTGTATAGGAGATGTAGCAAGTGTGCGCATACGGGCTGTAGTGTGTGTATATAAGTGATGTAGTGTGTGTAGGGGTTGTAGAGAGTGTGTGTTTACTTAGTGTGTGTTTACTTGTAAGGAATCTAGTATGTGCATAGGGTATCCAGAGTGTGTATGTCAGGAATGTAGTGTGTGTGGTATTGTGTGCATGTGTAAGTTGTGCAGTGTGTATGTGAGGGGGAGGCAGTGTGTGTGTAAAATGTGCAGTGAGTATGTGGGGGATGTAGTGTGTGTGTGTGAGGGTGATGTGTGTGTGTATGTTTGGATGAACTGTGTGTTGGGGGGCAGATTAATGTCACTATAAATGTATTTAAACAACAACAAAAAACAAGCATTATACCTCCCCCCCCCCCTTTTTACCTTATGCCTGGGAGGGGGGACATTGCTGCAATCCCTGGTGGTCCTAGTTGTGAGTGAACTCTGGCCTGTGGGGCTAGAGTTTACTCTCACGAGATCAGGGGCGTTGCCATGGCAATGCTCCAACCTCGCGAGAGGAACCCGGCAGAGCAGCAAGATAGAGCTCCTCCGGGTCCTCTCCGGTCTCGCTCACCCAACGGCGGCCGCATATCAGTACTAATGGGCTGGTGAAGGAGATCTTCACCGGCCAGGCACAGAATACAGCAGGGCCAGCGCTCAGATAGCACGGGCCCTGCATGGATTGGCCGGGGTGAGCCTGTGACCTCTCCTGCCGGCCCTGGCCCATGGCCATCGCGGCTCACCGGTGTGCCTGGTGGCCAGTCTGGGCCTGGCCCTAGGTATTGATAATTGAGACACAGTATGTTGTACACATAGTACTTCATAGCCCTAGGTATTGATAATTAAAACACAGTATGTTATATACATAGTACCTCATAGACCTAAATATTGATAAGACACAGTATGTTGTACACAGTACTTGATAATTGAGACTCATTAGTTGTCTATAAGTGTAGAGCAAGCATTTTACACTTAAAGGTAATCACGGGCCAAATTAACAAGGTTTAAGTTTATGTGGGCCGCAAAAAAACAAAAACTTTAGTTTTCATAGAAACATAAGTTTATTTAGAAAAGTACAGCATAAAAAAAGTTGCCTGACACTGGATGTCCTCACGCTTGTAGGGCTTCAATGTAAACAAAAGAGCAAATTTATTTTAAGGAGACAAGCATTTGCATATAACCAATGTTATTCCACGAAGAATTCCACGAACGGCTTCCCTCTTAGCAGCGATTGTTCCCCTCATACGAATTAACAAGAGTACCGAACAGCGCTCTTTCTAGCTGTTCGTGAAATAAAGATCCGGTGTTCGGGAAGTCGAGTGTCCGATTTTAGTTCCAGACACTCGACGACCGCACAAAAAAAAATGGCCGCCGTTTTCTCAGCCACGTGGCGATATGGCAATACGAACAACGGCCGCACAGGTAGAGGGTTCAATTGAGGCATGCTTTGAAGTTAACGAGCCAGGGGGATGGTCTCTGTTCGGTAGTTACATCTACCGAATGAAAAGGGGAGAAATACCAAACATAAAGAGGGATTTCTTCACATAGGGGACCTGTCTTTCTTGCTTTTATATGTTGACTATAGTGATCCTTTAAGAAACGTTTGGTAATGGGACTGAAATGGTGAACGTATGCTGTTGCACAGATGTAAAAAACAAATTACATTAACTTGTTGATTTTGAAGTTCTAGGAGTGTGTTCTTCCCATAGAAAAGCATTGGAAGGCTATTGTGCATGTGTGTTAAAAAGTTCAGCGGCCAGACAGCATCTCCATGGGGAGCGTTCAGCGCCTCCATGCATACCCAATCTAATACACTCCCACTATTCTAATACACTGCCCACAAACCCAATACATTGCCCCTCTCCCTCCACTCGAATACATTGCCCCTCTCCCTCCACTCTAATACATTGCCCCCTTCACCCAATCTAATACACTGCCCTTCCTCCATCCACTCTAATTGAATACACTGCCCTCCCTCACCTCAATTTAATACACTGCCCCTCTCCCTCCCACAATTTAATACTGTCCTCCCCCCAATTTAATACACTGCCTCCTCCCACAATGTAACACGCTGCCCTCTCTATCACCACTCCAATGCACTGTCCCCTCCTTCCCCCAATTTTATAAACTGCCCTCCCCCCAGTTTAACACACTGCCACCTCCCACCACTCTAATACACTGCCCCACTCTCTCCCCCAATTTAACACACCGGGCCCCCTCCCTCCTTCAAATTAATACACTACCACCTTCCCCAATTTAACACACTATACAGGAAGGTACCACAGGCCTCTCCACTTCTACTTTAAGATAAGCCGCCCGTCCTCCAGTTCCAATCCAGCTTTTCTCTGCTCAAGCAGGCCAGGTGGCTAACGCAGGAGAGAATGAAGTTTGGTCTTTCTGATCATAGCTCTTTCTTCTTCCCCAAATCAATACCCTCTGATTCCAGTTATTTACGCTTTAACATATTATATCCCATATGGACTTACAAACACATTACATTGTTCATTCTAAACTGTAATTGTGTTGCCATATAAAAATAACCCCCTCCTCCCAATTTGCTATATTATGTGTTACAGGTTTCCATGATTATATTTAAAAATTCCCAGATTTTACTATTAACATGACGTAAAGTCATGATTTTATTAAAGACACGGAGACTCCTATTATGCATATCTCTTTCTTTATTACTCTCAGCAGCAAAGAAATAGAGATAAATAAATAACTGAAATGAACAAAAAATACAGTGCTCAAGCAACCAATCACATAACACAGGTAGTGACTATAATATGCTTGATGCACCCACAATCCCCCTCTTTCTTGCGGATAACGAAGACCAAAACGTAGAAATCCAACTTCAGCTAACGTAGCCAACAGCATCCCCAACATGGAAAATCACGAGAAATTCAGGCTAAAAGGAGACATAGAAAAAATATGGTAATATCTGGGCTCCAAACTGCATGTGCGTACCGACAATCAATTAAATCACTAAGTCAATCTCAACTCCCCACACCTAAAACATGTTAATATATCAAGCGGTAGAATAAACGCATTTCTCCAAAACATATAAAGTCAGATAATGAAACATTATAACCAAAACTGCAAATAGAGAAACTTACTATAACTACCCACCATACCAGCCAATTTCCAACCACAACCGGGTGGGTGGGTGGGAATAATACTCGCCTCCGTGTCTTTAATAAAATCATGACTTTACGTCATGTTAATAGTAAAATCTGGGAATTTTATTAAAGACACGGAGGCTTCTATTATGCAAGTTCAAAGCTTAGAAACCACTTGAGATGCAAAATGGTCAATCGGCCTGAAGTAGAAATCACGAAAAGTCGATTCCCGTGACCAATCCGCTGCACGTAGAATATCTTCCAAGCGGCAGCCCATAGCCGAAGCCTTGGAGGCCATAGCCCCACGGACTGAAGCAGGGGTGAATCTGGACGTATCGATCCCGGCCAGAGTCAACAATTCCCGTACCCATCTTGCCAATGTAGGGGTAGACACCGGAAGGTGTGGGGCTCTAAACAAAATGAACAAGGGGCATAAATCCGGAGACCGTAACAGTCGAGTAACCTCCATATAGGCCTGAAGGCATTCAACTGGACAGAGAGCAGGATTATCCTGGAATCTAGGGTAGACGAACACTTTTGAAGCCAACTTCGTCCTTCTGGATATGTTAAAGGAGATGCCTTCCGGGGTAAACACAATGGCATTCCAGTCGAGTGCTCGAACATCCGAAACCCTCTTACAAGAAATCAAACATAACAGCATGACCACCTTAGCCGACAGCTGTTTCAGTGTCAGATCTTGATTTGGATACCAAGATGACGAAAATCGTAGAACCACATTCACGTCCCAAAAGGCAGTGAATCTCGCACAGGGTGGTCTAGTGAGGCGAATCCCTTTGAGTAGCCAGCATACGAAGGGGTGACGCCCTACAGGCGAACCATCCAAACCTTGATGCCCAGCTGACATAAATTAATAGTGTGATAAGCCTTCCCAGATTCAAACATCTCAGTAAGGAATTCCATGATCATATGCAAAGGGGCAGATACGGGATCCACTGACCGTCCCATGCACCAACCAGACCAGATTCGCCAGGCGGATCGGTATGCCACTCAAGTACCAGGTGCCCATGCATTGTCGAGGAGGTCGAGAGTTGATTGCGGAACTTCCGCGACAGTCCAGGGTCCCCTGAAAGGGGCCATGCCATTAGACGTAGAAGGCCGCGATCCACTAACTCGTGCGAGTTGCCATCCGGATCCCTCAGGAGATTCGGGAAGGTTGGTATTAGTCGTGGGTAATCTGCGGTCAACTCCAGTAACCGAGGGAACCAAGGCCAAGACCGCCACAGTGGCGCGATCAACACCATCAAGCAGTCGTGTCGAGTCAGTTTCGACAGCGTGCAAGCTATCAGGTTGAACAGGGCAAAGGCGTAAATTCGAGCATTCGGCCACTCTTGAAGGAACGCATCCGTCGCCACTGCTGCCGGATCTGGTCTCCAACTGAAGAACTTGGGCACTTGTGTGTTGAGACGGGACGCGAAAAGGTCCACTTCGAATGGGCCCCATATTAGATCCAATCCCTGGAAGGCCGCAGTGTGTAAGTGCCAACCCTTGGTGCAAAGTTCCATGATCTCCGAGGAGATCATTTCTTCTTGATCCCGAGCGAGTGACAGCTCCCTGGGAACAGAGAGCTGAAGAGGCATGGACACAAAGTCTATATGGTAACCCCGTACTGTTTGGAGAACCCAAGCATCTGTTGTTAAGGCAGCCCACGCCTCGTAAAACTGGGCCAATCTGCCCGCCACCCGCTCTTGCGTATGAGGGAAAAAAGGGGTACTCACCATAAGGGCGTCTGCCCGACGAGGCACCTCTCGGATAGCGGGAGTTCCAGGTGTGGTGAAAGAACGGAGCCGGTCTGGGCTCCTGAAAATTCCTTGAAGGGAAGAAGGAGCCTCTCTGAGCTCGAAACGAACCCCGGAATCCTTGGCCGGGTGGACGGCTCCTGTTGTGCCCGGCCCCTCCAAAAACTCTAGGGGACACGCCCTCTTCATGTTAGCTTGGGCCTTATCAATGGCAGTGAAAGTTTTCACATAAGATCCCAAATCTTTGACAAAATTGTCGCCAAACAACATCCCCTCAACCGAGGGACCTGGTTCTGATACGGCCATGGTAGCCAATTTCGGGTCAGTTTTTAGCAGGATAGCTTTCCTGCTCTCAGCGGATATGGCCATGTTGGCATTGCCTAGCAAACAAATGGCACGCTGTACCCAGCCAATCGCCACATCCAGATCAAGCTCCGACTCACCGCCTTGGCGGATTCCAACACCTCATAGGCCTTAGACAATGGACCAAGAGTGTCCATTATCTTGTCCTGGCAGTTCCACAGGGAAAAATCTAGGCCTTTTTTCGGTTTCCAGGCCGATTTATTAAGGAATTGTGCAATCTGAGGATCGACTTCGGGTGTCTTACACGCCGATCCTAGGACTGAGGGTCTAGGGCATTCCGCCCGCAGTTTACTGCGACCCTCCTTAGAGAGTGGCGTGCGCATCCTGTGCGCAATATAACGTGCAATATGCTCGGTTGGTTCCCACTCAGCTGAGCGAGGATGACGCAGGTCATCCGGATCAAACAGGGGGTTACCCTGCAGATCCAGAAGCACTGCGCCGCCGCTCGCCCCCTGGGCAGCAACACCCTGAGCAGGAATAGCGCCCCAGTACGGGGTGCTACGGCAGGGGGAGCTCCCTCCTCCGAGCCGGCCTCATCTTAAGAGGCATAATCCATCTCCTCATAGTCATCCTCCTCACTCCGGTCGCTCTCCGACCTTTCTTCACTGGATCTAGCCCGTTTCCATAATCTGGCTGTTTTTGCCCGACCAGGGGCTCTTTTGCGCGGGGGTAGCGCGCCATCTCTGACTGCCTCAGGCGAGTCCGTCAGGGCAGGAATAACCTGCGTCATGGAGTGGGAGGAGAGGTGTTTGGCCTTCACCTTGGCCTTACAGGCAGCAGGTGAGGCAGGGGTAGGGGCAGGACCCGTTCCCTGTAGGTTAGGGGTAGCCACCTGGGGCAACAAAAGGGACTGTGCCAGAGTCTGGGAAAAGGAGGAGGACATAGCCCCCATAGCGGAGGCAAGCGCTCTCTGGAGAGAAGACGCCATGGTGGAGTCCAGCAGTGCTTGGAATCAGGGCCGGCGCGTCCATAAGGCGGCACAGCGGCCGCCTTAGGGCGCATCGGCTCTGGGGGCGCAAGATTTCGGTGACCGGCAGGAGGGAAGCGCTCCCTCCTGCCAGGTCACCTTCTGGACCCCCGGCGGGCGGCAGCGTTCTAATGAGAGGCGGCGAGGGAGCTCTAACCTGTCTGCTCTGCTCCCTCGCGCACCGTGTGCTGATTCTGCGGGAGCCGGAATATGACGTCATATTCCGGCTCCTGCGGCATCAGTAGACAGCCCGCGAGGGAGCAGAGCAGACAGGTTAGAGCTCCCTCGCCGCCTCTCATTAGAACGCTGCCGCCCGCCGCACGGAAGCCCCACTGGACCCCAGGGACACATCCACACCAGCTCTCCAGGTAGGGAGGCTGGGTGGATATTATTATTAATTTGTGTGTGTCTGAAAGTGTATGTGTGAGTGTGTGTGTGTCTGAAAGTGTATGTGTGAGTGTGTGTGTGTCTGAAAGTGTGTGTGTCTGAAAGTGTTTGTCTGTAAGTGTGTGTCTGTGAGTGTGAGTGTGTGTGTATGTGTATGTGTCTGTCAGTGTGTGTGTGTATGTGTTTGTCTGTGTGTGTGAGTGTGTGTCTGTGTATGTGTGTCTGTGAGTGTATGTCTGTGAGTGTGTGTGTGTGTGTATGTGTTTGTCTTTGTGTGTGTATGTGTTTGTCTGTGAGTGTGTGTCTGTATGTGTCTGTGTGTATGTGTTTGTGAGTGTGTGTCTGTTTATGTGTTTGTGAGTGTTTCTGTGTGTGTCTGTATATGTGTGAGTGTGTGTATGTGTCTGTGTGTGTCTGTGAATGATTGTATGAATGTGTGTGTCTGTCAGTGTATGAGTGTGTGTTTGTGAGTGTCTGTCAAATCAGTGAGAGTATGTTTGTGATTGAGTGTGTGTCAGATCAGTGAGTCTGTGTCTGTCAGTGACGTCTGTGTGTTTGTCATTGATTGTGTGTGGCTGTTAGTGTGTATACACCACTGAGTGTAGCGTGGCGGGGCGGAGCGCAGTACAGGAGCTTCTGTTTCCTGTACCCGGCCAGACTGAGAGGAGGTGCTCACGGAGAGAGCACTTCCTGTCAGTCCAGCCAGGTACAGAAAACTGAAGCTCCTGCAGAGGGTCTGCTCTGCAACGCTACAAGACAGGTAGGAGGCACAACAGGAAGGGGAGTGTGACCGCTAAGAGGGTGGGGGGTGCACCAAGGGACAGAGAGGGGAGGGGAGAGAAAAACCAAGGGACAGGGAAAAGAGGGGGGAGGGGAGAGAAACACTAAGGGACGGGGAAGAGGGAGGGGCTGGTTAGGAGGCACATAGGTGAAGATGTTAATTTTAGAGGGGGGGGGGCGGGAAAATTCATCTTCGCCTATGTACCCAAAAATCCTTGCACCGGCCCTGCTTGGAACTCCTCAGACACGATTTGTTCCTCAGGGACCCCCTGATGGAACTCATCAATGTGGCCCTCAGGCCCATCACCCTTATCCTGCATGATTGCAGGTGAGGAATAAATTAATGGCAATAAGAACAGGCAATCTGAAAGAAAAATAGAGACAGAAAATATAAGTATCCAGGAGAAACAAAGGAAAAAATGGTCAGGTTATTAACCCAAAAAGGGACAGTACAGTAGAGAAGAAATTAATGAAATTGAACAAGTAACAAAAATTCCCATATCACATAAGCATTGTGAAGCAAATAAAAAAAAAACAGTACATACCCAACAGTGGTGTGTCCAGAGAGAGGAGAGTGGGCACTGGGTGCCTGCAGCAATGTCCCGTCAGAGAAACGAGGCCGGGCGGAAGAAAAATGGCCGCCTCACGAGGCAGGGAGGTGAGACAGCCGGAGAGAGTGGGGGATGGGGCGCGCGCGCAGTAACAGCGCGGCCCGACCTTCACACGCTCGGGAGCCGCCGCCGAGCTAAGCGGAGGCTCACCGGCATGTGCCCGAGCAGGGTCGGGTGAAGGGGATTCCCCACGGCCACCCACGGCACACGGTGGAGAGGGGAAAGGGCCGGCGGTGGTACCGACGTATGCGGCAGTAACAGCCCCCAGGGGAGCACACCACAGGGTAATAAAGCTAACTAAATCGAACAATACTAAGACGAAAATGAAAATAAAAGTAGTAGGCTCCTAATAAGCCCAAGGGCTATCACCAGGAGCAAATAATTAAGAAACACAAGCAATCAATGTAAAACAAATCATTACTAAGCACAGAGCAGGAAAATGTGTACTTAACTGGTCTGAGAGCAGCAAAGAAATAGGGGGATTGTGGGTGCATCAAGCATATTATAGTCACTTCCTGTGTTGTGTGATTGGTTGCTTGAGCACTGTATTTTTTTGTTCATTTCAGTTATTAATGTATCTCTATTTCTTTGCTGCTGAGAGTAATAAAGAAAGAGATATGCATAATATGAGCCTCTGTGTCTTTAACCCCTTAAGGACACATGACATGTGTGACATGTCACAATTCCCTTTTATTCCAGAAGTTTGGTCCTTAAGGGGTTAATAAAATCTGAAGTTACGAAATCATACTGTTGTATTTTCTTATTTGCCATTTCATCTGTCATAAATCTCACCGCCATTTTATAACATCTTAATACACAATCTGAGGATTTCACATGCAAATATTATCTGCATTTGGGTAAATAAGTCTATATAACTTTCTAGAATGTTTTTGTTCATTTTAAGCTTGTGGTATCATAAAAAAGCTCCTGCATTATTGGCAGTTACCGAAGTAGCATCAGAATTCTATAAAAGCACTCTGAAAAATAAAAAGGGTGAAATTTAAAACACAAATAAAAACCTACTAATCTGGGAAATATCATATAATTGCCTAGAATTTGGTGGAGACAATGATTTTATGTGTGAATGTGAAAAATAACCATTCATGGGTGGGACAAATTACTATTATCTGTCATCATATTTCCCCATTTAACAATAAATATCACTTGAATAGTGCTTTAGCGAAATTTTACCCGCACCTACAGTGGTCCATTAGTAGTGATTGTTGCTGCACGTACCTTTGATCACAGTACCATTCTAGATTAAAAGCATGCTGTTACGTTCCACATCTAAATCACTTAATATCTGCGATATTTGCACTGTTACATATTTCTTTTCCTTCTACAATAAGCTAAAATTGGTTCACTGCCTGCTATGCAATGCATAATTGTAAATGTACATAGAACATGATTTTTTTTTTTTTTTGGCAGACCGGTGGTTATTATGAACCTGCAGTGTTGCTACAGATACTAGCAAATTAGCACCGTGGTGCTTGCCAGTTTATACGCCAGAGTCCTGCACATTTTCTAACTGTTGTAATTAGAACTAATTATTTTCTAAAACACAGTAATATACGAATATGTGCAATAATCATTTTTGTAGAAGACAATCTGTGAAGTGTTTGTTTTCAGTTTTTTTTTTTTTTTTCTCTCTAAGCCTTCTCTGGCTCCTTTTAACTACGTGCTTGCTGAATATCAGAAGTTCTTCATAAATGGGTGATTTCTCTAAACAAAATGTAGTGGACAGTGCTGCAATTCAGATTGGCTGTGCTTGCTTTGGATAGTGCTGATGCTAAATTCAGATATAAGCATTTTTTTAATTAAGGTCACGTTGAATCTATAAACCATTATCAAGCACATGCACGTATTGCTCTGTTTAGTAAGTCACCCACAATGGGTTCCTTGGGCTTGATGAAGGTATGTTGAGATAACTACTCAGTGTTTTTCAAATAAACCACCTCAAGGCACATATGTAATATGCTGATCCTTCCTGCCATTTGCTGATATTTTAGCAGGAATCTATGCTATTTTAACATTGTGTGCATGCTGAGCATTTTGCTATTCAGGGCACTGATCTATACCTATTTTATTTTTATATAATTATATATAATTAGTTATATTTTTGGTGGCAGAGAGGGTGTATCCTGTCAGCAGTTGAAGTTTACAGATGGGGACACTAGACTCTACAACCAAAATTTCACCAAGATTCCTGATTTTTGCCCCAAGTAACACAGGGTATTTAGGAGCATCTAACTTGTGAATACCAGCAACTGTTTTATCGTTCTTTAATTCAGATTCATATTCTAACCTGATGCCATGCTGGGGTTTCCACTTCCTAATGTATGCTCAGAGATATGCATCTTTTTGATTACTCTGACTCTTCTTGCTTGTCTACCCCTTATGTTCTGACCACAGGGTACAGTTCAGATTTAGATTCCTTTAGCAACATTTGTATTTTTTCCTCAATTACTTTCTCATGTCCTGACTTGATTTTATTCATTTGTTTTTATTATACTGCTATTCTGCCTTTCAAAGTGGTAGGGATTAAAAATGAACAATTTAGATTAGCAAAATTGAAAAGAGCTCTAAGAATGAACTAGGCAACATCATGTAAGTTTGCTTGAAGTTTCCAATGTCTAATACTTATATGAATGACAGTGGAAACCCAAAGGGTATTGAGTGTTGGGAGCAAAGTCAAAATGCAGTCTTCATTAAATTTAACAGGGTGGCATTTAGTATACTGATTATGTTTTAGTGAAAGAGGTTGTCTCTCTTTTGTCTCGTGCAGGAATGGTGTGTAACTTTTGCCATGACCACGTGTGTTCTTTTAGCTTAATGTTGACAAGGGTATACTATATGTTTATAACATGTTGTTTGTTTGTTTCTTTCAAAGTACGGCCTCTGTATGATATTTTAAATAAGTTTATATATATTGTTATATTTTTATATAATAGAGTTTTTGTTATTGCAATATTCAGAAAAAAATAATAATTTTTAAAACCTTATCCAAGAATATTAAATAAAGGCAAATGTATGTAAACCAACCTTTCTATAAAGGAAGTAAGTCATTTTAAAACCCATCATTCTACAATGGCTGATGAATATGTGCTAATTTATTTAAACACTTTTTTAGGGCACCTTGGTCTCCCAGACATGATGAATCCGAGTGAGTCAAAACTCCCTGCATCACTGAAACTTGACGGCAAAGAAGATGGTCCACCTCCACCTGAACCCAAACCAAAGGTATTTTCCCTCTGCATGTGGTAGGTTGGCTTTGGCCGTGCAAGGCATAGTGTTTTCCATGGTCTGTTCGTGCCTCTGGTTTTCTCCTGCATGCCTTTCCATTTATGTTGCGGGCCGGTTTGTTTTATTGTCTCTATATGAAACTTATGGTATCCATTCCAGTGGCATCTTAATTTGGAGCAAGGTATTGAACACGAGCTTGGGGATATAGAGCTGGTGAGGTTGGGAATGGACTTCCTGTGCCTAGTATCAAATATGCGCCATTCCCCCTTCTTGCCTTTGGTTCAAGCTTCTGTTGTTGGGTGTCTATACAGCACCAGCCTCATAGACATACTTTATACTTTGCTTTGTATTTTTTTTCCTTCCTTCTTCTTTGAATCCCGAGACAAACATCTATGTTTATTCATTCGGTTCATTCAGGGGCAGTCCATGCTTAAGCATTCCATGTGTGCGTGAAGTAAGCATGGCAGCTTAGTAGCAATGGCCAAGCATCTGGCAGACTTTGCCATGTTTGCACTAACTGGTGGCAAATGCATTAGCAACATGCAATTAATGCATCTTATATGCTTGTCTATTTTCCTTGCCTCTATCCATATGTGCAGCAACGTTGCATTCCCACTTGATTCTGTTTCCAGTAAAGTTTGCCCTGCTTTTGTCATATTTTGTTTTGTATTCTTCTACCACAGGATAGCTACAGTTCCCAGTGTATATCACAGCCCCCAACCCCAGGCTTCCTGCCAGTCCCTTCCCCACTGTCCCCAAGCTCTGCTAGCATCTCCTCCTTTCTGGGAGATGACAGCGATAACATTAACAGCCCAGGCTGGCCAAAGACTCCATCAAGCCCTGTAAGTGGCCCTGTTATGTTTATTTTATATTCAAACAATTGTTTGCATGTTATTTTCTTTCCTGAGTTAGCAAGTTGTTTTTATTTATTTATTTTTTATTCGGTCAAAACATGATTTGTTGTCTTTATTGTTACATAATTTACTAAAGCATGAAATATCCTGCAGCACTTATTCATTGGTCTTGTCAAAATCCAAAGAATGTGTGATGATACCAGTATAGATCCCATGGACCAGCTGGTGTACCTTGTTTGCAAGATCAGTTACCTTAACAGATCTAACCCACAATGTTTTAGTTGCTATATTAATTCAATCTAATCCACACATTAGGAGACTTATGTTCTCGTTATGGAAAAAAGCATTTTGATAGTGAGCTGGATTATACGAATAAGAAAGAGTCTCCTTAAACACACATTCTATATAAAATTAAAAGTTAATTTGAGCTGAAATATTTTCTAAATCCAGAATTAAGAATATCATTGCACTTCATTGTTTTTTCTGTATATATACTGTTCAATGTTTACACAAAGGCTTAAAACAATACTGCAGATCATAGTGATTGCAAATGATGAACGTGTATAGTATTGCTGAAAAACAGTTCTGTGTACTCATTCTGTAAGTTAATTGCTGTGTTCATGTGCAGTGTACATTCACACTTTTCACTAATGCTGTGTCTATTTTTAATGCTTAACCCCTTAAGGACTGAGCCAAATGTACACGTTGTGAACAAAACAAAACCTGACATTTGCGCTATATGTCTGACTGTCCAACCGTAATTCACCTCTTTCATATTAAATGCATCCCCCCTTATTATATATCATTTTATTCATGGGAAACAGGGCTTTCATTTAATATCAAATATTTAGCTATGAAACATAATTTAATATGAAAAAAATGGGAGAAAATAAGAAATGTTATTTTTTTAGTTCTACGTGGCATTTTAACTGTCAATGTCATAATACTGTTTGCTTTTACTGCAATAAAATACACATATTTATATTCAGCAAAGTCTCACATGTAAAACAGTACCCCCTATGTACAGGTTTTATGGTGTTTTGGGAAGTTACAGGGTCAAATATAGCACGTTACATTTGAAATTGAAATTCGCCAGATTGGTTACGTTGCCTTTGGGACTGTATAGTAGCCCAGGAATAAAATTTACACCCATAATGGCATACCATTTGCAATGGTAGATAACCCAAGGTATTGCAAATGGGGTATGTCCAGTCTTTTTTTTTAGTAGCCATTTGGTAACAAACACTGGCCAAAGTTAGCATTAGTATTTGTTTGTGTGTGAAAAATGCAAAAAATTTTGTCCAGTGTTTGTGACTAAGTGGCTACTAAAAAAGACCCCGTTTGCAATACCTTGGGTTGTCTACTATTGCAAATGGTATGCCATCATAGGGGTAATTTTCATTCTTGGGCTACCATAGGGTCTCAAAGGCAACGTAACTAATCTGGTGAATTTTAATGTGAAAAAAATGACACAAGCCTTATATTTGACGCTGTAACTTTTGAAAACACCATAAAACCTGTACATGAGGGGTACTGTTGTACTCTGGAGACTTCGATGAACACAAATATTTGTGTTTCAAAACAGTAAAAAGTATCGCAGCAATAATATTGTCCATGTAATTGCTGTTTGTGCGTGAAAAATGCAAAAAACTTCACTTTTACTGGCGATATCATTGTTGTAATACATTTTACTGTTTTGAAACACTAATATTTGTGTTCAGCGAAGTCTCCCGAGTAGAACAGTACCCCCCATGTACAGGTTTTATGGTGTCTTGGAAAGTTATAGGGTTAAATATAGTGCTAGCAAATTAAATTCCCTTTACTTTCGGCATGGGTTGTCAGGCAGGTCTCGCTAATTGTAATTAATTAAGATACCAAATTATGTAAAATATTGCATAAATATATGTGTAGAATCAATATATGTATATATATATATATATATATATATATATATATATATACGTATGTGTATATATAAATATGTATATATAATATATATATATATATAAAAAAATGTAAATATTTTTATTTATATATAGGTATATATATAGTGATATATACGTATATATTTATGTATATAAGAAATCCAAAGAGGTAGCAGCAGCACTCATTTAAAATGATCGACATTTCAGTCCACTACACGGGACTTTCCTCAAGATCAACAGTTGATCTTGAGGAAAGTCCTGTGTAGTGGACTGAAACGTTGATCATTTTAAATATGCTTTAATAAAATTTAGATTTTTTTTATCTGGACCGTGAGTGCTACTACCTCTTTGGATTTCTTGGATATTTAAAGCCTTGGATTAGCACCCGGCACACAAGGGACATTTAAAGCGTGAGTGCAAGAGCAGTTTTTCTTTTTTCTTTTTTCTATTTACGTATATAGATATATATATTATTTTGTTCTACGTGTATTTTGATATAAATATATGTACATTAATATCACAATACAGTTAGAACGAATTAACACACATCTATATATTTTTTAATTTTTTTTTAAATGTATTTTTTTACGTATTTACATATTTTTTTTATAAATATATATATAACAATAATTATATATATATTTAATCAGTATCAGTCTACGTGTAATTTGATATTAATATATATATATATATATATATATATATTAATAGTAAAATACACCTAGGCAGTGTATGTGTGTGTATGTATATGTGTGTATATATATATATATATATATATATGATCTAAGTATATATATATTTTATTTTTTTACACTGATTAACTTTAATTTTATTTTATTTCCAGCCAGCAGGGGGACTAACTGTCATTTCAGTTAGTCCCCCTACTGGCAATGCCTCAGCCAGCTAACCCGGCCATGTGATTGTGAGGTCCTCACAAGGACCTCACTCTCACATGGCCGGGGGGCCCCCAGGAGGACGGACGTGCCGCGGGGGGCTCCCTGGGAGTCCCCCCAACCGCGTCCGCCGGCGTGGGATCGCCGGCAACCGGGTAAGTTAAAAAAAAACGGAGGGCGTACTATTACGCCCGGCGGCGTTTAGAGCCGCTTAAAATAGGGCGTAATAGTACGCCCTGCGGTCTTAAGGGGTTAAAGGGACACTATAGTCACCAGAACAACTACAGCTTAAAGGGACACTATAGTCACCTAGACCACTTCAGCTCAATGAAGTGGTCTGGGTGCCAGGTCCCTCAGGTTTTAACTCTTCAGATGCAAGCATAGCATTCAGAGAAACTGCTATGTTTACATTTGGGGTTAATCCAGCCTCTAGTGGCTGTCTTCCGGACAGCCACTTGAGGCGCATCTGCGACGCTGGATGCAAATTTCGCATCCATCGCGCAGAGCGTCCATAGGAAAGCATTGAGAAATGCTTTCCCTTGGACTCTTTGAATCCACTAGGGAGCTGACGTCGGACGGGGTGCTGGATTAAGGTAAGCTGCTGACGGTCACTATAGTGTCAGAAAAACTGCTTTATTTTCCTGACACTATAGTGACCCTTTAATGTAGTTGTTCTGGTGAGTATAATAGCTCCCTTCGGGCATTTTCATGTAAACATTGCCTTTTTAGAGAAAAGGCAGTGTTTACATTGCTCCTAGGGACACTTCCAAGTGGCCACTCCTTAGATGGCCACTGGAGGTGCTCTGTGGCTCAGGCCTGCACAGTAAGCAGCCCTGCCGTTCAGCGTCCCCACGCTCTGCATGGAGACACTGAATTTTCCTCGTAGAGATGCATTGATTCAATGCATCTCTGTGAGGAGGTCCTGATTGGCCCCTCCCTGGTGCCGATTTTATCCAATCCAATGCTTTCCCTATGGGAAAGCATTGGATTGGCTAAAAATATGCCATTTTGATGAAGTCACAAAGGGGGCGGAGCCAGTGCCGGCGGACCCGCACATCACTGGAAATAAGGTGAGTTTTAAACTTTTATAGGGGAATAAGGGGGGCAAGCCATCTAAATGGTGGGGTTAGCACTATAGGGTCAGGAAAACATGTTTGTTGTTAAACATCATCTTTGTATATGTAGCAGTAACATTAGAGGGCTCACTGTCATAGTTCAGCTTGCAAATTACTCAGAACTCTTCATATGATGAAAACAACATTCCCTTTGGTTAAATACACAATGAGCAAGGTGCATGACGGAAACAGATGATCTGCATGTATTCCACATCCGCCATACCCCAAGGCCCATCCTGAAGGACACCTCGCTGGAATGCAGAAAGTTTGTTTATTCTCTTGGTACAGTTCATACAAAAAAAGGTGGGGCAGAGGAACACTTTAGTGTTGGGAAGGCAACATTATATTTCTAACACTAAAGTGTTCCTTTAACCCCTTAAGGACCAAACTTCTGGAATAAAAAGGAATGATGACATGTCACACATGTCATGGGTCCTTAAGGGGTTAAGTCTATCCAGCTAAATGGTAAAATATGCCTGAAACACTGGTAAATTTACTGTTTAAATTGAAAACATGATTCGTGATTATTAGAGTAGTACAAATGAATGGCATAGATAATCACTTTCAGAATTTACCGTGTATCTTCCTTGTCCTGAAAAAAGTTATTTAATAAAACAAACCTTAATAATAAACACGCCAAATTTTGATGGTTTGAAGATGAATATCTAAAGAAATCTAGAAAGATTTAAGCAGCTCTGTCAGGTTTTCTTTTTGCATAATAACATTATTTGTCTTAATTCAACGTTATTTTTATTTGGAAATTTATCCCGCTTATTGCTTGCGTAAACAAAGGTAAAATTTAAAGTGCAAAGTATACAAAATAAACTTACGTCACCTTAACCAGGCAGTGATCACAGTGATCACAATCCGTGGGTGGATCAGTTTCTCGTATACTAGAAAAGCTACAATATCTGGGGAAATTGTGTGAAGTGTTCTTGCCTCCACCAGTAGTCTATAACTGGAGTGAGCGGAGTAACTGTTATTATTTATTTACATAGCACATTTAATTGCAACGTTGTTGCCCAAAGTGCTTCACAGTTACATTAAAACATACATTTATAAAAACATTAGCAGGTGTACAAAAGCCCTGTTTATGACATCACTTGCTGCTCCAGCCTGGCACAGGTCCGAGTATTTTGGCGGTTGCCATCTTCAAACGGTCGTATAGAAATTGTTGTTTAGAAATTGACCTTCAAGTTTGAGCTGGCTAGAGTGGAGTTTCAATGAATGTCAATGGACGGCGTGAGTTGCAAACAAATGGTCATATTGTGAAAACTATCAGGACTATGGCTTAGCCGTGGACATTTTTAGTGGCAGCAGGGATAGCTGAACGTTTTGATATAAGATTTGTGTAGGTGGGCTTGAAAATGAGGGAGTGGTGGCAGTTTAGAAATCATGTCCTGATTTTTCAGCTTTTGCCAGCTCCCACTCTAGCTTTGCCATTCATTCCTATGGGACAAATTTCGCCACAAGAACGATGATATTCCGAGAACCATTCGCCGAAACGTTCCACAAAGTAATAGCAATCCGATCGGGAACAATCTGTACGGTTTGGTATATTTTTGTCTATGTAGTGTAAAAACTGTGGGAGGAGTTAGGGTGGCAAATTTGGCTATAATAATATTAATAATATATATGTGAGATAACAGTAAGTGGTCTTGCTATGCAAGAACACTTAATAATATATATGTGAGATAACATTAAGTGGTCTTGCTATGCAAGAACACTTAAATATATAATATGTAATATATATTAATATATGTTAAACATAGAATATATTGACTAGAAAGTGAAGAGACTTAACTTGTAACATTTTTTCTTACAAACTAATGTGAAATGTGCAATGGTGTATTTTTATAACATGTTGTGACTTTCCTTATTCTCCACTTTTTTCCATCCAATGCAGAAAGCAAATTCCTCAACATCAACGGGAGAAAAGATTACAAAGCTGTATGAGATGGGAATTGAGCCAGAGCGTAAGATGTGGGTGGATCGGTACCTGACATTTATGGAGGAAAGAGGAACACCTGTTGCAACTCTGCCCGCTGTTGGGAAAAAGCCACTTGACCTCGTGAGGCTCTACTTCTGTGTCAAAGAAATTGGAGGATTAGCGCAGGTAGATCTGGCATATGATTGCAGGTTGCCCAATCTGTGGGAAGTGACTTCGCCCTTGTTTAACCCCTTAAGGACCAAACTTCTGGAATAAAAGGGAATCATGACATGTCACACATGTCATGTGTCCTTAAGGGGTTAAACTACATTGTATGTTGATGGCTAACTTTGGCACCTCTTATAGCACTATGCTTCATGGATGTAACTCACAAACATCAGCAGTGTCAAAGTTAGATATTACTGCTATAAAGCATCTTTTTATTGCTGAAAACTCAGATACAGATGTTGTGACAATTGTTTAATTCTTATTGTCTTTTTACATATATTTCTATGTCTTGGAAAACTTTTCAAAATTGCCTGATCTGCTAACAGTTTTTTCTTTTGTATATTTATTTATTTAATTTTACTATGTGCGCTAAACAATAACTGTGATTCCTTTTCCTTTTTCCATATTTGCTGTTTGCCCTCTCAATAACAACGACACGTGGGATTTAAGAAAGTTGTGTGAAATGACATCCATTTGAGAGTCTGGCAGTGTGGATTGCTCTTTTTTATAATAGGTTACAAGGAGAAAGAAGTTGCACTTTCTCAATTGTCCTTGCTTGCATCTGTGTAAAGACTTTAATCCCTGTGGCGGCTATCTATTGTCAGTAAGAATGGGGATCCAAATTACACACAGATCTGCTTATCATGAAAGGCAATAAATGAAATTGCCATGCCTATGTTTGCTTCTTGTTACTGTCCGTGATATCATGATTAATTTTGTGCTAGTAGAATTTAAATGGAAAAGACATGTATACATCGTCATACGTTGTATTTTAATATTTGTTATATTTTGAAAGAAAGTTTTTTCAAAATATGGGACAGATATCACATAGATGGAAATTAAATATTGTATGCGCAAATAAACATTTAAATTAGTAGGAATGTAAAGTGAATCCCATTTTCAAGCATAATAGCATTGATAAGTAGACTTGGGCATTAGTTTTCAGAAAAAAAAAAATTTCGTCCGAATAAAACAAAGAACTAATTGCTTATTGGAAGAAATATCTACTGGCATGCGGCTCCCTCCTTGTAATATTTAAAAATAGAAGCCTCCATTTCCTAAATCCCTCCCTTTACCCTGTGGGGCCTGTGGAGGTCAATATGACTCCCATATTAGTATAAGTATAAGGGAGTCATAGGAAAAGACTAGTGTCTGGGCAACTATTGCTAATCCAATAAAGGGGGATCTGGCACAGACTAACCAGAATGACAGGTAAGTCTCAAGGATTACCTGTCAAATTCCACAGCGTAAGAAAGCTTTATAATGCTTTTGATGCCCTGCAAGATTAGTCTGCGCGAAGCCCTTGCAGGGTAAAGATGAATCCTTTTTTGCCAGGATTTTTTTTTTTTTTTTGCTTGTGGTTTTTTTTTTTTTTTTTTTTTTTTGCTATTGGATCCTTTTTTTTTTTAATTTTAAAGTTTGACTCGACAATGTGGATTTTTATTTGGCCTTTTTTGTAGTGAAAAGTATTTCTTAGTTAACAGGTATTTGGTTCATCTCCTCCTTACTATTATTAGGGTGAGGGATGTAGGTAGGGAATTTGTTTATAGAGTGGGTGACTAGGCTGCCCAGTTGTTATTCTTTTCTTTTTTTACAGCAAGCAGCGACTGGCTGCTTTCTGGTTATTAGACATGCCCCTACTCTCGGCATAGCTCGTCGAGGCAGGACGAAGGCTTTAACCTCACTTTTTTTCTAATACTAAATATTTTCTACTTCATATTAATAACATTGTGTGAAAGACCAAAATTACAAAAAGGAAAGATGTTTTGGAATTTTAGTCTTTTAGCTTCTTGGTATATAGCTTAGTATAAAGGAGCTAGCAACTAAACAGCTCCATAATTTGGTACCCTTAAATATGGCAATACCACAAGGGTATCAATTTAGGGAGTTATCTACTAAACAGCAGAAACAACATGGTACTGAATTTCATGCAGACAGTGTCCGAATAAAAATGACATTTCTTGACAAACATTTTGGCGCCTCACAAGTCTATTGATAAGTACGCAAGTATATGCAATGTTATAGTTTAAAAGATCTTTCTTAGTAAGAAAAGAAATGTAAATTTTAGAAGAAGAGTGGCAAGCATTAAGTGCTCTGAGATCTAGAAATTCCCACTCCAATCACTTAGATTGATTATGCCAATTAATATGAGAACAAATACTATATAGAAATTATGTAGAATATGACAGATCAGTAACCAGTAAGGTTTCTTGCATGCACCTTATTAATATAGTCAAATGAACGCACGGGTGGTCAAGACTATATAAAGATAGGACTTTAACTGTGCTATGATTGGAAGGCTTGTAGGAATACATTCTTTGAACTCATTGTATCCTAAAGACTCGGCGAGTTTAAATGAAAGAAACACATTGCTTGATAAACCCTGTCACTTGTGAGAGGTAAAATAGTCTTTACAGGGTTGCGAAAATGCAAAGTTACCCATTAGTACAAATTCGAACAAGGGAGATAGTAGGGTGGCTAATGAAGGTCAGGTTTAGGGTCTGATCCAATTGTCAACATGTGTACTGTGAACAGTCACATAATATATCTATTGCAAAATTATATACAAAAATGCCCAATTATAGTGGAACAAATCTAGAAAATGCAAACATGCTTAAAATGTAGTCCTTAACTCAACTTTGGCCTTGCCCTTAAACCAGTTAAATTGTTCAAATAAATTATCAAGAGATTTTACCTTTTTATATTTAACAATGATGGTCAGTATTTGAACAGGATATAGTTATTTAGGGAAGAGCAATTTTTAGGATGTGGGGAATTAAATTCTATTTAAAAAGACCCATAAGAGTAATTGCAACAATTCCAAGCTCCTCCACCACTAAGGTGAATCATTTACGATGCAGATTAAAATTTGGTAGGTGTAGTTTGACCGTGAGAGACAGAATAACAAAAAATGAATCCATAAAAACACATGTCAAAAAAGTTATAAATTGATTTGCATGTCATTGAGTGAAATAATATTTGACCCCTTCGACTTAGTACTTGGTGGCAAAACCCTTGTTGGCAATCAGAGAGGTCAGACATTTCTTGTAGTTGCCCACCAGGTTTGCACACATCTCAGGAGGGATTTCTCTCCTAGTCATTAAGGTTTCGAGGCTGACGTATGGCAACTCGAACCTTCAGCTCCCTCTACAGATTTTCTATGGGATTAAGGTCTGGAGACAGGCTAGGCCACTCCAAGACCTTCATGTGCTTCTTTTTGAGCCACTCCTTTGTTGCCTTGGCTGTGTGTTTTGGGTCATTGTCATGCTGGAATACCCATCCACGACCCATTTTCAATGCCCTGGCTGAAAGAAGGAGGTTCTGACCCAAGATTTGATGGTACATGGCCTCGTCATCGTCACTTTGATGTAATACAGATGTCCTGTCCCCTTAGAAGAAAAACACCCCCAAAGCATAATGTTTCCACCTCCATGTTTGACGGTGGGGATAGTGTTCTTGGGGTCATAGGCAGCATTCCTCCTCCTCCAAACACGGTGAGTTAAGTTGATGCCAAAGAGCTTGATTTTGGTCTCATCTGACCACAACACTTTCACCCAGTTCTCCTCTGAATCATTCAGATGTCCATTGGCAAACTTCAGACAGGCCTGTTCATGTGCTTTCTTGAGCAGGGGGACCTTGCGGGCGCTGCAGGATTTCAGTCCTTCATGGTAGTGTGTTAGCAATTGTTTTCTTGGTGACTATTGTCTTAGATGCCTTGAGATCATTAACAAGATCCTCCTGAGCAGTTCTGAGCTGATTCCTCACCATTCTCATGATCTCTGAAACTCCACGAGCTGAGATCTTGCATGGAGCACCAGACCAAGGGAGACTGACGGTTATTTTGTGTTTCTTCCATTTGCGAATAATCGCACCAACTGTTGTGCTCCTAATCTGCTAATCTCAGCTCATTACCTGTATCAACGACACCTGGGAGCCAGAAATCTTGCTGATAGGGGATCAAATACTTATTTCACTCATTGACATGCAAATCAATGTATAACTTTTTGTGTGTGTGTGTGTGTGTGTGTGTGTGTGTGTGTGTGTGTGTGAATCTGTCTCTCACTGTTAAAATATACCTACCATTAAAATTATAGACTGATAATTTCTTTGTCACTGGACAAAAGTTCAAAATCAGCAGGGGCTCAAATACTTTTTTCCCTCCCTGTACCTATAAAATACACAAACACTACAGCGAAACAAATACAACAGGTAGAGGTGAGTAAAATACAGAGAATTCACACACAGAACTGGGCACAATAATACTATACCATAACTATCCCACACAGCCAGCATCACTGAACGTCTACACAAAGATACCTAGAGAGTGCAATTTTTCTGTATACTGCTCTCTGTTTAACTCTAGATTTTTAGCTCTCTGTTAGCTCTCCCTTTCCTGATCTCATCTTCAGTATTGTTCCTGCTAGGTTTAGCTGTGCAACTTCCAAGATTACTTCTTGCTTCTCTCTCATGTGGGCACTGTAACCCCACCCATTGGTGCTGTGAGATAATTATGACTCCTGAATAGAGAGGTCAAAAGCATGCCTTCACTCATGGGCAGCTAGCTATGGTGCCCGAATGGCAACTTAATGGGAGGCCCCTAAAATTCCTTCCTAAAGAAAACTAGGAATGTGCAAAACCTGCTGAAACAGAACAGATTTAAAATTGTCCTATTATTATCTTTTTAACATGCCTAGTTGCTTTCAAGAAACTTCTCTAGACAGCCACGAATGAGGGGGAAGGACCCTGCAGAACTGAAACCGATTACAGATTTAAAGGGAGACAGATTTTTTTTTTTTCAAATGGCTGGAGTATATTAGTCTACTTTTTTCCAAAATATAGGAAAATGTAGACTAAAATACTCCAGCCATTTGAAAAAAAAAAAAAATCTGTCTCCCTTTAAATCTGTAATTGGTTTCAGTTCTGCAGGGTCCTTCCCCCTCCCCCCCCCCCAAAAAAATAGAATCTTAGTGTTTCTCAACTATTGCAAATACATTTTTTCCTCACATAAAATTTGATATCCCAAGTGCCCCACTGGTAGGAGGCAAATTGTCATTGCTAAATCCATTATAAAGTGTTTGAGGAAAGAAGCCGCATTTCAGTCAATACGGGCCACCACGTGTTTTGGAGTTTGTAAAGGTTTTAATTTGAATCCCAATTTTCTACTAAAAGAAAGGTCAGGTTAACTCATCTTGCTCCTCTGAAATATATATATATATATATATATATATATATTTTTTTTTAATAACAAATGTGAGGTTCCAACTTATTCTGAGCAGTCCGATAAAATACTTTGTACTAATTTTAGATATCCTCAACCAGATGCCCTGGATCAGTGATTGTTTCCCGGACATCTCCATTGTCAATCTTAGATGATTATTTAACAAAATTATTCAAAAGTGTGCCCTGTTTATTATAATAAAACATGTTATACTGGAAATTACAAGCCAATCTGGCTTTCCCATAACTGTATTTAAAAAAAAAAAAGGATTTAGTTTCTTTATATGCTGAAGCTGTAGGATTAATACAATTAACTATTTCACTGTGCAATTGGTAACATGCATTGACAAAACAATGTCACATAGCCTGTAAAACAGAGTGTTAAGAGTAATCTTTAGGAGAGAAAAAAAACATTCTCTCCATTTTCTTCTTTCTCCTAACATGGCAGTGGGCCTAGTCAGCATTTTCTCTTGTGAGCCAGCCTCACTCTGCTCACTGGTGCAGTAGAAATACTGTCCTTTTTCTGAATCTCTTATACAGCATTAACTCATTGGATGCCAGAATAGTGCAGTAGATAATCAGAGCTTAAAAGCATATGCACTGTCAACCTTTTGATTGCTAGAATATCTAACATCTAACAGCATAGCAAGATCCAGTTCCTGGCACATGCTCATCTTCTTTGGAGCCTACACAAAATAAGCATGTTTTCGTTCTACATTTACAGCTCCCACAATTACACTAAATTGTGAAATAACACAGTTGCTGTTATTTTTATTGGTTTTTAAATGAGTTCTTAGCAGCGCGGCCCTTTTAATTGAAATGGGAGCGTGTGTGTGCCCGTGTGCTTTTGTGCATTGACTGGATGCAAATTGCCAGCTTTCTGCCGCACACATCCCTTCTGAAATGTGCTTAGCATTAGGGGATGCAGCGTACAGAATCCTCCAACGCCTTTTATGTTGCTATCAGCAGGTTCTTTAATGGCTTTATAACTGCAAGTGCCTGTTTTGCATTACTGAGTGGGAGTAATGAACGTTAGTTAAAAGAGGCACATTAAAAAAAAACAGAAAAACAGAAAGGTAAAGCAAAGAATAAAGTGTATTCTGGTTTTTACCCCACTCACAACTGTTGACTGAAATACAATTTCCTAAACAGCAATGGCAATCCCTTTTTTTTTTTTTTTGTAGGTTAATAAAAACAAGAAGTGGCGTGAGCTGGCGACCGGTCTGAATGTTGGCACCTCTAGCAGCGCAGCCAGTTCCTTGAAAAAGCAGTACATACAGTACCTGTTTGCCTTTGAATGCAAGATAGAAAGAGGGGAGGAGCCTCCCCCAGAGATCTTCAATCCTGGGGAATCTAAGAAACAGCCTAAGATTCAGCCGCCATCTCCTGGTAAGTAGAGGAAATACATCCTCCTTTATATTTACTGTATCAAAACACATCTATTTAAAATCATGTGCATTAGTCTGATCAAATGTAGCTAACTGGTTGCATATTTCAGTAACCATTTTAGCAATATAAACTTTTTTGGTTTATTTATGGAATTATTTTAAAGTTTTTACACCTTGCTCAGTGGTTAGGGTTGAAACATGTCAGAGTCTTTAGAATTGTTAACATGTATCCTAGTTTTTCTTTTTCAATTCATGCCACCAGCTGTGTGAAACAAACACTATATTGGGAGCTACATAATTGTGGCACTCCTGTAGAGTACTCCAAATATACTTAGCTGCTGTTTTAAGCAGTTCCTTTTCTTTTATGTATGGAGGCATAGTGATATGGAGTTACTGGAGATGCTGTGTACTGGATGAAAATGAAAAAGGTTACAGTTCATAGCATTTTCAGTGTTGTTTTTGACTCAACCCTAGGATCCCCTAACCTTAACTTTAGTAGTAACATTTAAGACCGTGATGGTATGACAAGCGCCACCATGATATGGCAATCTTATAAACAGAATGTCCGGATTGCTTACATCATAGTTTGTGTACTTGCGTACTCCTAAAATTAAAAGAACTGTGAGTCAGAGAAGCTGTGGCAACTACATAAAAGCTGAAATAAGTATTGTCCCAGAAAATATAAGGAATAGTATTTGTGATTGCCCCAGTTCTGCCTTATATTTCCCCATATGTTTATCTAACTAACCCCTGAATTCTTCCATTTTCTTATCCCAGTTTAATTTCTCCCTTCGACCTGTTAGTTAGCAGTGGACATGATTAGAAGTTTACAGTTTCGTTAGTAGTGAGGTGTAGGGATTAAATTGATATTAATATAACTTTCTGATCTATTGAGAACTATTTGTGTACTTGAGGAAGTCTCATAGAACAAGAACAACTATATTTATCAAAGGTGAAGTTTTAAACTTTTAATCTATTTTTCGTAACTTCGATCAAATATTTGTACTTTGATTTTCAGTTCACCCCAGTTCCTTCTTAATCATATAAACTTCCATATATCTTATATTCACATACTTATTTTTAAAAACTGAAAATATAAGTCAAAAATTCAAATGTTTACCCCAATAAATGTTCATTTCATTGTTGTCAAGAATTGTGGCACTCCTGCAGAGTACTCCAAATATACTTAGCTGCAAGCAGGGCCGGATTAACATAGGGGCTGATGGAGCTGCAGCTCCAGGCCCAGGCCCATGGAATAGGCCCATTTAAAAAAAAAAAAATTTTTTTTTTTTTTACACACTACTCTTAGGTTTACCACCTGACTGTTTTTTTTACTGGCACAGCCGGTATTTGAGGCTGCCTGGCCGTGCTGGTATTGCAGTAATACCGGCAATACAAATACAGGTAATTTTCTCAGAATAAATGGAGATTACTCTGCAATACCAGCACCGGCCAGTAGGGGTCACTGTGTGTGGAGAGAGGCAGGGATAGGAAGTTACAGCATATCCCTGCCTCTCTCTACTACTCACTGATCCGTGGTCTAGACAGTCCAGACAGAAGCTCTACAGCTCAGGTAAGTGAGGAATGGGGGGAAAGGCAGCAGGGACACATGGGGACACTGAGACACATGGGGACACTGAGACACTAGGGGACATATGGGGACACTGAGACATTAGGGGACATATGGGGACACTGAGACACTAGGGGACACAGACACTAGGGGACACTGAGACACTAGGACACAGACACTGGGAGACCTGGGAACACTGAGGCACGTGGGGACACTGGAAAACATGGGGACACTGAGACCCTAGGGGACACATGGGGACACTGAGACACTAGGACACATGGGGACACAGACACTGGGAAACATGGGGACACTGGGACACATGGGGATGCTGTGAGACATAGTGACATTGGGAGACATTGGGACACGGAGAGATTTACGTGAAAGATGAAAGCATAAATTAGAGAGAAATTAGCATAGAGTATGTGTTTGTTTTCCTCCAGCACCATCTCCATCAGATACATGACGCTTCGGAGGTATAACTGTTTTAGTGTTTTTGGTTGATAAGATTACGTAATTAGGCCCATCATAATTGTCAGCACCAGGCCCACTGTGCTCTTAATCCGGCCCTGGCTGCAAGACAAGGACAAGAGGTAAGGATAGAGGGACTTTTTGGTGTTTTAACTTGGACAACATTTTGAAACTTTTTGTTGACAATTTAAAGGAACACTATTGTCACCTAAACAACCTTAGCTTAATGAAGCAGTTTTAGTGTATAGATCATGCCTCTCAGATTTTACTGCTCAATTCACTGCCATTTAGGAGTTAAATCACTTTGTTTCTGTTTATGCAGCCTTTGCCACACCTCCCCTGGCTATGATTGACACAGCCTGCATGAAAAAAAAAACTGATTTCACTTTCAATCAGATGTAATTTACCTTAAAAATCTTGCTCTGTAAATTGAACTTTAATCACACACAGCAGGCTCTTGCAGGGTGTAGCAAGTTGTTGACATAGCAGGGGATAAGAAAATCTTGCAATAAAGAAAGGATACACTTTAGATGGCTCTTTACAGGAAGTGTTTAGGAAGGCTGTGCAAGTCACATTCAGGGAGGTGTGACTAGGGTTCATAAACAAAGTGATTTAACCCCTTAAGGACACATGACATGTGTGACATGTCATGATTCCCTATTATTTTAGAAGTTTGGTCCTTAAGGGGTTAAAGGAACACTATAGTCACCTAAATTACTTTAGCTAAATAAAGCAGTTTTAGTGTATAGATCATTCCCCTGCAATTTCACTGCTCAATTCACTGTCATTTAGGAGTTAAATCACTTTGTTTCTGTTTATGCAGCCCTTGCCACACCTCCCCTGGCTATGATTGACAGAGCCTGCATTAGAAAAAAAAACTGGATTCACTTTCAAACAGATGTAATTTACCTTAAATAATTGTATCTCAATCTCTAAATTGAACTTTAATCACATACAGGAGGCTCTTGCAGGGTCTAGCAAGCTATTAACATAGCAGGGGATAAGAAAATCTTAATTAAACAGAACTTGCAATAAAGAAAGCCTAAATAGGGCTCTCTTTACAGGAAGTGTTTATGGAAGGCTGTGCAAGTCACATGCAGGGAGGTGTGACTAGGGTTCATAAACAAAGGGATTTAACTCCTAAATGGCAGAGGATTGAGCAGTGAGGATGCAAAGACATGTTCTATACACCAAAACTGCTTAATTAAGCTACAGTTGTTTTGGTGACTATAGTGTCCCTTTAAAGGTGTCCACATGGCATTACAAATTGGCATACTAATTATTATTATTACTATTATGTGTATTTGCAGTTCCTAGCTCTATTACAGGTGTTTATCAAGATATCTATTACCACATAGTTTCAATATTTTCTGGTGTTCATTGGCTTTTTAAAGTCAACCGATTATTTTTGTTTTTAATGTTACACGGTTCGTCAAATTGCTGGATACATAGCAATGAGATACTTTATGGATAAATGGCAGGTAAATTATTATGTTTACTTTTCCCATAGCCATAGTAAATTGCTAACCGTTAAAAAAAAAAAAGGACCAACAGTATTTTTTTTAAATTAATGTGTTTTACAATTAGATTTTGTGTTTCCTGACACACACATAATCTCAAACAAATAAAACAAGCAACTGAACACAATTTTTGCCAATCAGAAATATTTACTTTCATGAAGAACCCTTCACATTTATTATACAAAGGGCTGCAAAGTGCATTGAACATGTCCATGTTGCAAATTCTGTACTCCAACAAGTTAAAAATATACACATTCATGTTTAAAATTCCAGCCAGCTCGTGTTCCACTTGTTTAAAGCAGGCAGATATAAAGAGACAGATTATAGTTTTGAAAAGCAATGCAGGGATCGAAAATTAGGCCACTCTTGCAGAGCGATACCACTGAGCAGATATGTGTTCTCAAAATAGCAGTCAATACAGAACTACTATATTGAGAACATTCATTCTCTATTCAGTGTAGCAGTCAAGAGAGATGGAAGATCATGAATCCAATGTTGCTATAAAATATATTTAATGGTTCACAACTATGTGGTTCACAACTATGTTTAGAAATGTTCTGTTAAGATGGATACGTACATATAAGTGACTAAATAGAGGTACAGAAAGCTTCCTACAGAAACTAAATAGAAAACGTTATACTAATATGCTATGAGATAAAGAGTTGTTCCATCTTAATTTATAGTAGCAGACACATCAGCAATATGAGATGAGGTTTACAGTATCATATCTCTAGGAATGCTATAGAATGCTATATAGAAAATATTTTTATACAAATATAAAATTTTATGTAGGGGTTAAAGTTGAAAACAATCTCCTGCTTTATTGGGTTTACCACGTTTGGAGAGTGAAACCTAAACACTACTTCGTCCTGTAATGTGTGGCACAAAACATTTATGCATCTTTTTGTTTCTCTCAAAATTGATACATAGGCATTGAAATTGCATATTTATAGAGTTTTTTTTGCGTCTCATCAAATTAGTGGGATTGTGACATATGTTACGTACATTTTGTTAGATCGTTAGCTTTAGGGTTAGGGTTACTCAAAGTAAGCATGTCTAATGTTAAGCTTGTATTGCACTTTCTGGGTATACCTCCCTATTGTCTCCAGATCTGAGAAAAACCAGAGACAGCGTTTTTATCCATGAAGATCTTTGCTAAATAGATTTTTACAATCGTACTTGCTTTATCCAAGATCAATTTTCTTTACATTGTAAACTTGTTCGAGCATGGTTCTCATCAAACTATTGTTCCTGTAACATTTTGTAATTGTCTCATTTATTGTTAAATTTCCCCCTTTATAATATTATAAAGCACTGCAGAATAACCTGGCGCTATATAAATACCAATGATGATGATGATAAAAATAATATGTGGTACATAAGTTTACCCAATATTTGTTTAATTTGATGTTCGGAATATTGATTAAAGTGACACTGTCATGCAAACGTACCTTTCTCCTATTGTTTTCTCTTCTCTTACTCTCTCAGAATCTGTTCTTCCTTTCTGATCTAGTTTTCTTTAACCAGGCTAGCGGTATTCCCGAGCGTGACTCGGGGTTAATGTTCGATGGCAGAAGCGGTAACCCCGAGTCACGCTCGGGGTAGATAACAGAGCTGGCAGCGGAGTCTCCTTACCTTCTCCTTGCGATCCAGCGATGTCCCAGCGCTGTGATTGCCGGTGAGAGCCCCGGCGGATGCCTCCATCTGACTTCCTGGTTCCGTCTCTGTGAGCCGCAGAGGCTCATGGGGGCGGAACTGGGCGAGTAATTCAAATGTTTCAAGCATAAAAGTGACACACACACATAAAGTTAGGTGATACAATGTAATCTGACAGGATTTCACTGTATCACCTCAGATTTGACACAGTATCACCTCAGATTTGAAATTTGATCATCCTACACTGCCCTGCCTGCCCTTTTTGCTGTAATTTCTGCCCATAAAATACATTTTTTACCATGGCATCTAAGCGTCACTTTAGCATCTCCAAAGCGGGTTTGGATCAGATGAGTGACAGCGGCAGCGACACAGAGCCCCTCGCAGAATTGAGCGACTGCGATAGCGATTCGTCATCCGACTCTGACAGTGACCAGAGAAGTGGCGACAGCGACGATTCTGCACCCGAGCTCAGTGATGTGCGCACTTGGTGCCTTATTGATTGCGGTATGGATGAGGTACCGCCGCCAAGATTTCCGTTTACTGGATCACCTGGGATGAAGGTAGACGTTGAGCACAATGATCCTTTGGCATACCTAAAATTATTTCTCACAGATGACGTCATTGAAAAGATTGTCACTGAGACAAATCGCTACAACGAGCAGCAATCAGCTACTCTGCATAGCAAGTTTTCCAGGAACAGAAAATGGGAACCGGTATATTATTTATTAGATTATAATTCATGATTTTATGTTTCGAACTTTATCACATCTGAGAGTACCTTTGGTCAGGTTTAAGAAAGTAATTACTGGCCTACAATACATAACACCAAATTTCCATGCAAAAAAATGGTACCGCTTTTGGTACAAAATTCCTGACATAATCATACCGCCAGGGAGGTTAAACCATAAGATAAAGTAAGGACTACTTTGTCTTGTCTATGTTTCCTACGCTTGACTTACTTTGACCAAAGGAGGATTTTAAGTCTGCTCCATTTCCTGTGTCAGAGAAAGTACTCGCCCTTCTCCTTGACGCAGGAAGTGGAGCTGACTTACACCTCCTTGTGTCAGAGAATATCAGGCGTAGTAAAACTACATAAGACAAAGTAGTCACTACTTTATGTTGTGTTTTAACCCCTTAAGGACCGCTGACGGTTCAGGACCGTCAGCGGTAAAACGTGCGTTTGGACCGCTGACGGTCCTGAACCGTCATAACGGTTTTGGGCTACTTACCTGATCGCCGTCGGTCCCACGGCGGCGATCAGCTCTCCTCCCGGTCCAGGGGGGTTGCCTGTCTGCCCGGGCAGCCCCCCCTCGGCAGATCAGGACCCCACGGCCATGTGATCACTCGATCACATGACCGCAATAGGGGTCTTTGTATCTGCCTGCAGGGGGACTGTCTGTGCTGACAGGCAGTCTCCCTGCAAGTGAAAAATCACAAATAAAGTTTTAAAATAAAGTAATAAGTGTGAAAAAAATAATAATATGTGTATATATATATGCTATATATACATGTATTATATCTATATATACCTATATATAAGAAACATGGGGGGATGGTTGCACTCACCTAAACATGCTTAAATGGGGTGCTGCTGGGGGCCATATTATACAATAAATACACAAGATCCAGCGCACTCTCCTATCTACTAAACAGCAACTTCAATGTTGACAGATATTAGTTTGTAAAAGTTTTTTTTAAAAACACCTAATCTAGGCAAAAAAATGGGGATTTAGTTACATTATATGATCATACATTGCATAAGCCTGCCACAACGTCACACTAAGTGTATTTTTATATTTATATATACGTATATAATTATAAAAATACACTTATATTTAAATTACACACGAATATATACAATATATATAATAACTATATATATGGTATATATATATTATTATAAAATACAAATAATATGTTAATAAAAATAAATAACAAAAAATAAAAATAATTTTTAATAATTAAAAAAAAATTATATATATATATTCAGTTTTATTCTAACAGTATTTTGATATTGATATATATATATTTATATCAAAATACACTTAGAATGTAATGATATATATATCTATGAATAAATAAATAAATAAAAATAATACGAAATATACATATGTCCACATACATAATTACATAAATAATTTCATAAATATACACGTAGACGTCAAATATATAAATATGTATATATATTAAAATTCTACGTGCATATTTATGTAATATTTTTACCTAATTAAGTAATTTTAATGATTGCAATTTGAGGGACCTGCCTGCCAACCCAGGCCAAAAGTCCAGATAATTTAATTTGCTAGCACTGTGTTTAACCCTGTAACTTTCTATGACACCCTAAATCCTGTACATGGGGGTACTGTTTTACTCGGGAGACTTCGCTGAACACAAATATTAGTGTTTCAAAACAGTAAAACATATCACAGCGATGATATTGTCAGTGAAAGTGAAGTTTTTTGCATTTTTCACACACAAACAGCTCTTTCACTGAGGATATTATTGCTGTGATATATTTTACTGTTCTGATACACTAATATTTGTGTTCAGCGAAGTCTCCTGAGTATAACAGTACCCCACATGTAGAGGTTTTATAGTGTTTGTGAAAGTTACAGGGTCAAATATAAGGCTTGATTTTACTTTTTTTTTTTTTATTGAAATTTGTCAGATTGGTTAGGTTGCCTTTGAGAGCGTATGGTAGCCAAGGAATGAGAATTAGCCCCATGATGGCATACCATTTGCAAAAGAAGACAACCCAAGGTATTGCAAATGGGGTATGTTCAGCTTTTTTTAGTAGCCACTTAGTCACAAACACCGGCCAAAGTTAGCGTTTTTTGCATTTTTAACACACAAACAAATATAAATGCTAACTTTGGCCAGTGTTTGTGACTAGGTGGCTACTAAAAAAGACTGGACATACCCCATTTTGAATACCCTGGGTTGTCTACTTTAAAAAATATGTACATGTTAGGTGTGTTTCGGGGATTTATGACAGATAACGGTGTAACAATGTCACTATTGATACATTTAAAATATATATATATTGAAACAGCAATTTCCTACTTGTATTTATAGGCCTATAACTTGCAAAAAAAAGCAATAAAGCATGTAAACACTGGGTGTTTTTAAACTCGGGACAAAATTTTGAATCTATTTAGCAGTTTTTTTCATTAGCTTTTGTAGATAAGTAAAAGATTTTTCAAGTAAAAGTCCAAAAACATGTTTTTTTTTTATTTTTCACCATATTTTATTACTTTTTTTAAATACAATATATGACATAATATAAATACTGGTATGTAAAGAAAGCCCTTCTTGTCGTGAAAAAAACAATATATAACTTGTATGGGAACCGTAAATGAGAGAGCGGAAAATTACAGCTAAACACAAACACAACAAAAGTGTTAAAACTGCTCTGGTCCTTAACGTACAAACATCGCAAAAACAGGCCGGTCCTGAAGGGGTTAAAGAAAACTAGATCATAAATAAAGAAAAGAACAGATTCTGAAAGAGGAAACAATATAAAAAAAGGTAAGTTCAGCATGCTAGTGCTGCTTTAATAGAATTAAAATCATGCATCAGTATGGTGCATCTGTAAAGACTTAACCCCTTAAGGACCAAACTTCTGGAATAAAAGGGAATCATGACATGTCACACATGTCATGTGTCCTTAAGGGGTTAAAGACTAGTGGTCTGGGTGCCAGGTCCCCCACGTTTTAACCCTTCAGATGTAAACATGATATATGTTTACATTGCACGGTTTATCCAACCTCTAGTGGCTGTCTTCCTGAAATTTGCATCCAGCGTGCAGAACGTCCATTGAAAAGCATTGAGAAATGCTTTCCTATGGACTGTTTGAATGCGCGCGCAGCTCTTGCAGTGCATGTGCATTCCGCTCCACTCGGGAGCTGACGTCAGTGGGGGAGGAGAGGTCACCAGCGCCGAGGGAGCCCGGCGCTGGATAAAGTTAAGTAGCTGAAGGCGTTTTAACCCCTTCAGCGCCAAGGAGGGGGAACCTGAGGGTGGGGGGGGGGGGGGGGGGGGTAGGGGGAGTCCTAAGGATGCTATAGTGTCAGGAAAACAAGTATGTTTTCCTGACACTATAGTGATCCTTTAAGGTGGAGTTATTGGACTTTACCAGAGTGCAATTAGTTTCAATTATTAATTATTTTCTACCTTTGTTGTTTTTATGCTTTTGTGATTATAAATATACTTGTGCATGGAGGTGCGCATACATGACATAACCATTAACTGCTTTTAATTAAAATTTTATTTATTTGTAATTAATTGCTGTGATATATTGCACCACTTACCATTATATATTCAGTTTAGTTATTTTGGCCAAAATTAATGGGGAGTGGGTCTCCTATTGTGAAATCAGCAGTTAGTTTTTTACTTTTTCATATTATCTTACAATTTAATTTACACCTGTAGCACTTAGTGAGTTCTCTTAAGTATATAATAACTGTTCAAACAAGATAATGTGTACTGCTGGTTAAACGTCTCATGGTGTCAGTTTAGTTTCTTCATGAACACCTAAAAATAGCTCAAAGTTGTAAAATGGTCATTCACAAAATGGCAATAGAGTCTAGGTTCAGATATACTGCCACAAAGGCTGAAAGGGGCCCTGCCACCCAGGGCTTCAATTTTCAAATGCCTCTTGTTCTGTAATGTATTTTGTATTTTATATTATAGCAAACTAGTGCAATCCACTTGGGGCTTATTTGCATACCATTATACAGACTGTCTCGGTAACTGAAATTAAAACTAGGATAGGACAGATTTAAAACCTGTGAAAGATGTAATAGTACACACTTGTGTATTATGGATTTTATACATTTACCGACATGCCTTTCCCCAAGTACTTTAGAGTTTGCACTAATGAGGCTCTTTTACAGAGTCGATTGCATTGTGCTGCCATTCCTCTGTTTGAAGGCTTAGTGTTGGTTCAGCTATATTTCAAGGACTAGGAGAGTAAATTCACAGAAAAGAAAGCTTAAGGTAAAAAAACTCTATTCCCAGCACAGCTGAGAAGTCTGGTAATAATTAGTATTACAGCTACCAAAAAGCCATCCATCTTCCCTGGCAAGCTGCTGGCTGGATATTCTATTATTAGCTGACAGGTGATGTCACAGAACTGTCAAGAAGCCAAACAGTGTTTCCCCAGAGGAAGTGGTGGGAGGGAGGTACTGAATGAGCTTCCCTGGGTTTGTAAACAAAGATGTCCTCATTGTGACCCCTGCTCATAGCCCAATCAGTGATGCGCTGAATCTCCCACGACTTTCTTTCTGCCCACCCCATCCCTCCACCTCAGCCAGAATTAGGCCAGTAGGATCATGCTGTGTAAATTATCCTCTCAGCTTCCAGTCTGCCTGCATAGGCAAAAACAATATAGCAGGCTTAACCTATAATCACATTTCCTTTTGTTTACTTTCATAGTATGTATTTCAAATCCTTGGCAGAAGGGTTGCACAGAAAGTCATGCCAGGTAGTAATGTGTTCTATGGAAGGTCACAACACAATTATAATTTTTTCATCGCAGTTCAAATATAGCAGCGTGAAAATGGACTTTTATTACGCACATTTTGTCACATATAATACATTTGATGTGTCACAAATTACTTCTAAATGCAATTAAAAAGTAAATATGTATAATAAACACACACACATACATTTATTCATTTAAAAGCGGAAACGCCAATCGTTTATATTGACCTTTTTCAGGCTGCAGGCATTCACCTCAAACCTAATTTTAAATGCAAGTTGGCTAAAATTCAACAAACACATTCATTTACGTGTTGGCTCAAATGCACATCCCATTAAATAAATAGTATCAGACTATTTATAAAGCAAACATAGAAGCTAATAGAATCGATTCTGGCTCCATTCTGACCACAGCACATTTAGAATTTAGCAGCAGAATTGCTATTCATACAGAATGTCCTGAAGTCATTGTCTTGCTACAGCAACTCTTTAAATTGTTATATATATATATATATATATATCACATGTTTTGAGCATCTATTTTCTGCCTCAATTTATTTATTGTAGCTGAGTATTATTTACAATAGATGTATTGTAGCTGAGTATTATGGATATTGATCAGAATTTTCTTTCCAGAAAGCAAAGTTTCAATAACAATGTATATTCCAGAAATATTCTTCCTTTCTGTTTTGATAGCAATGTAAACTGATCTAATTTATCTCCCAATACCATTTACATCCAACTATTTTGTGTTCTTCCTCTTATACTGAATTGACAGACACTGCAATTCTGGTGTCCATCTAACACAGTATGAACAGCTGCAAAGGATGCCTTGTCTATTATTCACCAAAGTAAAATCTAAGATTTTCTATCTACAGGGACAATATAGTCACCAGAACAACTACAACTTAACCCCTTAACCCCTTAAGGACTGGACTTTTTTTGCGATGTTATACATTTGCGACCAGGCATCTTTTTGACACTTTTGTGGTGTTTGTGTTTAGCTGTAATTTTCCGCTCTCTCATTTACTGTTCCTATACAAATTATATATTGTTTTTTTCAGGACAAAAGGGGCTTTCTTTACATACCATTATTTATATAATCTCATGTCATTTAATTTTAAAAAAATGAAAAAATATGATGAAAAATTGAAAAAAATAGTTTTTTTGAATTTTATGTGAAAAATCTTTTACTCATCTACAAAAGCGAATGAAAAAAACTGCTAAATAGATTCAAAATGTTGTCCTGAGTTCAAAAATACCCAGTGTTTACATGCTTTTTGCTATTTTTTTGCATGTTATAGGGCTATAAGTGCAAGTAGGATATTGCGGTTTCAAAACATACATTTTTAAAATGTATCAATAGTGACATTGTAACACTATTATCTGTCATAAATCGCTGAATAACACCCCACATGTACATATTTTTTTTAAAGTAGACAACCCAGGGTATTCAATATGGGGTATGTCCAGACTTTTTTAGTAGCCACTTAGTCGCAAACACTGGCCAAAGTTAGCGTTCATATTTGTTTGTGTGTGAAAGAAGTAAAAAACTAAATTGAACGCTAATTTTGGCCAGTGTTTGTGACTAAGTTGTTATAAAAATGACTGGACATACCCATTTGCAATACCTTGGGTTGTCTTCTTTTGCAAATGGTATGCCATCATGGGGGTAATGCTCATTCCTAGGCTACCATAAGCTCTCAAAGGCAACGTAACCAACCTGGCCATTTTCAATGTAAAAATATTTGACCCATATATTTGACCCTGTAACTTTCAAAAACGCTATAAAACCTGTACATGGGGGGTACTGTTATACTCAGGAGACTTTGCTGAACACAAATATTAGTGTTTCAAAACTGGAAAATGTATCACAACAATTATATCATCAGTAAAAGTGCTGTTTGTGTGTGAAAAATGCAAAAAAAGTCACTTTCACTGACAATATCATCGCTGTGATATGTTTTACTGTTTTGAATCACTAATATTTGCGTTCAGCGAAGTCTCCCGAGTAAAACAGTACCCCCCCCATGTACAGGTTTTAGGGTGTCGTAGAACGTTACAGGGTAAAATACAGTGATAGCAAATTAAATTCTCTGGACTTTCGGTCTGGGTTGGCAGGCAGGTCCCTTAAATTGCAAACAATAAAATAACTTAATTATGTAAAAATATTACATAAATACGCACGTAGAATTTAAATATATATGCATATTTATATATTTGAAGTCTACGTGTATATTTATATAATTATTCATGTAATTTTGTATATGGACATATGAATAGTTCATATTCTTTTTATTTATTTATATATACATAGATATATATACAATTTCATTCTAAGTGTATTTTGATATAAATATATATATATATTAATATCAAAATACAGTTAGAATAAAATTTCGTATAGATATATATATATTTTTTTAATTTTTATTATTATTTTTAATTTTTTTAATTTAATTTAAATTACTTATTATTTGTATTTTATAATATATATACAATATATATAGTTATTATATATATTATATATATACGTGTGTAATTTAATTATATGTGTATTTTTATATTAATATATGTACATATTAATATAAAAATACACTTAGTATGACATTAAATATATGATATATAGACGTATATTATATAGGTATAATATATGTCTATATATCATATATATATACACATATATAATTATTAGTTTTATTTATTAACATTAATTTTATTTTTTTTCTTTGATTTTACACTGGCAGGGAGATTGTCTGTCAGCACAGACAGTCCCCCTGCAGGCAGAAACATGGACACCTATTGTGACCCTGTTGAGCAATCACATGGCCACAGGGGTCCTAATCTGCCATGGGGAGACTGTCTGGGCTGCAGGCAGTCTCCCCACAACGGGTCCAACGCCGATCGCCGCCGGGGGAACGACGGCGATCGGGTAAGTAAATCTTAAAGTTAGGACGGTTCAGGACCGTGAGCGGTCAGCAATGGAAAAATGCCGATGACGGTCCTGAACCGTCCTAAGTCCTTAAGGGGTTAATATAGTTGTTCTGGTGAGTATAATAGCTCCCTTCAGGCATTTTCATGTAAACACAGCCTTTTCAGCAGGATCCTCTTCAACCTATCGTTCCTGTAAGTTTTCTTGTAATTGTCCTATTTATAGTTAAATCCCACCTCTTATAATATTGTAAAGTGCTACGGAATCTGTCTGCGCTATATAAATGGCAATAATAATAATGTGTGAAAGCAAGTTCTAGCACTGGGCTGGATTGCCTAAAAAGTAATCCAGCCCTGTGAGTATTCAATATATGAATCTATATAAATGAAGAGTTATCCAGCAAGTATGACAATAAGACAAGAACTAATTATACGAGCAGGGCCGGACTGGCCCACCGGGATACCGGGAATTTTCCCGGTGGGCCGCGGCACCTGGGGGCTGCTCTGAACAAGTATGTGCCACCGGGTGGCCGGTCCGGTGGCACATACTCTGAAGGGACCGGTCGGCGGCCGCATTCCGCGCTGGAGCCGCCGGACCGGGTGGCAGCCTCGCCGGTCCGGCGGCACTGCTTTCACTAATGCAGACACGCTGGGGGCTGATGGAGGAGCATGTCTCTGTACCATGCTCCCTCGCGGTTCCTGTGCTGGGAATTGTGGGAACCGCGAGGGAGCATGGTACAGAGACATGCTCCTCCCTCCTCCATCAGCCCCCAGCGTGTCTGCATTAGTGAAAGCAGTGCCGCCGGACCGGCGAGGCTGCCACCCGGTCCGGCGGCTCCAGCGCGGAATGCGTCCGGCCCCAGCCCCACTCAATCAGGTAAATGGGAGGGGAGTGGAAGGGAAGGGAGGGGAGGGGGGAAATAAAGAGACACAAGGGGAGGGGGGAAATAAAGAGACACAAGGGGGGGGATAAAGAGACACAAGGGGGGGGGGATAAAGAGACACAAGGGGGGGGGGAATAAAGAGACACAAGGGGGGGGAATAAAGAGACACAAGGGGGGGGAATAAAGAGACACAAGGGGGGGGAATAAAGAGACATAAGGGGGGGAATAAAGAGACACAAGGGGGGAATAAAGAGACACAAGGGGGGGAATAAAGAGACACAAGGGGGGGAATAAAGAGACACAAGGGGGGATGAAGAGACACAAGGGGGGAATAAAGAGACTCAAGGGGGGGATAAAGAGACACAAGGGGGGGATAAAGAGACACAAGGGGGGAATAAAGAGACACAAGGGGGGGATAAAGAGACAATGGGGGGGATAAAGAGACACAAGGGGGGATAAAGAGACACAAGGGGAGGGGGGAAATAAAGAGACACAAGGGGAGGGGGGAAATAAAGAGACACAAGGGGAGGGGGGAAATAAAGACAAGGGGAGGGGGGAAATAAAGAGACAAGGGGAGGGGGGAAATAAAGAGACAAGGGGAGGGGGGAAATAAAGAGACAAGGGGAGGGGGAAAATAAAGAGACACAAGGGGAGGGGGGAAATAAAGAGACACAAGGGGAGGGGAAAATAAAGAGACACAAAGGGAGGAGGGGAATAAAGAGACAAGTGGGGGGAATAAAGAGACACAAGGGGAGGGGGGAAATAAAGAGACACAAGGGGGAAATAAAGAGACACAAGGGGAGGGGGAAATAAAGAGACACAAGGGGAGGGGGAAATAAAGAGACACAATGGGAGGGGGGAAATAAAGAGACACAAGGGGAGGGGGGAAATAAAGAGACACAATGGGAGGGGGGAAATAAAGAGACACAAGGGGAGGGGGCAAATAAAACAGAGGGGCACAGTGAAAGGATGGGGGAAAGAGACAGAGGGGGGATAGAGAGATGGTGGAGGGAGGAAAAAGAGACAGGGGGAGAGAGAGACAGAGAGGAAGAGAGATGTGGGGGAGAGAGAGACAAAGGGAAAGGGTGGAGCCGGCAGGGGAGGGAGAAAGGACCCGGGAGGTCAGCCTGCAGCTCCTCTGCGTCCTTCTCGCACGAGCACAACGCGTTGCCGCGGTTACCACGGCACTGCTCCGGCTCTCACGAGAGTGGACTCTAGCCCTGGAGCTATGGGCTAGAGTTCACTCTCACCACGAGTTCCTGGTGGTCGCAGTGTTGAGAGTGAACTCTAGCCCCATAGACACCCTGCCCCCACACACACACCATACACATTCACACACTGCCCCCCATATACACACTGCCCCCACACACACACACACCATACACATTCACACACTGCCCCCCATACACACACTGCCCCCACACACACACACCATACACATTCACACATTGCATCATACACACACACAGTGCCTCCATACACACTGCCCCCATGCACACACACACATTCACAGACCCCCCATACACACATTTCCCCACACACGCTACGCATTCACACACTACACCCCCCCCCCACACACATACACTGAACCTTTCACACACACTGCACCCCTCACACATTGTACCACTGCTCCTATACCCTACTACAGCCCCATATCCCAGCAAACCCCAGGTAAGTTGTCAAACTGTTCTTAAACGGTTTGACTACTTACTCTGTGAGGGGGTCCCGGTGTTCTATCATTCTGCTATACCTGTCAGATTTCTATACCATCGTCACTTCCGGGGAGGGGAAGCAGCTGGATCCTGTGCTGCACATGCGTGCTAGCACTCCTGCTACTCCTCCACAGCCAGGTCCTGGAAGGTAAGTAAAACTAGTTTAACACTTTCATTATAGTTAGTGCATTCACTAAGCTTAGGACATGGGACATTTAGGGGTAATGTTAGGGTTCAAATTAGAGTTAGGATTAGGGACTTGTTCACATTTAGTGATATTTCACAATAGGGGAATATCACTAAATAGGGATTTCTCACACTCTATTTTAACCCTTACCCCAAGGGTTAGGGTAAGAATAGAGAGTGAGAGAGGTTAGAAGCACTTACCTAACCCTAATTTGAACCCTCACTTAACCCTAAATGTCCTGTGTGCCTAAGCTTAGTGAATGCACTAACTATAATGAAAGTGTAACACTAGTTTTACTTACCTTCCAGGACCTGGCTGTGGAGGAGTAGCAGGAGTGCTAGCACGCATGTGCAGCACAGGATCCAGCTGCTTCCCCTCCCCGGAAGTGACAAGGTTATAGAAATCTGACTAGGTATAGCAGACTGATAGAACACCGGCACTCCTTGCACCATAACCACTACACAGAGCAGTAGTGGTTATTGTGCATGGATTTTTTCTTTAAATAATCTACAAGTGCCCCTCCCGGGATCAGGCTCTGGATCCTCCACTGGTATATGACATGTATTTTAATGTGTGTATTATATATATATATATATATATATATATATATATATATATAATTATGTCTATTATATTTACACATATATTAATGTACATTTATATATGCATAATACACAGAGAAATGTCATGAATATGTACCATATGTAATGAGCAGATATTGGCCCAGTCTTGTTGCTAGGTAGGTGCACACTCCAGCACAATAACATATTTAAAAGTGAAGAGCGCACCCACAGGACTTCAAAGTAAACAAGATAACGTCAATTTTTTACAGTTGTGCCCAACATACATTCACCATTTCAGTCCCATTACCAAGCTTTCCTTAATATGTCATGGTAGTTGGACTGAAACATTGATTACATGCAAAGGCACATCTGCTTAAAATAAATCAGCACTTTTGTTTATTTTGAACCATATGAGTGCTTTTTTTTTACGTTGGAGTAATAATTTTTAATTTTAAGTTCTCTTTTCTAACTCTGTATCTGCACACTATGCTGGCGCGACGCATTATGGGGCTGGTAAAAAAAAATTTCCAGGGCTGCTTTTAATGCCCAGTCCGGCCCTGTATACGAGCCCTTGAGAACTGACACTAGTTTAAAAGTTTGTCATACTCCAAGTCAGGTTATCACAAGTAAGTGTTATCTCCCAGGTGTTATTACAAAGGAAATAGAGCTTACATCTATTTGGATAAATTAATGCAGCTTTAACTATAGCTATGTGTGAGATTGTATATGGAAATCGTTATAGGATACTTGTAAACGATGTGTCTTTGATTTCTTTTTGGTGAAAAGAAAATTATGCTAAGTCTCCCTATTTAATTATTTTTTTGTGCATTGTTTTTCTTTTTATTAGGAAGATATTGTCAATGATTTATGCCTTTTATTTCTTGTTCTAATATTTCTCTGTATGGTCTAATGTTTTTTCCTCCAGCTAACTCTGGATCACTCCAAGGCCCACATACCCCTCAGTCTACCGGAAGTAATTCTATGGCAGAGATGCCAGGTGATCTTAAGCCACCTACTCCTGCGTCAACACCACATGGTCAGATGCAACCCATGACTGGGGGCAGGTAGGTGAATTTAGGCTCCACCAATTTGCTGTATGTGTTTAACCTCTAAACACCGCAGGGCGGCATAGAACATCCCCGCCGTCCTTTGTACTCACCGGGTTCCCGCCATTCCCCGACGACAGTCGCAATCCTTCTACCTAAAGCTGATGCTTTCAGACTCTATTGACCAATGTCTTATTTTCTGAGAATTGAGAAGCCCATCTCCCATGACATTTTTATTTCTGTAGTATAACATCCTGAAAAAAATGTGTATTGGCTTTTCGGTTTTGTATAAGCCCATAGCTTGAATTATATATTGGGCTCTTTGTGTAGATTAGGGACCTTTAAAACTTGCCCCTGCTTTTTTCCTGGGAGACCCATAAAATTATAACCAGCAACAGCACTCCCCGTGTTTATATTTTCCAAAATAATCCTGTGTCTAGAAGACACCAACGTTGCTTCACAAACATTCTTCTTCATTTTTTGTGCACTGAATCAAATGAAATGCTTTTGACTATTGTGACAGTTAATGTAAAATTTGCTTTTGGGCGGTGGGGTGGGGGAAAGGTGGGAAAAGTCACAAAAGTCAATGCTCTAAAGATTCCATCTGGTGGAAAACCATCCTAATGGAAAAAAGCTATTCGACACATTACATTTTTTTTCAGGGTGGGTGTGGGTGTTTTGGTCTTTCTTCCTTTCTTTGTTTCTTTCTTTTTTTCTTAATAGTGTTTCTTTCTACCTCTTCTTGTCAACTTTGCACAGGAACAGTGCAGTGAGTGTACATGACCCATTTTCTGATGTTAGTGAGCCAGCTTTCCCAAAACGCAACTCTATGACCCCTAATGCACCCTACCAACAAGGTATGAATGTTCCCGACATGATGGGAAGGCTGCCTTATGAGCCAAACAAAGATCCCTTTGGTGCGATGAGAAAAGGTAGGTTGTTTGTGTGTTGATTTTTACTATGTAGAATTGTCTAGATTCATAGTGTGGGGTGGAATACAAATTAAAAGTGAAGCGCTGTCTATTGCTTTGAAAATTTTGTCTTTTTATTTTATTTTTGTACTTGCCTATGGCTGTGAATATTTTGTTGCTGCTTTAGAAATACTATATTGGGATGCTGTTTAATATAGTTCATCTTTAAGTGCTGGATATCACAATGAATGCCCTTTGTAAATGCATAGTGGAATTTTGTCTTGATGCCTGTCCCCAATTGATAGCAGAGCTAAATGGATGTGTATGTTTGTGTCATAGTAAATTGAGATTAAAGCAACATAGTGAATTTTAGCAATGCAATGTGACACACAGCCCTAAACTACTGCACCTCTACTATTTTGTCATCCAAAGGATATGCATCACTTGACATTTTTTGTAAACCAGAATGCAAACACATTTAAGAAAGTTTACAAACCAAAATAAGGCAAGGAAAACTTATTTAAAAGTATGTAAAAAGACATTTATAAACTTACTATAAATTGGGTCAGATTGTATTGTTGGGCACTCCTCTCAGCTTGGGGAGTTTCTGCAGCCTCTCACCCATCCGAGTTTCAGTACAGTCCACTAATGAGAGAAACAGGGCATCAATGTGCAGCAGCAGGAGAGAGACACTGGAACCTGCTCTGCATTGTCACACTGATCAGACTTCTATTGTCAGGTGAAGTGATTTTCCAACTGCACATGTGTATATCTGTCAGGCATGCCCAATGCACTTTTCAAGCATGCCTATGGATAGGGCACGGATTGGTTAGAGAAGTGTCAACCTGGAGTGGGTGTGGAAAGCATAAGAAAAGAGGCAGGTAAAAGGGAAAAAAACATATTTACCTGTTTATTTCAGTCTGCAGAGTGAGAATAAGACAGTTGTCACAAAGTGATGCATATCCGTTTAAAGTTATATTTCCAACACCAGGACTATGTTTTCATGCTAAAATTATGTTTTTTTCAGATAATACCAAACTTCCATCTTTTCATGCACTCCACATGAGAGGTCATTGTTAATATTATTATAGTTTCTCTGTCTGTCTGTAGCCAGGTTGTGAATTAAAAGAAGCTCACACCGTGCTGATTAGAGAATGCAGAAATATAGCATATAAGTGATGCCTAAATCTATCCGTGCATTAACGTTGTATTGGTGCCTGGAATGTTCCTTTAAAGAGACACCGTAGTCACCAAAATAACTTTAGCTTAAAGGGACACTATAGTCACCCAGACCACTTCAGATCAATGAAGTGGTCTAGGTGCAATGTCCCTCAGGTTTTAACCCTGCAGATGCAAACATAGCAGTTTCAGAAAAAAATGCTATGTTTACATTGCAGGGTTAAGCCAGCATCTAGTGGCTGTCTTCCGGACAGCCACTAGAGGTGCATCTGCAACTCTGGAGGCATATTATGCCTCTATCGAGCAGAGCGACTATAAGAAAGCATTGAGGAATACTTTCCTATTGACAGCTTGAATGTGCGTGCGGCACTTGGCGCGCATTCGGCTACGCTGACGTAGGCGGGGGAGGAGAGGTCACCAGCGCCGAGGGAGCCCGGCGCTGGAATAAGGTAAGCTACTGAAGGGGTTTTAGTGATCCTTTTAATGAAGCAGTTTTAATATATAGAACATGCTTCTGAAGTTTTACTGCTCAATTCTCTGCTATTTAGGAATAAATAACTTGTGTTTATGTTTATGCAGCCCTAGCCACACCTCCCCTGGCTGTGACTGACACAGCCTGCATGAAAACAAAATGGATTCATGTTCTTAAAACGGCTTAATAGCGAGACCAAGTATTTCCAGGAGGTAAACTTGATTAACTGTACAAAGCCCAAACAGATTAGTCTCATTTACCTCCTTTTAACATCTGCTTTTATTCGTGTCATCAAAAAAAAATAATTTACAACAGTGCGATGAAGAAGTAACGTGTGAGACACGCAGATCTCGCGGAATCGTAAATAACAGTATTATCAAGTAGAAATCAGAGATTAATAGAGCATCAATGTTAATAAACTATTTGTGGTGCTTACGTTAGAACATGCAAAAATTGGCACCTTATGGCCGTACTGGATAGAGTGCATTAGTCAACTCTGGGTGAACCAAACAGTAGCATTGTGGCATGTGTCAGAGTTACCTTATACCATATTGGGTTCGTGTAACCCAGTAATAACGTCAGGGTGTAAAGGTATTGTTACATTATCTATAGTATTGCTGGCCTTAAAGCTGTACTTGTCGGAGGATCATGTCCTCTTGTACAAGATGGGTTAAGATTGGGCTTCAGTTGAGTCACATTTCCTATGACTGTGCAGTATCGTACGGGTGGTGTTATCAGTTGGGTCAGTCTGTTGGTATAGATTAGCGGAGTATCCGTGAGTCACCGGAGGCCCAGACACGATGCACCCTCCTGTTCAGTGGCGGATGGGACCAGTATGCAAGGTCAGTGAGATCGAAGTCTAGTACAGCGGGATCAAAGCTTTGGCGGCTTTCAGCAGGTGTCGAAGTATGGATTTCCTGTAACCCCCGATGGTGTCTGTTGTGGAGTATAGGAGAACTGTCTCTACCTCAAAGCTTACGTCTGTCCCCAGGATTTCTTCCGTTTTTCTTTTTACATCTTCCCAGAATGGTGTAATGCGTGGGCATTCCCACCATATGTGTGGAATCGTCCCTTGTCCCTCATTGCATCTCCAGCACGTATCAGGCACTGACGTCCGTCAATTCCCCGCAACGGCAGTATGCCTGCGTTGTTCAGTATCTTATGAATGGGAAGGGAATATCCCCCGCCAAGGAGAGCCCACGATGTCAGTGGCAACCCTCCCCCTATCTGGGGATTATATGGTATCTGTATCATTTGGCTTGGTGATAGAGACAGGTGTGGGGCTCTTCTGATGCTATCCCATGTTTTAAGCGTCTGTGCCACTGTGAAAGTAGGGTCGCCTGCGGAGGTCTCTTTGAGTTCCACACCGTTGTGATAAGTGGCGGTCTTACGTGGCATCTATCAAGATTTATCCACTCTTTGTGAGCCCGGTGGGTATGCCACTCCAGGACCTGCTGCAGCACTGTAGCATGATGGTATTTGCGGAGATCTGGGAATGCTGTTCCGCCTGCTCGTGGCAGGCATAGGATTTCCTGTCTCCCATTCCATAAGAAATGGTAACATTGTGGATCGTAGTGATTGAAAGTATGCCGTCTGTAGGGCTAGAGGGATTGTTTGGTAAAGGTATAGGAACCTAGGTAGTATGTTAAATTTAAGGATCGCAATTCGGCCGAATCACGAAATATATGGATAGGACCATGTGTGCAGGTCTCTGTGTATTTTTTGTAACACGGGTAGAATGTCTCCCATATCCTTAGTAAGAGCTTGTTACAAAATCACTACAGACAAGTTATATGTTGTTCCTTTCTCTCTGTTTTGCTTCGGTACTATAATTTTGTACCCAACTCACAAACTGAGTACATGAACCCATTCGTTAAATGAACACCGGACCACCCGGTCCCTGGCGTGTGCCGCTACTTAACCCCGGTCACCTTTCTAACAGCCGAACGGCCGACCACCCTACGAGTGGAGTGTGTCTCCAATTGATTGCCCAGAGAGTTGCGGTCTGCGGTTAACCGCAACCTAATTGACGGCCCCAGGGCATTTACGTTCGTGCCCCATCTCCCGATACGGGAACTACCGGGACCACCTACAGCCTGGCGTGTGGCCTCAATTAGAGCGTTGAGTTTTGCGGTTAACAGCAGGTTATGTACCCCTTCCCGGCAGTCTACGTTCGTCTCCCGAACCACTGAGACATCCAGTAACAGAGCGGGGATTCGTGCAAACCTCTAGCCGTTACTCGTTCCACGAGTTTGCGGTCGAGGTCCTGCTGCCCATTGACTCACTTAAAAACATGGCCGCCATCTCAAGCTCGGGACCCAAGACACGAACGGACTTTATAACAAGGAAACGGAGCGTACAATTCGTGGGTTCTGGGCGCTCTTCGGTGAACTATTTCGCCCAGACCGGGGCATATAATGAATGGTGGAATGCACGAATTATGTATAAAACTTTTGAAGTTATGTATTTTTACCCTGTTTTTTATGTGGCAAGAAAACGTGGTATTTTGGGCGCTTGGAGATAATTGCATTGTCCCAACTGTTGTATTCAGCATCTCCAAGCTGGGCGGTGACAAATTCAAAAGATACAATATTGGTCAACCACTTGTATTATCCCTGTATCCCATCAGGTCCAGAGGGGGTTGTCCCTGGACCTGAGATTTTGCATAAATACCGATACCTGTGTGCCATTAAAACCAGTTCTTGCTTGACCTTCAAATCGCAGCCTTGACTCGTTTTGTCGAGAACAAGGTATCCTAGCTGTACTATAGCTAGTGAGATTGCTCTACATTTACAGGATTCATATGGACTACTAACCGAAGCGGCTCTTCTCTCTCTCTACATTTGAGATCAAGACTATCCAAGCGGTCCAGCTTCCAGCTAGCCTGGGGGTAACCGTAACAGAGCTATTCCCAGATATTGCATGTGGTTCGGACACCATCTGAATGGGAATTGGTGCTTCACTGTGTCGGCCTGTGCAGTTGTGACCTAGATGTTAAGTACTTCACATTTGGTTACTTTCAGTTTGAATCCTGAGATCTCCCCGTAGGCCACGATCATTTCCATCAAGTGAGGTAGGGTGGTCTCTGGTTTGTTCATAAAAAAATAGATCATGTGCGTATGCCGCTACTTTGTGTGTGGTATCCGTGCTGCAGAAGCCTAGGATCTCATCTGATCTGCTCACCGCTTCCAGGAACGGCTCGAGGGTAAAGGGGAAGAGCATAGGAGAAAGCGGGCATCCCTGCCTTGTTTCGGATCAGGAAGGGCTCAGTAAGTGCTCCTTTTACTCTCACTTTGGCACTTGGGCATTGATATAGCGCTCCTATCCACTTCATTGCCACCTTGTTAGGATTCAAATGTCACTTACTTGGATTAGTGTGTTCAGTTGACCTTATCATTAACTTATGTAGACCTCCATGAGAGAGGGCATGTGTCGTCGTTTTAGATAGTGTTGAGTAACGTGTCGGGGGGGCGATTTCCGCACCTTACTCCTCTCTATGACAAGTGGCTAGGGGGTTTTCCCGCGAGGGTAATGGGCTTTAGTGTTTGTCGTCCTACATGTTCATATAACGGTGTGGGGGTAGGTGCTTAGTGTGTCGTTGATCCAGGGGTAGCTAGCCTAGCAGGTCAAGAGCGCTGGCCTGTCGGTTTACGTGAACTAGTCCAGTCTGGGTGTGCGTAACCATAGCTCTTCTCACATGTCAGTGGGCATGGGCGAAGTGGTAGGGGTCGGGCTACTGTTTCTTGGTGTAGTGCTTGTCTTGCGTGTCACGGGGTGCTAGCTGTCTGGGGTTGAAGTCTGGCCATCTCTGTCATTCCGCCATGGTGGGAAAGGCGTGTATATGTCACATGATAAAATGCATTCCTCCACCCGGCTCATATATACAGTTGCATAGTGAAATACAAGCTCTTCTCCGCATTAGTTTCATCTTCCCGGTCCAGTTCACACACTGTGAGTATAGGGCTGGAGCGGTTCTATCCCTTTTAGCCTCCCCCCCCCCCCGACCGTAAGGTCCCATATCCGCTCTGGAATTTCCCCTGCATTGCAGTTATGATAAGCTGGAGTCTCCCCAACCATTTCAGCGTATGCGTCCAACCTATTTTTCTTCCTTCAGTTTTAATTTTCCTTTCTTGTATTGTTACCGGAGAAATAACAGGAACAAACCGCAGAAGCCACACATAGAGATATGGACACAAATCTTCAGGAAGTAACAGGCCTTTATTCACATACCGATCGGGTCTCACACTGAACTTGTGTTCAAAAGGAATGACCCCTGAGCACATGTTTCAGAAGCATTTTATTAAACAATAACTCCTCCCATTAATAGCTCCACCCACACATGCACTTAGACCAATCAGTACACAGGATATTCAGGATCACCTTATATGGTCAGACCACATGGCTTGTTGAAGACAAAGGAATTTACTAACCACTTCCACACATGCTCAGTATACTGATGACTCATCCAACTGTTTGTAATCAGATACTAATTAGTATATGCCATGTGGAGATTTCCGCCTACTAAATTTTGACCATGCTGGAATCCCATCACAGTATGTTTTTTTTTGTTTTGTTTTTAAATTAAAGTATATTGATTTATTTATATTTCCCCCTTTCTCCCCCCCCCCACTTCCTCGTCTAATGTGCCTCTTTCCCCTCTTCCTACTGTCCAACATCCTCCTCACCCCGCCATGTCTACATCTCTCCCCCCTCCCTCCACATAACCTGTAGTGCAATGTTCTGTCTTCCGCCAAGTGTGGTCAATCCAGGTGGAATCGGCAGTTGGATTAGGTCGAGTTCAGGTAGCTGCTGTTCATCATGTAGGTGTTCAGCTTCCCATGTCGAGTTTGCCAACCCCCCGATCATCGAGGCCCCTCCAGGCAAGCAAGGCCCACCCCAGGTCCCCTCCCAAATAAGCCTGTTTTTTGCAATTTCGTCCGAGGCATATCATTCACAAAAAGGGCCAAAGTCACCACAGTAGAGAAATGGGGAGGTGGCAGGTTGGCGGGAACCCTCCACCTGGCCTTTTAGCGGCTATAAACATGAGCCCACCTCTTGCTCCCCACCCAAAAATGCAGGCCATATGCACACCTGAGCTGGCCGGCCAATTGGCAGTGGTCGAAGTGGTGCTTGTGGGTTGCCGTGTACTGCAGTCCCTCCGTGAGCTGCGTTACTGGGCCATCAGGGTGCAGGTGGGTTGGTGTCTGTGAGCAGCCACCTATTCTTCCGGGTTAGTCGAGTGTGGAGGCAAGGTGCTTGGGTGGTTCTCTCTTGAGTCCCTCCATGTGTGTCGTGACTGCCTCTGGGTTCTGGGTTCTCGGTCCAGCGGTTCAAAAATCCAGTCTGGTACTGCTAACGATGGGAGGTCTAGGCGTTGCAGGAAACGTGGGATTTCGTCTGGCCAGCGAGCGGCCACCCATTCATTGTGGTGACGCACCTGGATGCTGAATGGGAAAACCCAATTATAGGGTGTATTGCGTTCCATAAGGGCAGCTGTTATGGGTCTGAGGGCTCGTCTCGCCTCTAGCGTAGCCGGTGAGAGATCCTGGAATAGTGAAACCTCTGCGCCTTGGTATTGCCATGTGGCCCGTGTTCTGGTGTGACGCATAATGTGTTCTTTGAGGGGGAAGGAGTGGAGGCAGAAAATTAGGTCCTGAGGGTCCCCTTCTCTAAACCTGGGTCGTAGGGCTCTGTGCGCACGTTCAAAGCGGATTTCCACTGGTGCATTTCCCCCCAGGATCTGGCGGAATAGCCCGGTCAGTAGCACTTCCACATTTTCCACTCCCTCCTGTTCAGGTACCCCTCTTACCCTAATATTGGAGCGACGCCTCCTGTTATCCAGGTCCTCTATTTGGCGGCGGAGAGCTAGTAGCATATTACCCTGCCTTGTTAGGGCTGTATCAGCTGCAGATGTTTGGAGCCGTGTGGTCTGGGCCTGTGCTTCCAGGGCCTGTATCCTGCTGCCCTGTGCTTCCATGTCAGTCCTCAGTGCAGTCACCGCAGAGGTGAGTGATGCTGTGAGGGTGGAGGTAGGGCACTGTAGGTCATCTTTTGTGACCATGTTGTTTGCCAGGCACCTGATCTCTGCCCCAATGTCTGCCAGCGCGGGTTGCTCCAGACCCGAGCCGGAGGAGGCTGGGGATACAGACGCCATTTTTGACCTGTGCGGCTCGCGGGTAGTCCCCAGCGGGGTTTGAAGGAATCCATCCATCGGGCCGATGGAAGTGCCGGAGGTGCAGCCCTGGGGGTCTGCGAGTGCTCCGGTCGTTTTGTGTGCCCCATTAGGGTAGGTGGGATGGCAGCAAGTGGCTATTTGTAGTGTGGTGCGAGGAGCTCCGGTTTTAGGCGTCCATGCTGATCGGACCTCAGGCTTGGATTCATTTTCAATTAGATGTAAGTTATTTTAAAAGTTGTTATCTCTTGCTCTGTAAATTCAACTTTAATTACACAAAGGAGGTTCCTGCTGGTACCGGAAGGCTATTAACAGTGCAGGAGATAAGAAATTCTAAATTAAACAGAATTTGCAATAAAGAAAGTGTAAACCTTAGATGACTCTTTACAGGAAGTGTTTAGGAAGGCTGTGAAAGTCACAGATAGGGTTTTTAACTCCTAAATGGCATATCATTGAGCAAGGAGACTGCAATGGTATGATAAATACACAAAAACCTGCTTCATTAAGCTAATGTTCTTTTGGTGACTATAGTGTCCCTTTAACCCCTTAAGGACCAAACTTCTGGAATAAAAGGGAATCATGACATGTCACACATGTCATGTGTCCTTAAGGGGTTAAGTAGAACGGCCAGGCATGGGTCTTCAAACCATGCAAGGTGAGTGTGATATAGCACCATTTCTTGGTTTGTCACTATAAGAGTACAATCATTACATCGTATATTGTGTTTCACTGTGATGCTGTATTCATGTTTTTACAGTTAACATTGTGCAGAGTTTCTCTCATTATTAGTGGCGTGAATAATTCCTAGTTAAATACTTACGATCTGGTTGTTAAAAGACTTTATGGACAATTGATATCTCTGTTCACAGCATTGCAAAAAAAATTTAAATTGCACTTTTTCTTACTTTATTATTTTAGTGCCTGGAAGCAATGAGCCTTTTATGCCCCCTGGCCAAATGCCTAACAGTGGCATGCAAGATATATACAACCAAGGTCCCTCTGGAGTAATGTCTACTATGGGTATGAGTCAGCGACAGCAGTTCTCCTATGGACCTGGAGGGTATGATAGGAGGTGAGTGTGATGTCACACTACAACGCATTAGTTGCAAATCATTCTGATGTCTCCATAAATGCTTTGTACCTTAATCCAGAATTCACTTTATATAGCTCTTCCCATGAGGGCCTCTACTGTAAATTTACATGTCTCTATCATTTCGATCACATTGAAAATTTTTCGAGGCTAAAAATATTCCATTTTTTTTTTTTTAGTACATTACAGTTTCCTGGCTTTTGTTGTTTATTTTGAGAGTGCATCTCTATTTTAGAATGTGTATACATTTACAGATTATTGTTTAGCTTTTTCCTAAAGGGGATGGATATCCTATTCAAGTATACACTGGAAATCTGGAACTCACCTACTCTTTCCTGGAAAATTGGAAAAATCATGAGTGCATCCACTATTTGATCATACGTAATAATATTATAATTCCCCTTGTACGTGTCTCATAGATCACTCTTTAAGGGTAAAGTACTGGCCAAAAACTCTATAGCCGAATACTTGGCTATTATTGTTTAATAATGGGGGCATGATGTTAGTAGTTTTTTAGGTAATTAATGCCTTTTAACTCTGTCACTTGATAACTGTGATGATTGTTCTAATTAGGTTTTTCATACATCTTAATGGGACATACTACTTCTAATCTTTTAGGTCAGAGTATGGAATGGGTACTGAAAGCAGTATGGGGCCACCAGGACAAAACAACATGGTGCCTTCTAACAATGACCCAAGCATGTATTCCCCGAACCGCTACCCAACACAACAAAGGTAAACAGATAATTTAATGTGGAAATCAGCTTGAGTAAAAAAGGAAGCCAAAAAGCTACAAAGAAAAAATAAATAAGAGGCAACAGAAATAAAGTGAAGATTAAAATATGTGCACTCTCTATCCTATTACTTGGTATTCTGCGAACAACTGGGCAAAAAATCAGTGTTTTGCCAACAGACCGTGTTACCATTATGGCAGATTAGTCATGCAGTTATAGTGCATAATGTCTCCCATAACCATATGTTCGTGTACAAAGGAACGTGGGGAGTCATAGCAATAGAGTTGAAACCTATAGTTACACCTAAGTTTAAAACGTTCTAGTGTATTTTATATACTGTATATTGAAACAAAGAGAAATCGAGGCTCTATATAAAATGAGAAACAGTCTGGTAGCATGAAAAAAAAGGGGGACTCCTAAACCGTGAACTTCAAATGGAAAAAGAAACAAAAGAAAAACCAAGAAAAAGTCTACCAGAAAAGTGTGCTCTTAATGTGAGGGTGTTTGTAAAACTTAACTTTTAATATATATCTTAAAATAGTGAACAAAAGAGAATAAAAACAAAATGGAAAGCACAATCCTCCCTGTTTAGACAAATCTTGGTTTAGCAGCCAGGATCAAACACTAGGATACGAAAGGTAGTACAAATTGGCAATTGTTAAGTGTTGTCCTAATAATTAGTAAACGGCTTCAAGAGTATAAAGAAAGAGGGAAATTATGCCACGAAGTTATTACCGAGTAAAATACATCTTCGGCGACACCGCTTAGAAAAACCCTGCTCTATTATAAAGCCTCCTGCTGCAGCCCCAAGGGGTGCCCCCGAAGATGTATTTTACTCGGTCTTGCAAATACTTCACATTGAGCTGCATTTAAATATCTGTAATTAGACAGCCACTGACTGTATGAGATGGAGAGGGCTTGCAAGGCTGTAGTCAAGAGATATGCTTATCCAAGCTCTCTATCAATATATATATATATATATATATATATATATCTCAATGAACAAATGCAAAAATTAAATACATGCATGTTTTCATTGGGGGTATATCTAATAAACAACAATTTTAATATTTTGTGTATTTGAGCAATGCAGTGTACTTTCAAAACGAGGTTGTGTAGAATAAGAAGAATACATCTTAATATTTAAAGAGTAGAGAAGATACTGAAAAATAAGTGAAAGGGGGTATCTTAAATATTATGAGATGGAGCGAGTATATATCTGTGAGAAATGGAAGTAAAGGGGCTGAAAATAATTTTAAGAGAGCTAAAATATTACTGTGAAGATATTATCAGGGGGAAAATGAGAAGGGATGCGAGCTGCAGGAGGGTTTAAGTGTTCTTTTAAATTTTGCACTTAAGGCTTAAGTTGATCACCCATTTCTAAACCATTATTCGGCTTACTTCTGCAACATAAGAGGAGCAGTTGAATAAATTAAGCAAATAATGACTTTACACACATGCACACACAATGCTTGTTTGTATTTTAATAATCTATCATGTAAAAATGGGTTTAGTTTGTGCAAGGTATAACAATACCTATCCATTTAGATTCATGTTATAGGCATATTGTGGTCATGCTCACACCAAGGAAATATCAGATACCAGATATCCTTCGGAATACAAATCCTCTGGTGGTCATATGCTAAATGTCGTAACTTGACAAAAATGGTTTAAAAAATAACTAATATCCGGACATATTGTACTAAATATTCAAATTGCTAGTCTATGTCTGACCGATAGGTTAGACATGACTCATTGGTTAACATCACCATGTGTAGATTACAGCACTGGTCTCAACTTTCTGCAGTAGGCATGAATCCTACAGCCAACAGTATCAAGGACAAGGACCTCCATCAGGACAACAAGCATATGGCGGACATCAGCCAGGAGTGTATTCTCAGCAACAAGTAAGACCTACAGGAGTACAAATTACTTAAATTATATGTTTTGTGTCAAAGCAAATTTGATCGTGTTTAAGATTTGTATTATATCTAATAATAATACAACTTATAATAACTAATTTAAAATAACACTTTGTGATTGTGTATATAATGCTAGGCTATTGATGACAGCTGCCCATGGATTTATAGATTATCAACATGATCACTTACTTGTCATCCTTGAGATTTTGCTGCAAATTAGGGATATTTAGAGATATCTCTTTTAATTTCTTCTTCTTTTTTTTTTTTTAAACCAAAGATGAGAGTATGATAACCCCCGCCCCCCACCCCCCCCCAAAAAACAAACCTTTATTAATGATATTTTACGGTCTGGAATATTTGTTATGGCTCTAACACATTTTGTAAGAGTGCATTACAGTTATGATATTGTTAAGTAAACATATTTACAAAATGTTGCCTTCTCCATGTTGCTTAAATGTGTTGTTTCATTACTACAGAACTACAAACGCCATATAGATGGTATGTATGGTCCGCCAGCCAAGAGGCATGAAGGAGAAATGTACAATATGCAGTACAGCAATCAGCAACAAGACATGTATAATCAATATGGCAACACATATTCTGGACCTGACAGAAGGCCCATCCAAGGACAGTATCCATACTCCTACAATAGAGAGAGAATTCAGGGACCTGGACAAATGCAACACACAGGCATGACTCCTCAGATAATGGGAGGACCTATTCAGTCATCCACTAGTGATAACTCTCAGCAAAACATGTGGACATCACGTAGTGACATACCTTATCCATATCCAGGACGGCAAGGTCCCGGCAGCACAACACAGCCAGGATCCTACCAAGCCATGAGCCGCTCCGATGATATTATTGGACCTGACCAGAGGTTGAATCATGAGGGTCAATGGACATCTCACACTAACCAGCGTCAGCCCTCATACCTCTCCCCTTCTGCAACCATGCAATCGATTACTAGAGCACCCCCATCATCTTATCAGACTCCACCATCAATGCCAAATCATATTTCAAGGGCACCCAGTCCAGCCTCTTTCCAGCGCTCATTAGAAAATCGTATGTCTCCAAGCAAATCTCCATTTATGCCTTCCATGAAATCACAAAAAGTTATGCCAACAGTTCCAGCATCCCCTAATACAGGGCCACCACCTGCTCAAGCCTCTCCTGTTAGGCGAGAAATTACTTTTCCTCCAGGGTCTGTTGAAGCAACTCCACCAATTTTAAAGGCAAGAAGGAAGATTACATCAAAGGATATTGGTAGGTTAAGATATCATTCCTGTACATCATTGATGTTATAGTTTATCTGAGTTTCCTTTTTATAATACCGTGTTGCAAGTTTGTATACAGACACTCTTGTTACCTGTTTGACCTTTAATAGGCTGGCTATAGAACTAAATGGTGCTTGAAACGTGCTGCTGAGAGACATGGGCATCGGTAAGAGGCGTAATGCAAACACAGTAATGAGCTAGGGAGGTATTAGGGAAATGGGAGTTATAGAGTTCCTGACAAAATTAGACGTGAAAATAGTGGGAAAAAGTCATAACAAGTAATGAATTAAATGTAAGCAGTCTTGTGGGTCACTGTTCAGCTGGAATAATTAACACATTAAAAGAGGCGTATTGAAGTGCATATTTCCTCTTCATAAAGTCTATGATTACTGCGAATTGTTTTTTGGTGGCACATTAATTATGCTATACATAAACTTAGAACTACGAAAACGGTTTATTGGAACTGTTACATTAGCATCCTTATATACATGGCAATCCTGATGAAGCACTTTAGAAAATGACCTTAAATGTTGACAAGTAGAATAAAGAAACCAATTACTACATGTTAATGTGTTCCCAGAGTGTCTTTATTTTTAAAGGGTTGTATGGCTTTTTTTATTTGCACACTGGGAACTTACAAAATCCTTGAGTGCAGGATTTTGTTTGCACACATATTTATATGTGTGTTTATACACAACAAACACATACTTATATATATTTATAAATCTGCTGTATTCTAAATATGATACGAATGGAATAATTTGTAAAGCAATAGTCCAGAATGCAATCTGAACAGTTGTGCAACATGAGAAATGTAAGCTCAATGCAGAAATAGAATAGTCCCTAATAAACAGCTTTAACCCCTTAAGGACACATGACATGTGTGACAAGTCATGATTCCCTTTTATTCTAGAGGTTTGGTCCTTAAGGCCTTCAAAACTAAAAAAAAAAAAAAAAAAAAAAAAAACTGAATAAAAGACTAATTCTCTAAAGATAAATTTAACGCAACAAAAATGTCATGCAATAAAAAAAGTCACCAAGGCCACTTTTCCATAAAGTGATGAGTGCAGTGGGTCCTGTCCTTTTAATGCTATTTCAAACACTGCAGTTTTTTTTTACAAACTCAATGTTTACATTGCAAGGTTAAACACACCTCTGGTGGCTGTTTTCCTCCGTAGGAAAGCTTGAATGTGTGCATGGCATTTTCAGTGCATGCACATCAGGCTCCAAATGATTCTCTGTAAGGGGCACTGGATTGGATCAATGATGAAGGAGGCCATGCCTCCTCCATGATGTTACCGGCAATGTTAATTCCTTCTACTAACAATTTTCATCAGATTTAGTCGACTAAAACTGTAACAGTTTAGATGACTAAAACTAAAATGGCTTTTCAATCAAAAGACTGACTAAACTTAAATAGAAATTTGCTGCCAAAATTAACACTTAGGAGGAATGAGACATGTGGGGGAGATGAAATGCATGAAGGGGCTAGAGGAAAAAGAGACAAGATGCTGGGGGGAGGACACATAAATGGAACTGGGAGGGGTGGGAGAGCCACAGAGGGGCTGGGGAAAGGGCAAAAGAGACAGACGGGGATTTGGGGGTAGAAGACACTCGGAGGAGCTAGGGGGACACAGAGGCTAGGGAAGAGGCAAAAGAGACAGAAAGAGGCTTTAACGAAACCTATTAGATTTTAGTTGTGTCGATTTAGTTAACTAAAACTAAAATAATCCAGACTACTAAAATTGAAATGGCTTTTTAGTCAAAAGACTATGACTAAAACTTGCGGGAGGCGGTGATATAAGCAGTGCCAAGAGTGCCTTGGCAAAGCAAAGTAAAATGTATTTTTATTTTATTTTTTTTACGTGCACTGGGGGAGGACCTTTATAACTAGCGACATGGACACTAAAGCGGTTTCTCAAAAAATAACTTTTTGCAAGGAATACCTTTCACTTAGTTTACATAAAAGTATTCACTTTCAATAGTTTTTAAAACATTGGAAATAATGTG